>NC_092815.1:39085518-39443852 GCF_023375885.2 Dermacentor andersoni
ATGCTGTAAGGCATACGCACACAGCGAAGGTGGTTTTAGTATAGTGTCTGATTTCACCCCGAAGGCAATTTTCGGCCCAATTTTATTTTAACCCATTGAAGGTCAATTTTTTTCGTCAAATGCGGTGCTCCATGGTCGAATTTCATTATTGCAGATTTAAAGACTTAAGACTGACGTATTTCGCAAAAAATTCACCTATTTGTTTTTAGAGTGGCCATAAAGTGACAAAGAAACATTTTCCTTGGGTGAACATACATTGTTTATCCATGAATACAGATGGGCTTGCATAAATACTTATAGTAAGAATAAAGAAAGTAGATACACTGAAATAGGTACATTGCGATTCGGCACATGGGCAGTAGTCTGCATAGAAAGACTCACTTGTAGAAGACAAACCGGTGCACACATCCATAGTGTAATTGAACCGTGTATATGTAAGTGCTTGCAAGAAAACTATGTGGTTGTGAACCCATCAGAAAAACCAATCAAATCAAAAACTTGCAGTAATCCTTTGTCCCATCGCCAGCAAGGGGCAATCAGTTTTCGTGAGTCTCGAGAAAAGAAACACAGGCATGGCAGCATCCTTCGTATACAGCAGCATCATTTGTATATACCAGTGCCAACCAGTGAACAGATGTAATCACGCCCCTGTGAGCAATAAACGAGCGGGCATGTAACAGTGACCCTTTGAAAGATTAGAAACCAGATAGACATCAGTTTTTACAAGTGTAACAAACAGAAACAGCCCTGAGACAAAACCAGAATTAACCGCTGCATGCGAACAAGCGCGCAGATGTGCAAGTGGTCGCTGACCCGCTAGTGCAAAGCAGCCATGGAATGAATGCGAGGAGACTGTGGAGCGAAAAAAAAAATGTATTGTGTCCACACAGGTTGGCAGCACTTGCTGGGTGACAGAGATTAGGAAAATTGGTGCGTTTTTCAAACATGCAGATGGTGCCGTAAGCATATGGCATCGACCATTTTGGACTTGTTCACAGTGCCGTATATTTAAGTGTTTGACCCTCAAAGGGCTAAAGAAAGAGAAGCCGCATGTTATAATTGGGTAACTGCCGTAATCATTGTGAGCTACAGTCATTACTCAAGAATATTCCTTGAGGTGGACGCAAATTCGTGTTTTTTCAACGGGAGATTACTTGTGTTCATTGCATTCACTGTCCCATAAGCTGCACCAAGACAGATGCTGCCACTAAATGGGTCACTATTGGGTCACCATAGGTGTCAGGCATATGCATGGTAACTGGTCAAGTTCGAATTATCCGACAAAGGCCTATTTTCAGCGCCTACTGGGATCGCCTACTGGATCGCCTACTGGAGCGCCTACTTGGTCGCAATCGAAATAACCGAAAAGTCAAATTAACGGAAGTCTACTATATATCGCATCTTCTTCAAAATGCATGCGCTCGGTTATTTTTCTCATTCCTACATTTTGTGCCCTCCTCTGGCCTGCAGGAGCGTCTGCAAGAAATGCACATCCGGCAGCAGGAGGAAGATGTGCTGGTCCAACGCAACTTGGAACAGAAGATGGCCGTCATCAAGGATGCTGCAATTAGGCAGGATGAGCCCCTTGATGACTCCAAGCTGGTTAGTTTATATTTTATTGCGGCATCACTCTTACTGTTCTCCATCTTAACACAGACTTGCATTGGCATCAATGCAAATGCTGTGCATATTAAGCAGCACTTCTTTTTGTTCTTCCATTTCTGCCGTGCACACGCAGTCACTGTATTTGAGTCACATTTTGGTGCTCTGCAAATAACGTTTGATACCTCGCTGTAAAAATGATCTTTCTAGGACACCTGAATGTCTTGCAGCTATTAGGCTTACTAACCTGGTCATCACTAACAGAGTCCAACTGTCCCCAAGTGTTGTTGAATGATATCATTGTCAAGATGTTGGGGCATCTTTTTGTCAGTATAGAGCTAGCCTAATGCAACATATGTACCATTTAGTCTGAGGAGCTATGTGGCTACTCTAAGCTATTGTCGGTCGCCTTGATTTTTTCTAGATCATGCAAAACATTAGCAAGTTCGACAGCGATGTTACACAACAGCTGTTGAAACTGAACATCTGACACCGCAGTTCATGAGACATTTTGAAACCCTATGGTCATTAGTTCTCCTATCCTTTATTTATCTGCTTTGTTACATTTTGTACCTACCTTATACATTTTATAGTCAACTACCTTGAAATAATTGCCAGATTCCAAAGTAAGACAGTAAAATTGTGAACTGTGATACTAAATTAGTCTGCTGCTTGCAAAAGCTCTCCACAGAAGCATGTCTTCACAAGAATAGTGTGACTAAAGCAGTCCTCTTTCTTTCCTTCAAGGTTGATGTCATATTTGACTTTTTGCCTCGGTCAGAGTCTGTCAACGACCAGGTGGCACCGTCAGCGTTCAAGGTAAGATCAGTCCTCAATACAGCCTTTCTGCCGTTTACATTCATAGTTCTTGCGACATGCGACATTTCTCTACATTGTTTCTTGCCCCCCTGTGTTGAACATATTACCCACAGTTAAGAAATTAGCAAATACACTCGAACCTCGTTGTAATGAAGTTGAAGGGGGAGCCGAAATTACTTTGTTATGTTCATTATTGCTATTTACTGCAATGTATGCCCAATGGGGTGCCCAATTGTAGACATGATAATAAGAAAATGGCATTGCGGCCCACGGGGCCGCTACATGGCCAATGCATGCGATGGTATTTGAATAACAGAACAAAAGAATCTACGGCGTGTGCAACATGCGGCTTCTTGGCACCTTACACGACAGCTTTGAGACAGCTGCCTTCTGTTCCATTGTGATAGTCTTTCGTTTCCGTTTTACACTCGGCTCATCGTGGTTGAGCAGCATGCAGCACACAACACAGCGCTCTACTGTGTGATTGAGGGGGCAAGTGAACTTGGCTCGGCTGGCTCGTAGTCTCCGAGATTGCACCGGTGGCAATGCTATCTAAGAAGTCACATGCAGCCACTAGCCCACTTTGCGTACCGTAAAGAGAAGTGAAGGGAGAAGTTGGGCGTGACTCCCAAAATTGCAACGGTAGAGATATAGGCCAGGTCCAGCTGTAGCTGCCTGCGTGGCATGGCGTACAGAAGAAGAGAAGTGAATGCACTAATCCTTCGCACTGCCGCGCTTAGCTGCGCAGCATGCCGCGAATCGCGCAGGATTCTGCATGACCCCTGAGATTGCTCCGGGGCGACCTTGGAGACGACGCCCAGCTGCGCTGCACAGTAGAAGGGAATGTGCCAATTTTTCGCAAAGTCACGCGTAGCTGCGTGGTGTGGCATAGCTCGGGTAGTCAGGCATGCGCAAGAGAGAGATGTCAGTGCAGAAGTGCGATAGTGAGCTTGTGCGCAGCTACCCACGGTGGTGAGAAAGACCAGTGTTGCTCTACGGTGTATTCGAAATGGGAACGCAGGAGTTTTTAACTGCCACCGCGAATGAGGGCTGAACGTTACATAAAGCAATGTAGTCTGCACGCAATGGTCAGGCATTTTTTGGGTTTTGGAGACGAATCTAGTTCGTTATATCCATTGGCAGAATAATGAGGTTTTAAATACCTGGATCTCTATGGAAATTCCAAGGGGAATTTCATTTACTTCATTACATCCATTATTTCATTATATCCCATTTCGTTATAACGAGGTTCAAGAAGTGCACTTTAATATTTATTAACTATTCGTATATTGTGAGAAAATAGTTATATCATCGTGTCAGTGCCAATAAAGAACATCATAGGAAAACACTAAATGATCTTATGCTGTAATCTATCAAAACAGTGTTTGTATTTTTTTGGCAGGGGACTGTTTATTATTAAGGGATAAATGAAGGACACACTTTGTTTTCCTTGTAGTTTCAGATGTGTAATCTACCAGTATGGCCTGACCTAATATTTTGCTTTAGTGCTGCTCTTAACAAAAAGTGGTCCTTGCATAAAGGTTTGAGTTCACCACATTCAGAGTTGCAGGTGGCCAGCAACGAGGTAACTTGAATGTTTTTGCTCCGGTCCTAATCTATGCAGTTTTAATAAGCTTCAAAGCCAATTACTTTACCTTGTATTTTATTGTTATTTCTCATATTTCTAGAGCTCAGTCAGCCTTTTTTTCATTTCACATAACACTGCACAATATCGGCCTGGTTGGTATTCCATTGCCGAACTTCTAACACGCAAAAAAAGAAAAGAAAGAACGGATAGAAGGCGTGAGGCAAACAGACCTCAATCAGTGGGAAGTTGGCGCTTGTGTTTGTCTCATGTCTTCTGTGTCTTTTTTTCTTGTGCACTAGAAGTTTATCCATTTGACATAACTCTGCTTTGCTTCACATTGTACCGTCTAAGGTTATTTGGCCATATTCTTTGTTGAGCACTGCTCTCAGTTTCACATCATCATGTAAAAATGAGCTGTCTACAGAAATGACAAAAGAGCAACCTCACATTGTCAGATTTTGCGTCTAAAGCGAAAAGCATTGACAGAAGCTCGTCTGTCACAAGAGGTGCATCAATTAGAGGATGTGGAGGCAGCCATGCGTGGAATGGGGTCTGGCGAGGGAAATGGAATGTTTGTTCGCTCTTGCATAGCTGCTTTAGACACGCGAGGGACCCAGGTCGGCGCTTCCTCATTGTTTACTGTGTGGCACAATCGGTGGTGCAACAAGCTTGCCTCATGGCCAGCACCGCAGGGTTTGCCCTGTATTCGTATATGTGCGTTAATGCTGGTGGTACTTATGCTGAGCGCCTGGTGAAAGTGAGGCGGTTGTGCGTGCAAAAGTGCAGATGTGGAGGTGAAGTGTGGTTTGGTGAGAAGGTCTACTTGTGGACTCGTTGTGGTGGTTCCAAGGCACGCAGCACGCTGGTGAGTTTGGGTTACAACTTTTGTTTTTAAGCATAGGTGGGCAGTGCTGAGGTGTGAATGGCAATTGGCTGAGCCAGGTCGCCATAGGAAATGGTGGATACAGTGCTTGGTGCCTTTAGCTTTGCATATCAAGCTTAAGCTGCTGTATTTTTCCTCCATTTTCTTTGCACTCAATGTGACGCACATGTCTGATGAGAACAAACTTTGTACTTCATTCACTTATTTTCATACACTAACCATTTCTCTCCATCTGAAGAAATTTATGCAATGAAACCGATGCTAAGAACTACAGTTCATTCAACGCGTGAAGTGAACAGAGTTGTACTATGTTCTCTAGTGGCAAGAATGAATCCACACATATCTTAGCCAAGCGCAGATATGCAAGTGTCTGTAGCAACAAAACACCATGCAAGAAGCACAGAAGAGTTCAGCGATTGTCCCTAGCTTGATCAATGCATGCAATTCGATCACAAACACAGAGACAAAAACTGTAATACCTCCTATGATCCTATGACTGGCCCACTGTTTCTATTGCAGTTTCCAAGCATAGTTCACTGTCCCTGGCCAGGGGGGTAATAGGCTGCTTTCTTGTGCAATTTATGGACTTCTTGAGATGGAGCATAGCTACAACATACCTCACTGAAACTGAACTCTGGATAATGAACTCTGGCTAAATAACTCTGCCTAATGTGCTTATTCGTGTTGCTCTTTATTAAGAGTTCTGATTTATTCTGTTGCACTGTATACAAATTGTTAGTTGTTTTGTTTTTCATATAGGAGTTGTAGCTGTCTTGCACAAAGTGTGATGCTGTGGCAGCAGCAGTTAAATGCATTATATCATCAATGAGATTACACTGCTTGCACTGAAATTGCACTGCTTTGCACGATATATTATTTATAGAAAATGTTCGTAGTGGCGTGAACAATCTTGTTTTTGAGAACCGCGGCTTCTCTTTCCAACCTTGTCTTTTGACTTCCTTATGCTTTGATCTCTTAGGTAACTTCTTTCACCATGGTGTTGGTTTATTACTTCTTTCACTTTGAATACCAGCTACGGTGCCCTTGTTCCTACAAGCCTTTGTTTATTTTAGCATTGTCTTGACGAAACGATTATCATTATCAGGTTATACTACAGCAACGACTTACGATGGAAACCTACTTCAGCAGCATATGTCACCACCGTGAATGCAACTGGGAAGTCTTTAACTATACTAGATGTACCTGTAGAACAAGCATGACATTGAAACTGCCGAGTTCTTGTTTTCTTTGTGGAGGACTTGTCAGGTAGGGCATATACCATTTATATCATGATCATGTCTGAAACCATGTCTGAAACATTGGCATGATGAGTACATCCCATTAACCTCAATGCTTGTTTACACCTGCATTTTTAAATACAATGTGAGCCCATTTTTCACTTGACTTCATTGCTCCTCTGCCGGATCAGTCGTCTGGTTTTACAAATTAAATCTCATCCAATTGTTTTGAAGAATATATACGTTTTCATGTATTAAACGGACACTAAAGATAAAAATAATTTGAGCTTTAGTATTCAATTAGCTGTATAAAATACAAAAAGCCACTCTTACCATCTGAGAAGGATTGATAAACCAGAAAAGACAAAAATTATAGGGTCTCTTAAGATCTCTCTTAAGAGGTGCACAGCGAATGCCTCCTCTTCCTCCTCTTATCATTTGCCTTTTTCTCTTTGCCTCTTCTCTTTCTCTTCCTTCTTTTAGTCATTACTTCTCACTACTAAGCATATTTAGTCATTTGTAATCAATTGTGGTCATTACAAGTCGTTGTTAGACATGTTGGTCATATCACATTCATTAGTAGTCATTACAAGTCATTTCAGTAATTATTAGTCATTACTGCTCACTACTAAGCATTTTTAGTCATTTCTAATGAATTGTGGTCATTACAAGCCATCGTTAGACATGTTGGTCATATCATAATCATCAGTAGTCATTACAAGTCATTTCAGTCATTATTAGTCATTACTGGTCATTACTAAGCATTTTAGTCATTTCTAATCACTTGTAGTCGTTACAAGTCATTGTTAAACATGTTGGTCATTTCATAGTCATTACTAGTCATTAGTGCTCACTAGTAAGCATTTTTAGTCATATGTAATAAATTGTGATCATTACAAGCCATCGTTAGAGACATATTGGTCATTTCATACTAATTTGTGGCCATTATAAGTCATTAATGGTCATTACTACTCATTACTAGACATTTCTTGTCATTTCAGAGTCATTAGTAGTCATTACAGGTCATTATTAGTCATTACTAGTCATTATTAACCTCTACCAATCTCTGTTATAATGTTATCATTCACTAACTGTCACTATCAACCATTTTTCATTTTTTAATCTGTCTTTAATATGTCTTTATATGATCTGATGACGCTTTGGTGGACACTCCGGCGGTCAGGTCTGCTGACACAAACTTCACCATGAGCCTAGGCTTTTGCTTTAAAAACTTAAGATGGTTGGCACCGCCACCTTGAAGTTCCCGCGCCAGCGAACTGTGACGTCACGGATTTTTACAGTGTCTACTCAGGCCTAGTTGATTTTGTATTGATAAAGATGGACTATGTTGCATTCTGAAGGAGCCAAAGACTGAACTAGGCATGTTTTGAAAATTTCTACTGTGCCAAAATGGCGTAAATGTGTTAAAATACTTTAAAATCAGTGACATCATAGATAGCAACGAACCACCACTGGGGCTTCGGTGCGAAATTCAAAAACACAAGGTTAAACATTTATTTTCTCTTCTTGTAGTGAACTTCTTGCCACAAAATTAGTGAAAACAGTTTTGAAGGAATTCTGTATCAGTCTAAACTGGTTCAGTGTTTCTCTATAGTGTCTCTTAATTAACTCGGTCGAGAAGCACGTGCTGTTGACACACTAAATTATTGACATGCACACACCATCTGTGCAGGACCTGGAGGCTTCTCGAGTCAATGCCATCAATGGGGGTGAGGTGGAGGGCTCAATTCCAGCAGTGCCCGAAGACAAGGATGACCTCAGTGAGTACAAGTTCCAGAAGTTTGCGGCCACTTACTTCCAAGGGAGCGCCAGCCACCAGTACCAGCGAAAGCCTCTCAAGAATTCTCTGCTTCCCCTGCAGACACAGGGCGACACCATGGTGAGCATTTCGGAGATGCTATTTTCATTGCCTACTAAAATCTTTGTGTTTTATAATGGTAGAACAGTTCCACCAGTACTGGTGATACACCTGCCAGCTAAAGCTCAAAGCTGGCAGGTAACTGGTAAGTCTGTGCTATGACATTCTATTAGTACAAATATTTTCAGTGATTTGAACTAATGTGTAACTAAAAGCTGTACCAGGCTGACTGAAGTTCCCTGTGCTTCCTTTGGTCTGCATTAAAATCATATTTACCCACGTAATTTAGCTTGAATGAAGCCTTTAGTTTTGTTCTCACATTCGGAGAGATAAACAGACTGGGAAACGTTTATTGTAGTTCATGGCCTGCAGTAGCACCCTGACATGGTAGGCTCGATGTAGAGGTTCAATCAAATCAGTCTGGTGCTAGAGGATCGTTCCTTTTGCGGCAACACTCCACTTCGAATTGGCTTAATTTTGAGTAGTGGTAACACCATGACATGATGAAAAAAGGATGAACCCTGCCCATATGTGCAAGATACGTTAGGATAGTAAAGTTGGCTTATGTGTGGAAGAGGATGAGTGATTAATGAAGTGTATGTATGAAAAATCTAAGAGAAGCCAGTAGCACACCTAACTTGGCTACAATTTGTTTGATGCAGCTTGTGTTTTGGGGCTGCTCGTGATCACTCAATTGACACACATCATGCACAATAAATGTTGCACTAACTGTCAGAGCCATATTTTCTCTGATTTTTGTATGCAAAACTCACGAATGCTCACAATCAGTTTTGGGCCGCATGAAATTTGCAGTTTTTGTACCTTGCAGCGCCCTTCCAGGATGCAATTCTTAGCTGTCATACAATTGTTAGCTGTGCACTTGGCAAGGTCAGTAATTCCATGATACTGATACGGAGCAGCCATCACAGTGCGCCTGCACTGAACAAGAGGAAGATGACATGTCCCCTATTTATTTAGGGTTTTCATCTTTGGCACTATAGGTCTATGTTTAAATTTATTGTAAATAGATTTGCATCGGCTACATGTAACATAACTTGGTGGAGGTGGATGTTCCCTGTACCCACCACAGAGCTTCGTAGCAGTCGCAACGCAAACAATGCAACTTCGGCTCCTGCTTGCGGCACTTCATCTACGCGAGCCTCTCCGCAGTGTTAGTGCAACGTCAGTGTGGAGATCATCGTGTTATAGCCGATGCCAGCCAACTTCTATCACCCGCCGACTGCAATTACTCAATCACAGAGTGCGAGTGCCTTGCTCTTGTGTAGGCAGTTGCGATGTTTTCTCTATACTTGTATGGATGCCCCTTCTGTGTCATCACTGATCACCACACTCTCTGCTGGCTACCCTCGCTCAAGGACCTGATGGGGCGTGTCACTCACTGGGCTTTAGGCCTGCAAGAATATATACCTTCTCCGTCGTATATAAGCTGGGGCACTTACACCAGGATGCCGATTGTTTGTCCAGCTACCCCGTGGAAGAAACAGCAGACGCGGCTGCCACTGCTTCCATTTTCTCGGTGTCCCAGTTGCTTGAAATCGGCAACGAGCAATGCCGTGATCCTTCATTACGAGCCCTCATCGACCAGCTGGAATCAACACCTGGTGACACCTTTCTCCGGATGTTTCTCCTCAAGGAGGGGACATTATATAGCCGTAATTTTGATCCCCACAGCCCTGAACTTCTGCTCATCATCCTATTCCACCTACGTTCAACTGTCCTCCTCCAACTTCATGACGCTCTTTTGGGCGTCTTGCGCACATACGACCGTGAATATCGTCACTTCTTTTGGCCAGGTCTTGCCCGCTTTATGTGGCATTACGTTGCTGTTTGTGAGCCTTGTCAGCGCCAGAAGAAGCCCTCCGCCCTTCCAGCTGGATGTCTCCAGCCAACCAACGTCCTACCCAAACCCCTTGTCAGAGTTGGTCTAGACCTTCTTGGGCCGTTTCGTCTCTTGGGCTCTAGAAATAAATAGGTTGCTATTGCTACTGATTACGCCATGGCATCACAACAGCCCTACTGACAAGTTGCGCTACTGACATCGCTGACTTTCTACTCTACGACATCATTTTAACGCACGGTGCTCCATGCTAACTACTAATACTAACTGACTAGGGCTGTAGCTTTCTCTCAGCAGTCGTTGAAGGCATCCTCCGCTTCTGCTCGACAAAGCACAAATTCAGCACGTCCTGCCACTCACAGACCAACGGTCTCATGGAGCGCCTCAACCGGACCATCACCGACATGCTTTCAAAGTATGTTGCGGCCAACCACCGCGACTGGGATCTTAATTTACCATATGTGATGTTCACGTATAATTTATCGCGTTACAACACCGCCGACTATTCACCATTCTGTCTATTACACAGCTGAGAATTTGCATTGCCCTTGGACACCTTGCTGCCCTCGCCCGCACATTCTGCCATTGAATACGCCCGCAACGCGATCGCATGCACCGACCGGGCATGGCAGCTCGCCCACACCCATCTAGAGGCCTCACAGGAGCATCAGCAACACCTGTATGATTGCCACCATCACTACATGCACTTTTCTCCGGCTTCTCTGGTGCTTCTCTGGTCACGCATTTGCCGTGTGGGTCTTCCTGAAAAGCTGCTGTCGCGTTACATTGATCCATACCATGTGGTTCGACGAGTGACCGATGTCACATGTGAAATCATTCTCACTGAAAACTCCGCGTCGTCGTCAACTGCACTTTTCGCCATGGATGTGTAGCTTAAGCACCGGAACGGTGCTTCTACTGCAGGGGGTGATGATATAGAACAGCTGCCTCAGTGTGGCTGTACTGAAGAGGAGGAAGATGACGTGTCCCCTATTGGTTTAGGGATGCCATCTTGGCCACTGTAAGTCTACGCGTAAATATATTGTCAATAGACTTGTGCATCAGCTACACGTAACAATACGGTTCCATTAAATGCGGATGTGTAAAGTGCTGTAGTATCTCCTTCAGGAGATACTAACTGTTGAGGCTAAACAGGTTGTTCATAAAGCCTAACATATGAACACTGATATCACTGATATTTTTTGAAAGATCTGTGACTTGCAAAAGTGATGCCATCATAATTGCTGTTGGCTTTTGGCGTGAGGTTTATGTGTCATGCCTCTTTGCTGATGTTTGTTCCAAGTACTGATATAGTCCTAAACACATTTTGCACCTGGCCTTCCACTTCCATAGTCAGTGTCTCTAGTTCTTTCTTTATTTACTAGGGTACTTATTTACGATGGTGTGATATGTCTTGTCGCTTATAATACTGTTGCACTATTGTCAATATATAAAATTTTTACTGCAAGCCGACCTGCACAGAAGCAGATATTGCCACATTGGGGCACTAAAATCTCGGAAGTATTTCTGATAATTTGCGCTATGGAGGACTAGTAACCAAAAGCAGTGTTTTATCTGTTGAGCAAGTTGTATTGCAGTTGTATTGGCTGCAGATCATGTACCTTGTGCCTCATTTCCAAAATTTCTTGTGGCTTTCTTTTTTTTTCTTTTGCTCCTTTTTTACGAAAATGATGCAACTCTTTTTCAGGCTGCCTTGGCACTGTGGATCACAATTCTACGATTCATGGGCGACCTACCAGAACCTAAGTTCCACACAATGGACAGGGTGCGTTGCTTGCTCTGCTTGATGTCTGTGCACCTGCGTTTCTTGCTCTTTTTGTAGTGATTTTTCTTAATGAAGAGCTTCTGCTGTTCAATGCAGGACAACTCATCTGTCATGAGTAAAGTCACTGCCACCTTGGGTCGCAACTTCATCAAGACCAAGGACTTCCGTGAAGCACAGTTGATGGGTGTTGACACCGTAAGAATGCTGTCATTTTTTTCTTCTGACTAGAAGGCAATGCTGCAATGCCACAGCTTGTTTTATAGATATACAGCAGGAGACAACATACATTAGTTTTGCAAGCACAAAATATTACTTTGTCCTTTTGTGCCTGTAATGAATCCTTGGAAAGCTGCATTGTGTGCTTATATGTGCCTGAGATGTGGCAGAAAATACAGTGAAAGCTGACCAGCCTCTGTTGGAAAAAAGAATTCTACATCAGCTGGACTTAACATTGTATCAGAAGGCCATGCAAGCACTGCTGCACGTGTTGAGATCCACCGGCCTGTGTGAATGCCTATAATTGGAAAGCCCTTCTGTTTTGTTTCTTTATTCTCTTTCTCTCTCTCGTGCATTGTCCTCTTTCTAAACCCTATTTCCCCCACGCCATTGCAGGGTAGCAAACAGGAAGCTTGTACCTGGTTAATTCCGTTGCCCTCTCTCTCTCTCTCTCTCTCTCTCTCTCTCTCTCTCTCTCTCTCTCTCTCCAGTAAAACCACATTATAACGAAATGTGTTATAACAATCTAATGAATATAACAAGATAATCATAATTCCTATTCAAATTCTTATTAGAAACCCACGCATTTAAAACCTTATTTTAATGAAGCAAAATTGTCCTGTAAATAGGTATAACAAACCTTCTTTTAGTTCATAATGAAGATTTACTGACTGTATTGTACTGATTAGGCGTAAGTCTATTAGTGCAGGTTACTGCTTCTCATCACTTGGTTTCTCATCACTTCTCATCACTCATCTAATGCAGCGGTTCATGACTCATGCGAGCTGTTGGCTTCCTTGCAACATGCCAGACTGGTCCTGCTTCTGCCTTGCCACTGTACTCTACCAACGCTGCAACTCTCACTCACCTGCACTCTGTAGAGCCATGTTCTATTATGCTGGTATAGAAAGCGAACAGCAGAGTGCATGGCTCACGGTACATAAAAAAAAAAAGGATGCTTTGACTAATCACAGCCACTATAAACCGTGCATGGGCAGTCAAAAGGTTTTTCGTGTCCTAGAATTGCATATTGTATCGATACATTTCATTTTTCATTCTTTTTACCCCCCCACCATTGGGTCATGAGGATGCCACTGCGCTGTTAACTCCAGGATCAGCCACTTGGCAAAATGAAGGAAAGAATGGAAGATGAAAGGAATCGTCACAAGATGCTACTTCCACTCTCATGTTCTCAGCAATCCCCCAGCTTATCAGCATTTCATAAACGCGCCAGCAGAGCACCACAACTTTCCGACTCTGTGCACTAACAAAATCAGTTGTGCTGCTGCTACTGCACACCTGATGATGACGATGATCTTTTTAGAGAAAGCATTCATCTTGCTGATGAAGTTGCACAAAAAAGCATTTTTTTTCTTCGGCAATGCATTGCAGGCTTTTGCGCTTTTGCGTCTGCTTCAAATGACCAAGCAGTAGCTCACCACAAACCCCCACTCGGTGGACAATGTCCTCCATGACAGTGGACAACAGTTGAAGTAAATAGCTAAGTCAGTAAGAATAAGAAAGTAAATAAGGAAAGATAAATCAAGTAATGGATATAATGAAATAATTTCAGCTCCCCCTTGAACTTTATTATAGGGAAGTTTTACTGTAGTAAGTGCACAGCCATCCTCAAGCTTGACTAAAATACGGCTTTAGTGCTTTTCGTTTTCTGCTACAGATATAGGCGCAGTTGTATAGTGACAGGCTCTTAGAAGAGCTACTTTTGTCTACTTTCTTCGCAAAAACACTGTTGTTTGTTTTTATATAGCATGCACGTGCAAAGTAAAGGTGCAAGAATCGTGGTATGCATGTCCAGGTTAAGTCTAGCTGTAGCTGTTTAGCACAGGTGTAGCTGTTTAGCACAGGTGATATTGAGAGCCTTTGCAGCATTAGTGCGGTGGGTTTATTGTAAACAGCGAGTTGTTGATGCTGAAGCAGCCAAGTGAAGATAAAAAGGTATATTAAGTGAGGAAGAGTGTGAAATCTTGAGAAAGGCAATAGAAACAACCTCGTAAAAAAGTTCCTGTTGGTTCTGTTTCTCTTTTTTTTTTTTTTTTTTTTTTTTTTTAAGGACTCTTATACCAAGCAGAAGTCTCGTAGCATCCGCAACAAGCTGGTGTCGCTGACCCTCAAGCGCAAGAACAAGATCACGGAAGATGTGAGGCGCCACCTTCAGGAAGAGGAGCTGGCAGCTGACAACTACAGCCACTGGCTTGAGAGTCGACCCACCTCTAATCTGGAGAAACTGCACTTCATCATTGGCCATGGCATTCTGCGAGAGGAGCTCAGGTTCGCTATTGCAGTTGTATACAATGGCTCACTCGTGTTATTTAGTACAAATATTTCTCTATGTGAGCTGGCCACGGTGGACATGTTCTAGTAGTGGCGGTATGCAGATTCTCCTTTGTATGAAGATTTTAGTGCGTGTGAAAAAAAGGTAAAGAACCCTGGATGGTGAAAATTGTCTGCAGTTCTTTTGTTATAGCATCATTTACAGCCCAAATGTAGCTTTGGAATGTAACATCCCATTAATAATCTTATTTCTGTGTATGATTATTGCGTACCGAAGATATGCATACCTAATTATTATTATTTTATTTTTTATGTTTGCTCAGCAGCATCAGTTGCCTGCTGTAGCCCTAACCCTAGAGGCAATGAAACATTTGTGAATCTTCTGTGGAATGTGTTCAGCGTTAATATTGTCATGCTACTATGCCATTCTGAGTTAGCAAAGTGTAGGTTTGTTCATACCTTTGTAGGCTGTTTTACTAGAGCGAAAGTATACCGTGATCATGACTGACTATACTGCAGAAATAGTGTTATGTCAATTACATGTTATATTGAGGTGAACTTGTAAACCGTAATACTATTTTATGGATGTATTTTGACATTCAATTGGTACTTTGATTTGGTACACCTGTATGTAATTGTTTTTTCAAGCAGTGAAGTTCTTGCGTACCAAAACTAAAATGCACAGATTTGCCTGTAATACAGAACCTTTCAAAATGGAAATTGTAATCTGCCACATAAACCACAGACAAGCTTGAATCGGCAATTACTCACGGTGTTTCTGTTCAACAGGGACGAAATTTACTGTCAGATCTGCAAGCAGCTGACAAACAACCCAGAGAAGAATTCCCATGCCAGGGGCTGGATCCTGCTGTCACTCTGTGTCGGGTGTTTTGCTCCCTCCGACAAGGTAAGAGTCAAGTCACTGATAGACCAATACGATATGAGACCCAAGCATATTTTAGCACAGAAGTACCCTCGCTTGTATACTGTCCTTTGTATTTCTTTAATCTTTAAAAAAATAACAATTTAGAAATAGGAGCAGCTTACTTGCTATTACCCACCATGGTGGCTTAGTGGCTATGGTGCCATGCAACTGTGCACAAGGTTGTGAGTTTGATTCCTAACCGCAGTGGCCATGTTACAATGGGGGTGGAATGCAAAAACGCTGGTGTGCTCAGGTTTAGGTGCATATTAAAGATCTCCAGGCAGTCAAATATAATTTATTGTCATCGAAAAATTGACGGTCCGGTGTTATGGCAACAATATTCAATCCCATCACAACCATTGGTGGGGCTCGAACCCATGACCTTTGGTGGGAGTCATACCCTCGACCTTTGGTGGGACCAAAATTCAGTGGCACCAAAATTGATGACACCACCATTGGTGGCCGAGTCAACGACCGTTGGTGGGAGTCGAAATCACAACCTTTGGTGTTAATTAGGGCTAATTAAGACATGGTTAATTAAGGTATAGTTAATTAAGGCACTCAAACCAATGACTTTTGGTTAGAATTGGACCCGCGGCCTTTGGCGGGACCAGAATCCAATGGCACCAAAATTGATGGTGCCGCTATTGATGGTCGAAGCCACGACCATTGGTTGGAGTCGAACCCACAACCTTTGCAGTTAATTAAGGTACAGTTAACTAAGGCACAGTTAATTAAGGTAGAGTTAAGACACTCGAACCCACAACCTTTGGTGGGAGAAAACAAGGAATAGGAAGTAACAACACATTCGAATGAGAATGTCAAGTAATTTAATGAATGTCTCGTGAGTGCGCAAACTTTTGCCTTAATCCTCTTTAGCTAAAATGGCTGTCAACATAGTTTTTCCTTTGAGGAGACTGGTATGTTGGGTTTCTTTTTAAAGGCATTGGAAGGGCCTGCTCTACTTAAGAATCTTTTCTATCTGGCCTGAATCACTATGTATAGCTTGAGGCTTTGGTAAATGTGTTTAAAAAACTGCTGGGAACAGCTCTAAAACTCTGCACATAATTAGAACACCATCTGTGTGCCTCTCAAATTCTTTCTTCAACAAAACATTTTGGACTGTGCCTGTGCCAGTCTCGCCACCTGCTCTAGGCAAAACTAGATCCTGAACTCAAGCACGATGCACTTATGTTGAGGTGCAAAGCACATGTATGTTCCTGCTGTGGTTAAAGTAGGCAGCACCATGTTGGGCCACTCATTTGGTGGCTGCAAATGTCACCCATTGCAAATTTGTATTGGCAAATGTATTTATTTTATTTGAGTGGTTGTGAGGGCACAAAAGATGTTTATTTCCATGAAATGTTTATAATTTCACAGAACCTATTTTGAAAACCTGTGCTCTACATTACCCGATGCTTTGCGAGTGTTATCTCCAAATGTTTGAACCCAACATGCCATAACTACTATAGCCAAATTCCAAGTGAACTGCTTGTATCGCTGCAGTTTGTCAAGTACCTGCTCAACCTGATCAGGGAGGGCCCACCAGGCTATGCACCCTACTGCGAGGAACGGCTACGGCGCACCTTCATGAATGGCACAAGGGGCCAGCCACCGTCATGGCTAGAGCTGCAGGCTACCAAGTCCAAGAAGCCTCTCATGCTGCCCATCACCTTCATGGATGGCAACACTCGAACTCTGCTGGCCGACTCGGCCACTACTGCCCGCGAGCTCTGTGCGCAGCTGTCTGCCAAGATTGGACTGCGGGACCAATTTGGATTCTCCCTCTACATAGCTCTCTTTGACAAGGTTAGATGTTCACGATTGTTGCCCAGGATTTACATTTGCATATCCTGGACTTTCAGTACTTAACCAAACCTGCTGTAGCTTTTACATATTGTAGGGAAAGAAAAGGTGTGAAATTATGCTTTCAATAATTCTTAAATATACAGCATTTCAAAAACTGGAGGGCAACATTGCGCAAAAACTAGGTAAAGATTCTGCTAAAGGTGCTTACTTGCTGCACAGCCTCAAAGAATATAAAAGAATATAAAAAGAATATAATATATATATTTCTCATGCCACGTGCACAACACATGCTGTATCGTTTACCGATGTTGCCTAGTGCTGCAGTAAAGGAATCATGTAAGGGAGAGGTACGGTTGTGGGGCACTTTCCAGCGTAACTCGATAGAAATATGCTTTGATGCAAAATCATCAAATGGCCCATTCAGCTAAAAGCTGGTGTCTGTCATCTGTAGGAGCTAAACTGTCACATCACATCAAAGTCGCATCACAAGCGTGCCTCGATGAAGCAGAGTGGGTGAAAGGGGACACCTGCTGCTGTGCTAGCGTGCCAGGTGTTGTGTAAGGGGAGAGGGCATCGCTGCAATGCCACGTCACTCTCGCTCTCAGAAGCCTGTGTTATCTGCGCATTTTTTGTCCACGCAAAATCTCGCCTGCGTTCTAACTGCACCTCAATAAGGCCAAATCATAATGCGCCACGTGTTTCAACGCACTTGCTTGCCCGTGAGGTGTTCATAACTCTAAGGAGCGCTCAGCGGCATTGAATTGGCATTAATGCTTACTCCACAACGCATAAGTACTTAGATGCCCTCAGATTTTTCGTCTTTCTCCCCCCCACCATTTTTCTTTGCTTTCAGCTGCATGCATGTTAGGGTACGCCCTGCATGCAACTATGGCACAAGGCAAACTCTGGTTCTAGCCACACACAGTCTCTTTGTAACACATCCCCAACCCGTAGTGCAAGTAAACCACAACTATGGCAAGTAAGGCAAAAACAGAATAAACTTAAACAATATTTGTTGCACTAGGCGGAGGGCCGTCCACTTCCTAAGTGACAGAAATAAAGGAGTTGGCTCACCTCTCATCACCGAACAGGGAGCAAATAAATCTTAGGTGAGATGTATGACTTGCATAGAGACTTGTTGCAACTGAAAGCACTTCCCTTTGACTCACTCTTATATATACCTTTTCACTTTCCTTCAGCGGGGGGCTGTCCCACTGACTTTAGAGACAGATGCTCTTCCCCTTTCCCGCATGTCAGGTGGAAACCCGCACCGGAGTGTGTGGAGACGGAAGGGGGCACGGTGTGCCCTCCTCATGCATCATGCTAGCTTCTTCTTTGGGCAACTTCATGTGATCATGCACCAGTGTGGCACACTGGAAGAAACAGGCATGCATGTGCCATACTCTCTCTTTTGTGCAAAGTCACTAGTGTTTGTATTATGGCTGCAATTTCACCGTGGTTCAGATTTCAACATGTTCTTTGTTTGCGACACATTTCCTTCTCATCAGTTTCTACATGTTATCTCTATTACCATGCTTTCAATTCTGTACAAAACATGAATGCATGCCATGAATACTGTGGTACCTCCTCATAGTACAGGCTTCACCAAAAGCTTTACAGCTACTTGCAAGTCAGAAGAGTTGTCACCATGTCCTCTGGCAGAGTTTTGTGGCACACCTGATGCTCTAAACCTCAAGAGAGCGAGGAGAACTGCTTACCTCCATGTCAAAGTTTCGGTACTTTAAAAGTACCTCAGGGACATCTGTGTATAGACTTGACAGCTCCAATCACTCGTGTACAATCAACGACTGTTAATTCGGACTCCACGGGGAACGTAAATAAGTCCAAACTATTGAATGTCCGAAAAAACGAATGTATCCATAAAATATTGTTTCATTTATGTTTTAAGGCCCCTGTGCAAGGAAGAAGTAGTCAATTCATTGCAGCACGCATTTCTGCTTATGTGCAACCAACTCCACCTGCACTTCTGCCAGTTTTGCGCTGTCTCTGTACTCCAATGCAAGGACTGCAAAGGCTCGAGTCAGATCCGCATGTGAAGGCTTCAGAGCACATGGCACATCATCATCATCATCATCGCCACCACCTGAGTTAGAATTGCAGTTTGATCGTGGGAAAACTTGCTCAATTGTTTTGGCATCATTCAGTTCGGCACACGACTACACTGCGCTGTCGATGTCTGCAAAGTGTTTAAACGTAATGGCGGCAGAAATCTGCACACAGCCTGCAGCATAGCAGGTAATCAATGATGTCCGCATTTGAGTTCGTTATGGTAGACAGCAGTTCAGCTCTTCATTTGCGGAGCCGGGCTCATTCGGGCTGCAACTCAAGACTCATTTGAAGTCGGACTATGAGGGCACTATTGGTGCCATTTGACGTGGATTGTTGATAACTTCACGAGAAAAACTTCTTGGAGCTAGCAGAGCATTGTCTGGAACGCATCTTAAACAAATAAGCACAGAATGGCAGAATGCTGTCCAGAAGGCAAATTCAACGAACAAGAACGGGCCATGCAAGGTGGTGCCGGAATGGATGTGATGATCACAATGTTGATGCGACCTCACAATTCAGGCAAAGCTTCCAAGATTGGGATTTGCAGTTTAATCTCTGAGGCGCAATGCTGTGACCAAGGCAAGACCTCAGGGATTACCATTTCTGAGGTCATACTTGATGTCTCATTTCTTTGAGGCCATACTTGATGTCTCGTTGAGGTTGCCAGAGGAGATAATGGCGGTAGGGTCCGGATAATCGAATGTAGAGCTGGCGGCTGTCCGAAATATCGGTCGTCTTTACAGATTAAATCTATGGGGATATTGGTGGTGCCGCAAAACTGTCCGAATTACCGAGCATGACTGGTTTATCGTTCGGCGACTGTATTCACCTTAAAAGTTTAACCTGAGACTGTACCTCAATTCATTGATGCTATTTGCCATGCAGGTGTCGTCACTTGGCAGTGGTGGTGAGCATGTGATGGATGCCATCTCACAGTGTGAGCAGTACACGAAAGAACAAGGGGCACAGGAGCGCAATGCCCCCTGGCGGCTCTTCTTCCGCAAAGAGATCTTCGCTCCCTGGCATGACCCTACTCAGGATCCTGAAGCTACCAACTTGATCTTTCAACAAGTGGTTCGAGGTATCAAGTTTGGAGAGTACAAGTGTGACAAGGTATGATAAGTGCCCCATTGCATAGCAGTTAAAAGCAGCTAGATTATTTACTCTTTTGGGTAATGTAACTTCAAAGTCGTGTGGCCTCTTTCTTGACAGGAGGAAGATTTGGCCATGATAGGAGCTCAGCAGTATTATGTTGATCATGGCACTGAGCTGATCATGGAGACTCTCCTGGCCTTATTACCAACATACATCCCCGATAACTGCCTTCAGGCCAGTGACAAGGCTCTGGAGAGATGGGCTGGCCTTGTTGTGCAGGCACTAAACAAGGTTTGTCTCAAGACGAGTCACGTCTAAAATCTTGGTTTTTCTTCCATGGGGTGCTGCTGAACACGATAAGTGGGCAACGTTGTTTACATTGCAGTAGTACCATATTGGCATAGTGCATTTGGTTTATACAGTGTGTTTCACGTAACTTATGCGAAGGATATTTTAAAAAGTGGTTAGCTGCAGCAGAATGAAACAAACGGCATATGAATTGTCGTCATGTGGCACTCCTTAGAGTATTTTTTTATATTCTGCTTAATTAGTTAATTGGCTAAGATTAATTATGCAACATTTTAAATGTTCACTTTAGGGCCAAGTACGAAATTTAGGGCCAAGTTTAGGGCCAACTTTAGGGCCAAGTTTTGCTGTAAAGAGGGTTCAGAAACGACCGATCCAATTTTTGTAGCAATGTACATGCTGCGTGGTGATATTTTTCCGCATTTAAAGAAAGCCTGCAAAATAGGAAATAAAACCATGTGACTGCACTCATGCGCAGCCGCATGGTTACGACTGCCAAATGAAAGATATGCCATGTGAAAGACACTAAGGCACGAAGCTTAACATCCACATTCACTTGTAAACTCACAAAGTGACAAAATTAGAAATGATACTGCTTTCCACCTTCTCACTGTCCTGAGAAAGAAGTTGTCTCCAAAGGTGCTAGGTCAACAAAAAATAGGAGCTATAAAATAATTATGGTTTATTTGAGATCTTTCTCAAAGCAGCCAGTATTTTTATATTCATGTTTTACCTGGTTGATGTTTGTATAAAATTGCTTAGAGTGGTGAATCTACTAAATTGCTTTCTGTTTGTGATGCTTGAATGTTATTTTGCTTATCAGTGATGTTGGGGAAGCTTGCCTCTGCACATAGTAATATACAGTGCAAATAAAGTTCGATCAACATGGGGCTTGTGTCATCTCTCTTTTTTTTTTCTTTTTTTTTGCGATTTTAATTAATTTTGCATTATGAACTTACTTAATCTTGCCCAGCATTCTGATTCTTTTTACCTTCCGCATTTTAGTACAAAGCTCACAGGTTTCTTCAAGCTGCGTAAACTCTTTTAATAACAAGTTTGAAATTAGGATTGGCAGGAGACGCATGTCAATTGTAACTCTTGGCTGCATGCATTTTGCAGAGCTACTTCTTTCGAGAGAGAGTGCCCCCTCTGCGTGTGAAAGAAGATGTGGTGGAATACGCCAAGCTCAAGTGGCCACTGCTCTTCTCGCGCTTCTATGAGGCATTGCGCTCTTCAGGTCCACACTTGCCAAAGAATGATGTCATCATTGCCATAAATTGGACAGGCGTCTATGTCGTCGATGAGCAGGAGCAGGTGTTGCTTGAGCTTTCCTTCCCAGAGATCACTTCAGTTGCAAGCCACAAGTGAGTTGATCGACCTCGACATGTACATCTACCACACTGTAAGGAGGAGACAGGTGGCCCCAGCCAGTCTCCTTCTCACTCGTACAGCTGCAGCCAATCAGCAACCGCCGAAATGGACAGCCCACTAGGTGCAATCTTACAGAATAACCCCACTGCTGTCCTTGTACCCAGAAACCTCTAGGCAGAGTTTATGCAATACTGCCTAGGCTGTGAGAGATGTGCAATGCACTTTGGAACTCATGCAGGGCAAATTCAGAGGACACAATAATTTTAATATTTCAACTAGACACAATTACACTCCAAGCAAAACTCTACTAGTGTACTTTCTACACTGCTTGTGTCATAATATTGTATAATGTTACTTTTTCTTTTTTCCTGACATTTCCATCTTGAACTGCCCATTGAGGTTATGGAATATGTTATGAAAATAGTTTGTTGGTAACTGTCATGCCCTGAAAATTTTGCTCTGGCTATGGACACATATTGAGAAAGTTTGCATGACATATTACCACCAGCTTGTGTGGTGCGCTGGCAGGCAAATACAGAGCACAACATTCAGAAGCAATGTCCTATTGTAGAATGTACAGCTGTGACTCAGTAAAATGATGACCTGTGTCGCTTTGTTCAATTTGAAGCGACAACAGTCAAATGCAGTAGCCTGAAAGAGTAACCCATGCTATCAGATCTCCTGTGATGCACTCCATCTAATTGCAAATAACCTGGACCCTCCAGTGTAGCACCTCTCATAGCCCCTATATGTCTCTGACATATGAAATGCCATTAATCAATCGTCACTCAGTCATAACCTAATTTGTGTTCTTGTGTGCAGGGGAAACCGTCCCTTCTTGCAGAGCTTCACACTTAGCACTGTGCGTGGAGAGGAATTCACTTTCCAGTCTCCCAACTCAGATGATGTGCGGGACTTGGTTGATTTCTTCCTGGAGGGTCTCAAGAAGCGCTCCAAGTTCGTCATTGCCCTGCAGGAATACAAAGGTGCGTGAAGATGAGGTGTGGTCTCATTTCAAAGTGTAGAATGCGCTACAGTGAAATCCTGATAATTCAAAATCTTTAATTCAAATTGGTGGATAATTCCAACTGCTCTGTTGGTCCCAGCAACGTCCTATGTATTTGAAAGAGAAAAACTCCAGCGAATTCACTCCTAACTCCCAATTACATTATCAAGTGCTCACCTACGTACCCCTTCTCAGCGCATGCTGGATCACTTGGTCCCCATCACTGGGCATGCGGTAGTAAGGCCGTACAGCGCGTCTCCAGCCACCATCATTCTCGGCTCACGCTCACACATTTCTCTTACCCATTTTCCCTTGTACCAACAGCAAATGGCAGTTAAGGCACAGTCTTATTGCACTTGGATTTTATATGGAACCTATACTCATCGACAACTTTCTGCGGCAATGAAGGGAAAGCTATGGAGGCAAAGAGCACACAAGCGAGAGCACTTCTGAAACAAGTCCCATATTTTCCTCAGTGTTGGTCTAAGCTGGGGAAGTGAAAACACAAACACGTTATTTACAACTGTCAAACAAGATAACATACACCACTCAGTGTTGAAGTTCACTTATTTTGCAGCTTTTCTCTTTCGCTTCTAGGCAAACGCAAACTGTCGCACGTGGAACCTGCGTCGATTCAGCATCTGTTCCGAGAAAGCAAAAGCACTGTCAGATGCTGGCAGACAACTCGGTGCAGTAACACATGTGCAGAAGCTCCGTCCCCATAGCTTTCCCTTCATCGCCACAGAAAGTTGTCAGCGAGTACAGGCTTCTTCCGGAACATGTCACGCAGGGGTGGAGGAAAGAGGAGACTTTTTCAATGCGAGCCCAGTGACAGTTTTGGTTTTGCACACTGTACCGCAGACTGATTAAGCACTAGTATATTTAAAGGGGCTCTCCTTAGTTACAGCTCTGTTTTATTTGGATAAATTTACAGTCCCTTGGGAGTTCGAATTAACAAGATTCTACTTTAGTACCACAACAGTTGTTATTCATTTATTATATTCACTTCTTAACGGAACCCTGCAACACCTCTTACGAAGGGTGTGGAATGTGTTTGGTACTAAGCAGCATATTCTCTCAAATATCTTCCAAGACAAATTTTATGAATGCACCTTGTATGAGCAGAGTTTCAAATAGTCGAATGGCCGTCCCTGCTGCACCATTGTGTCCTTCCCCTTCAGTTCACTGTTCCTGCTGTACTTGGTGCCATTGCCACACAACGCCTGCCATGCTTCACCCATCATTGTGCTGAGCTTTCCTGTCAGCATTACCTTGAGATTGGTTGGCATGACCCTCTGTCATGCCCCCCTGTATTGGAGGCTATAATATCGGTGCTGTGGTATCATTCCTTACCACCACACTGCATGACTGCCCAATCAGTTATGCCCTATCAGTTATACTGCTATAGGTGATAAACTTTATTGAAAGGGGGAAGGGTAAAGAGGGACGTGGCTGAGGGTTAGGGCTCAAGTAAGGCCCTGGGCCTGCTTGGCCTTTTCCGCCCAGTCCACCAGTTCAAGTTGTCGGTCGACGTCCCCGGAACTGAGCCAGGCTGTCCAGTCAGTCTCGCTGCTGACGGGGGGATGAGAGAACGGGAGCGAGGTGCATTCCCACATTATGTGTGTTAGTGTTCCTGTTTCTGAACATAGCCTACATTTGTCGCTTTCCCTGCCCCCTGTGATTTTGTTAATGTATTTTGGGTGTGGGTATGTATTTGTCTGAAGTCGCCGAAACGCGACCGCTTGCGTTTTGTCGAGTTGCTTGGCCGGTGGTGGAAGCGCGCGACGCCTCAAGCGATACCGATGAGCTATTTCATAATAGGTCTCGCAGGGTTCCTCGTGTCTCACCTCCTCATTCACGCCGTCCGCATCCGCGGACGAGGCTCGGCGCGCGAGATCTCGAGCCAAACTGTGAGCCGACGCGTTGCCGGGCACAGCCGCGTGAGCGGGGGTCCACACGAGAGTTTTCAAGCCGCTTAGGGGGCGTCGTGTGAGGACATGGTACGCCTGTTTGCAAATAGGAGTATACTTGAACAGTGACAAAGATTTCAGATTTGAAGGAAAGAGCAAGAATGAATTGAAACTGTAGGTGCCCCACTGTAGGTACTAGAATACTATTTGGCTCGGATATTCATGACAGAAGCAGCACTTTCCAGCAACCAAGCAGGTTTATTTACCATGTTCAAAATGTATTGCTGAGCCTCTTTTTTCTTATGAAGCATTTAGGTTCAGCTCAAGCTGAGCCTAGATGCTTCTTCTGTGTCTCTATTTCAAACATCTGTGTGCTCCATCATTGCTTTGCCTTACACGCCCTATCCCATCTGCAGGGGACGCAGCAAACTACTTAAGCTTCGAACAGGGTGACCTTATACTGCTGGAAGACACCATGTGTGGCGAACATGTGCTTAACAACAACTGGTGCACAGGTAAGCTTACACTACGGCAGGGCCTTTACTTTTTCTGTAATAATTATGCCATCATAAATGTTTGCACCCTGGCCACAAAAGTCGACATCAGCTAATGTACAACTATCTGTATTCGTGAACATTAAGAAAGTTAAGGTACATGACCTACCATACCAGTGTGGTAGGTGATGTATACTTATAAATGATCCTTTGTTTTCAGGTTAAACTAGATATTTTCCCGAATTTTTGCTCTTTAATGAAGGGTAAGAACAAATGCAGGCATTACAAAAACAGTGAGTGCTGCCTGACTTGTATGAGCAAGTGGTCAAGGTGTATCATCTAATATTACTTGTGTACAATTGGGATATATGTTTCTTTTTCGATCAGTGCTCAAGCGAAAACCGGCATTCATACATATACTATGTATAATAACTTGAAGGCCAGACCCCGGCCAAAATGTCAGTAAAATGCAGTTATTTTTCCTAAGTGCTTCTATTCATTGAACTCTTCAAAAAAATATCCCCTCGAATTGTAAAAGAGCAAAAACCCAGGAATGAAGGACCCTATGTATTCAGCAGATATTTAAAACATGTGAAAATAAGAAAATAAAAATGGCACGTTGGTTTACCATCTTCGTATTCTCAGAACAGCTCTCTGTTGCATCACAGGTTATGGCAGTAACAGTCGCCATGACTAGCTGATAATATTAAAAATTATGTTCCATTCTGATTTTTAAAGAAAATTGCCATGTGTGGCTGTGTGATGTGAAGGTTCTTTTCCTTCTATTCTATTCTATTCTTTTCTTATCGTCTATCACAATGAGTAGCCAATACCAATGACATGTAGAAAATTAAAGGGGTTGTTACGTAATACGGCCTCTTGAACGTTCATTTTTAGTCACGTTCCTACAGTAATATGACCCAAATCAACCAAAAAAAGGTGCGATACCTTTGCTACTATACACCAACATTACTAATAACTTTTTTTGTTTCCTGAACAACTCCTGAAAGGGTCACAAAAAAAAAGTGATCTGTCAGTTAACTTTGATTTAAGATTCTTGCAGTCTTTTAAAGTCTGCATCAAGAGACACACAAAGAGCATAGCTCTCCTTTTATTTATTTCTCAGGTCGTAATGAAAGGACAGGTGAGAAGGGCGACTTTGCCTCGGACTACGTATATGTGCTGCCAGCACTATCGAAGCCGCCGAACAACATCCTGGTGCTGTTCACCCAAGATGGGGCAGAGAATGGCAAGAAGCTGTTCCAGCACACCCAGACCAATGGAGTTGAATCTCGGGAGCATCCACACACCTTGGAGGAATATGCAATGGACTTCTTCAGGTAAATCTCCACATTAGTCCGGTCACAGCACCCATCTGTCACGGAAGGCAGCATAAATAATTGCTTTTTCAGCTGTCATTCTGCTTTGTGGCACATTTTGTGCAGCGTTAACAGCACACAGCAAGCTGCTGTGCAGCATACTTGTGTGCTGTGTCTTAATATATAGTTGATATTGTCCACTATGGGTATGTTTGATGTCACGTTCTTGCAATCTTTGTGGTCTTCTTGCAGCAGAAAATTTTTAAATGTCACTGTAATTAAAGAAATAATTGGTGTTTTTTCACATAATGTAATCTGAAGAGTGCGAGGCACAAAATGAAAAAAATATTGCAAGTACAGACAAGCAGGAAAGTTCTCACTTTGCTTTGTTTTTTGTTGTTTATATTTCACAGGCATGATGAGACTCCTAGTTTAGTGGAGGCCGGTGTTTGTGACAACTTTTCCTACTGCCGGCATTGTATGCTATATGCATTATGGAGCGTGAAAAACTTGCCCAAGTGAACACAATAAAGAGTTTAGTGGTGCTGTGTTACCTTGTCGTAAGTACGGTAATACTATACCGGTTGGGGAGTGCACATGCACGCATTTTGCTGTCCAGAAAGATTTCTCCAAATGGTTTACTAGACAGTAAATAGTCTATACCATATTGTCAATGTAAGCAGAGTTTTTCAAGCCAAGCCTGTGCAAACCAAGACAAATCAAGAAAATGGCACCGGCCACAAAGTCCATGCCGCGCAAGTCCATGTCTTATGCAAAGTTTCACCAAGGGACGAGTTAAATTGTAATTAAAGTCATTAACAAAATTCAGCCTTTCAACGAACTGACAATCTGGCAGCAACTAGGCAGCATTTTCACAGACAGGTTGGTGGTGCTATCTTGTGGCGGAGAACTTAAAGGGCCTCTGAAACCGTTCGGACAAATTTTGTAGACACGTAGGGTACAGCTAAAGTTAATCATTTGCACCACCATTTGTGTGAAACGTCTCATATTAAGAGAGCTGTGGACGATTACAAGGTACCCTCCTCCACAGTCATGCATTTTCTCCTCAACTCGTTTGCCGAGTGATCGGGGCTAAGCTCCGCCTTCACTGACTCTGCGTCATGACGGCACATTGTGTCGTCGACTTCCGGTTCTCTAGGAGCGAGCGCGCGAAGCCTCTCCAACCTCTCCACCAGCTGCTTGGCAGTTGACCCCAAGCAAGAGCTATCGAAACAGCGTGCATTGCGAGAATTCTGTTGCAGCGCCGAACATGTCTGCTATTCCGGCAACCACAGGCGAGCTGGGAATTTCGACGGAACGGTGGGAGCATAAACTCAAGCTGATGAAGGAACTTTAGCGTAGACGTACGTGAGTGGCCTGATCGGTCTGCACAGTCCAGCCACTTGTTGGCGCAGCGCTTAACCAGCCAAACAAAGCCTTAATATTGCTCTAACCAAGCATAAAACATCTTAGGCATTTGCAAAAACAACGTGCTAACAATTACACTCCTGCGAAAAATTTACACCAGCAACAAAGAATACATTTCGTTACTGCTACTGTGTATGGTTGAGCTCTGTGCCACCATGTTGCTGCACCGTGCAAACCATTCACATTTGCGCTTCTGCTCATCCCATTTGGACCCTGTCCCCTTGCGCTTGCGTTTGCCCTAATACCGGACTCGCAAAACACTATTGCGTTAGTAATCTTCCGGTGTAAAGTAACGGCCGCAAACGCGCAAATCCTGGCGCCGATCGGATAGCAGCAGTCCGATGTGCAGCAGCCACTTCGCCCGTCTGCTGCCTTGCAGAAGTACACGATGTCGCAGCTTGACATATTGCCAGTCGCTATGTTTGCAGTTCACAATGCAACAAAGTCGAATCATAGTGCTCATGAAAAGACTGAGACAGATTCTGACCGCGGAGCTCTCGTCAAAATGGAGCACGTTGTAACACAAGCAGACAGCACTTTCTGTGTGCCGGAAGTGCTTAAGTGTAGTGAGAAATTGTTCTTGTGCATTCTTTTTCTGTTACTTTCTTTTTATAAAAAGAAATGAACTAACATTGCAACTATGATGAACATCATGCCATAAAGATGGAAAAATTATCGATGACCCCCCCTGGGCAGCCAATCGGATAGCTCGCCCTAATGACGTCATATAGGTGATATACGTCATATGGGCAGGGGTGGCTGAAAATTCCGCCAAGCAGTGTCATGCGATCGGCAGCGATGTACATTTTTAAAACCTTGTAATAAATTACACGCTTCATGCAGAGCACTTAGATGCGTCAATTAATGATCAGAAGGACCTACTCTAACGACTCAGTATGTTTGTATAAAATCGTCAAAGTCGTTTCAGGGTCCCTTTAACTAGAGGGGACACAGAGTTATTATCGCAGTAACTAACAATATTCGATTCATTTCCTGGTTTAAAGTGTCGCCAGGGATGCAAGTGACAAAAAACAGTCATTTTTTTATATTGCTTCAATGAGAACAACCAAGCTAAAAGAAAATGTTTCATGTGTTGTTCGACAAAGCGTCACAAGATATAGCTACTGGCATTGTTTCTTGCCATCCATGTTTACCATAACCCGGGACATCCGTAAAGGTTAACACATATATGGACAAGCTAAAACTCTCTAACATTCACCAAAATGAGCATTTGGCACTCAGCACATAGTTGTTATATTCTGAAAGACCTGCATATAAGCCACCATCTTCATTATCACATTACTGTATACATAGAGTAACACACAGCTCAAGTGTTTTTGGTTATTGCAGTACGGTAATACTGATACCACTCTTACCATACAATAACATCTCTATTGCTGAGTGTCACACTTTACCTAATCTTGTGTGAGATCTAATGAGGCATCTTATAAGATCCTATTTTGCAAAGCAAACTGAAAGGAACGGTAGAAAGAAAAGACCTGCAAGTTGTTTTTACAATGTAAGCAAACATGCATTCATACCTAGGTAAACCTTGGTGTAGGCTAGTTTGTACAACTTTTGTGAAGCACATTTCATTGTGAAAACCACAGGTGGAGAAACTTCACCATCAGCAATGAGCGTGGTATTGCCACTTCTAAGCACTTAACAATGATGTACTGTTGCCCTTTTGTGGTGCAGGCCACTTCCCAAGAAGAGCCTTCAGCGCACACTGACATTGTCATCTGCACGGCGGCGAGACGGGGAGCAACTCTGGCGCCACTCGCGTGAACCCCTCAAGCAGCCACTGCTCAAGAAGCTGCTCAACAAGGAAGAGCTGAGCCAGGAGGCCTGCTTTGCCTTCAATGATATCCTTTGTTTGATCCATAGTAGTGCGATTGATAAAAGCACCTACACTAATGTGTTGCACTGCACCATACAACTAATTCTACATCAGCAAGTCTTTCATTCATAAACATTTCCATACACAGAGGCCTCTAGCAGTGGCAACACTATAATTTGCATGCCTGACTGAAAGTTGCTAACATTGGTCACTGAAGGTAAGTGAAATGAGTGTGAATGGCTGACACAGTTATTTTGTTATAGTGTGATACCTGTACATTAAAAACAAATCCCAAGTTGTACAGTGTAGATGCTTTCAAACTCATATTCCTACCAAGCTCACAACGGTTTTCAGTGCATGGAGGGCAAATAAACTAATGGTCACATACTACATTACATAAAATAAATGCAGCTGCTTTGCTGTGTATTTGTCGTGTACTCTGTGCTATCTTTGAGGTGTTAACGTTTTTGTAGTCAGCATATCTTTTTCTCTCTATGTAAATCTTTGGAGGGCCTCTTCATAAAGCCTTGTCTTGACTCTTTGTCCTTAACTCTGGCTTACCTATCCTGAAGTATATGGGTGACTTGCCATCTCGACGAACAAGATCGGGCAATGAACTCACAGACCAGCTCTTTGAGGGCCCCTTGAAGCATGTAAGTGGCCATGTCTCTTGGCAGTGATCTTGTGTTTGCTATAGCCTGTCATTTCAGGTACTTAACAAAAGATTCATTGCTGTGCTTTATCTGTACACAGAAGAACGCTTTAGATACCAACAGGCTCAATCATATCTGAAGAGCGCATACATTTTCATGAGCCATTAAAAATAAAATGTCATCATTCAAAATGCCACTTCACATACTTCACGCTTAGAAATGCTGTCACTGTGTAACAGTTCTGCTGGCATTGGTAAATTTGTGTAAAGTCTAGTTGGTTACTTATTTAAGAACTACCCATTCATTCCTATGCTAAGAGGGACTACGTACTTGGCTTTATGGTAGAGGAATATGTGTCCATCATACCTCCAAACTCAGCATAGTCATTGTAACCAACTCTGTTTTCTTGTATTCTTCTGTACCTTGCATCTGCAAATGTAAAGGTGCATCACATCATTTCCCAACACCCTGTCATCATGATGTTGTCTACTTAACACTACACAGTGGCTGACTTTTAAGGATCATCCAGGCTAACATCACCAGCTTCTCATTCAAGTCAGCATCTCTGATGCTAATGATCAGAAGACATTCAATGTTGGCATGTGCTCGTGTGAAATAATTGCACTTGTCCAATGGTCTGCTAGCTCTTTTGTCAGACTAGCCAGGCGACTACCCGTCAACACGGTATACTATCCAAGTGATGCTGCTTCACTCTTGTCTTCACGTGTTGTCATAAGTAAAGCTGGTTCCCACTAACTTTCACTCACTGTCATTGTGAACAATCTGCAGACTTGAGCCAACTTCCTATGGCGAATGAGCTGCGTTGAAAAAATATGCAGCAGATCCAATGAGTTGGCATCTATGTCTGCACAAAGTGGCATGGAAGGCTTTATTCAGGCATTGTAAAGAGGATAATGTAATGCCACCGCAGATACGCAGAGGCGAGCTTTCTGGTTCTTTCTTTCTTTCCCCCACACGGCCAGTACCGCAGATGCATGGAGGCAAGCACCATCTGGTGATGGCACAAGGAACCCAGCATTGCATGTACTCCGCTGTGATTTGTTCGCCTGTTCGGCATGGGAGCAGCCAGGGCGTAGCACCCATGGTCACAAAACTCGGCGAGGTTCGCAAAGAAAAACTTCACTTTTAAAGAAGAGACTTAAGAGCAAATAGCATAGTGTCATAGCATAGGCTATGACACATGCACTAAGAATAAAATTGACCAAGAAAAATGACATCAATTTTCTTAGCACCCGCCATTAGTTTGCAGAGAGGTTTTGTTGCCATTTCCAGATTGAAGCACTCTCAGAATTCAAGGAATTTTTGTAGTCTGTGTCAGCCTGCATCGCATGCCAGTCTGTCACTGACAGTCATCTGCAGACTCAGCTCAGAATCGTCGGCATTATACACACCGTGGTGGCTTAGCGGCTATGGTGTTGCGCTGCTAAGTATGATGTCGTGGGATCAAAGCCCGGCTGCAGTGTCTGCATTTTGATGGGGGCGAAACACCCATGTCCCATGCATTGGGTGCACATTAAAGATCCCAAGGTGGTCTAAATTTCCGGAGTACCCCACTACGGCGTACCTCATAATCAAATTGTGGTTTTAGCATGTAAAACCCCAGAATTTAATTTTTGGATCGTCGGCATTATGGTGCTCTAGTGCGAGAGCACCTCGATTAGGCCAAATATGTGTTGACTCCCTCCTTCCTTTTTCGATGACTGCGGAATAAGTTTTTATTATACGTGTGGAGCACACATAAGCTTGCCTTTCAGTAAAATTTGGAAAAGCATGTACTTAAACCGGTACTATAACTATGGAAATGCACAACTGAGATGTCATTTCTGCATTGATTTACCTGTAGTAAAATGCTGTTGTATTAGTGGGAATTAGTTCTTATGCGACTTTTCAGTGATGCTTATAATGATGCAGCAACATTGCGTTATGTTCATGTGAGAATCTAATAAATTTATCTTCGATGTGCAGGAAATACTGAGGGATGAAATCTACTGCCAAATAATGAAGCAGCTGACCGACAACAAGAACAGGTGAGGGGTTCAGCATGCATGTTAATGGACGTAAAAATTCAAAGTAACCTGCTTTAAGTGGGCAGTCATATAACCCATCTAGTGTCATGACTTTTCATGTCTGTGTTCTTGCTCACTGCAGTCATATGTTAACATATGTACCCCCCTCCCCCCTTCCCTCCCCTCCAAAAATAAAGTATGTACATATAGACCGTTTTTTCGTAGGCGCCGCCACATTGTGAGCGCAGTGGCGCCGCCTATGAGCAGCGCCATACTGGCTTGGGTGAAAGCGGTGCTTTGCATGGCAGGTATACGCTCGGCGGTAGGTTTTGGCGTTTGTTTTCGCGGTCGTGTGGTCTGTTTAGTATGACGTGCGTCTTCTACGTGGTAAACGGTTCTGTGAGACGTGCTGAAGTGGTTTAATGCGTCATGGCCGGTATTTCTGCTGGCGTTGAGGTGGACGGAACACGCAGCGCGATGTGTGCGCGCATATTTGAGCCTGCAATCAGCCTCCGAGGTCAATTGTGTATTTATGAATGTTCCAATCACTAATGCGACCTTATTGCAGTATTATCCTCTATTTCTAAGCTGCGGTTTAGGAGCCATGAAACATACGCGACGATCGTAACAGCGTGGGTACCGTTCTGCTACGATAGGAGCTCTGCTGTTATACTTTGACAAGCGCTCAAACTGTTCGCTGCAGGTTACATTGCGTGACTACTTGGTTGGATGGATGATATTTCCACCCATGAATAAAATAGTTTTGGCTAGTAATAGCAGCATACCTTACAGTCTGAATTAAGCTTGTCCAGCAAAGCGACCGTTTACGAGCTGCGCGAGCGTCCTAAGCAGTAGTAGGTGCTGGATTACAGATATCTTTGTTCTATATAGCACATGATCCAAGCATACGGCATCAGCGGTTATATATTTATAAACATTGTGCGGCGTTATCCCGTTTTCTCTTGCTTTTTAGAGAAAGAGGATGATAACCGAATTTTTTTTTTTTCGGTTGTGTTCGTTCAGTTCTCTACAACGCACTCACACGTATTACGGAAATTTTGCGCTCAAAAATAGACATCGCATTCTTTTTATGCGAATCCTCTCATATATTATGGCTGTATACAGGCCAAAAAGGCAATGCCGAAGCACACAGCTTATATATGTATCGTGCTGGCTCACCAACCGCAGTGATCGCTGTGTTGAGCGGCGCCATGGGCCTCATGCAGCAAGGCTAGCGTAGACATAAGGTAATTTCAAGCACACTAGACTTGAAATGCGTGAGAACGATGCCAGTGTATCACAAATATTTGATAGCGCCTGCCGCTCAAATGTTTCGTGGTTGCCTTAGGTTGGCCGTGCACGAGCATGCGCTCTTATGTTTTATGTTTTACTCCCTACGCCAATCGATGAGACAGTGAGCTGATTTACCATTTAATACTGGTAATACAGAGACGCCGGTTTCCTTTGTTGAATTAAAATCGATATAAGCAAAATAGTAAACAACACATACACGCACCGCGACTGATAGTGCGCGTCACATTTTTGCGCCCGCAAGACATATTTCCGCCTACAGTAGTCACCGATGCACCGAAAGGCTTCCCTGACGACCTTATCTGAACTAACATGGCGTAAATTTCACAAAGTAAGATCTAAAACATCTCGAAATCGTTCCGCAGCACGCGACAGCAATACTTTCAGGCAGCGCCGCGCCGGATCGCCCAAGCCAGAGAGGAGGAAAGGCTCTCCACGCGCCCTATCCTCCTCGCCCGATGAAACGGTCTATATTGTATTTATTTGGTTATAAGGTGGTCACGATTATAATGTGAGGGTGCAGCTGGGGAAGGCAAGAAAGAGAGCTTATGTATGCACACTAATATACGATGATATAGAGTGCCTTACAGATTATTCAGACTCAGCAGAGATTGCGCAAGATACAGAGTATATTGAAGCCCCTGGAATAAGTGGAACAATTTGCTTGGGTCATTATGCAAACTTTGCCTTGCAGTGTGACTTTACGACAGCACGTGCCACTGCCTTGAAGTCGCAACTCAAGGCGAAATTTACTTTTAACTCACACCTCGTCTTTACTGTTCATAAATATATATTTATATATATGTTTATGAATTACTGGAACATAATGTGAAGCATTGACTCTGCAGACAAGCAGCATAATTCAATATGACGTGCTAGTTTTGCCATAAGTGGTGGTTATGTTATGTTTGGTTAAGTTACGTTTACACCATAAGATGGTGCGAACATAATGCAATTTTATTTAAATTTTGTGAAATTTCTATTATGGTAATAAACGTTTACACATAGCTGTACACAGGCATAATAAGCTACTTCTTTGTGATATTTGGCAATTTTTGTGGTCACGGTAGAAATCAGTTCATGGCACCTATCTTTCTTCAAGCCATTACCGAAAACAATGTTTAAACGAATTAGGCTTGAGAATTTCACTTTTCCATCAAGTTCTATTACAGAGATGTCCATCCATGAGCCATGAAGATGGCAAGCACTTATACATAAGAATGGAAACAGGTCACCATGTGTCTCTTTGCCTTTCATGTAAGACTCAGTGAGGAGCGGGGCTGGGAACTCATGTGGCTGGCCACAGGACTGTTTGCACCCAGCCAATCGCTCCTAAAAGAGCTGACACAGTTTCTCAGGACGCGAGCACATCCCATCTCACTGGACTCCCTTCAGCGGCTTCAGAAGACACTACGGTTGGTACACCATGCTTCTCTGATTCTTGTTAAGTGTGTACATTAAGGGAGTGCTGACACGTCATTTTCAACTTGTCACTTTTTACACTGAGTGAAGGTGCAAGCCCTCTAAGCTCCATAAGAAATACTGGCAGGCACCAGATCACTCTAAATAACTTATCATCATACTTACCTTTACGAAACAGTTCCCAGGTGCTTGGTGTGTCATGATGTCATTATACACCGGTTCGTTTCATTCCTGCAATTGGTGCAGCTGCCACGTGTGAGCACAACCATATGAAATACATGCTGCACTTCTGTTTATTTTTTACCAGCAATGTCGTCATACCTAGCCTTATTGCTGCATGATGTCAATGAATTTTGATCTCTATCTTAAAATCAAGGTAAAGTTCATAAAGCAAGAACTGCCATTTTGAGAGCAACATCACCATCAAATAAAAATATAAGTTTTTGCCAACCTTCATACTCGCCGAGTGTCACCCTTTTGCATGCTAAAAGCATGTGGTAGAAGTGCTACATGATCAAAAATGTGCATCAGTAGTCCTTTAGTTTTTTTCACCCTGTTGCTAGCTTACGAATGCCTTGTGCACAGTTACCTTATGTATAGCGTAAATGGCACACCCAAGGTGACAGAGAAGACAAAGACACGGCACTTCTTAGTCGTCTTGCATGCCCCATTTGCATGACACATCTCGTAATACAGTACCAACTATCAGCTTATCCTTCCGTTCACCATGGTGTGGTGTGGCAATGGCTGTAGTCTATTTTCTGAGTGGGAAGCACAAGAGCTTCGTGAGTTGCAAGGCAAGGCATGAGGTTTTTTTGAGGCACAGACACAAAAGCGGACAAGAAATTGGCACCAAGAGTGCAGTAAAGACACTGTGATGCAGGTTCTTTTTAGGTTTCGAATGGGTCACTGAGACATAATATAAGAGCACCCAAAATGAGCACAATACCATTTGTACACATGACGTACAAGACACTTAATACGTGCAGGAAATTAAAATACAATGGCAAGGACATATTGACACTGCCAACAGCATGAAATGTCTTGAACTGACATTAACAGAGGACTAGAACACGCAACAATATGGAAAAAAAATTGTGTACATTCAGTTCTGTCAAACTAAACAGTTCACCTTTGCATGAAGGCAGAGGTGAGGTGATGAACAAAGAGGTGATGGACTCACCTTAGCCGTGGTCAGTTTCATTGATGGATAGGAGACAGCTGCAATGCAGTTGCTCCGAGTCGGCCGAGAGGAAGCAGGCGCCACACCCGGAACCTTGAGGTTGGCATGCCAGGAGGAAAGCGAGTCCAGGCCAGGCAGCTGTATGCACAGTCAGGCCCGCAACCTGACTACTTGTGCTCTCCCAACAGGCACAGGCATCCACAGGTTTTGGCATAGAACTCTATGGCCTAGCACAGTCGTGAAGCACACCTTCGTAGGAGGGTGTTGGCCGACCCTTCACTGGTTGCTCTATCGCGTAAAGTCCTTGTGTCTTGGGTTCGGGACCCTATGGTGCATCTTCAGTGCCCGTTCTGGTGGCGAAGCTTCATCCATGGCTTTCTGCAACTCCACGTTTCAAAAATGTGTTTCGCCTTTTTCTTCTCTTCATGGTGTCGTGGTTTCACGCAATCGGGTTCCATCGGAGCTCAGTGTTCCCTGACGATTTGCTTCTTTGAACACTGTGAGTTCTGGCATTTTGCTTCTTTTTCTCTTGTTTCTTTCTTGCACCGTGTACTCTTGTGCTTAGGTCTTTGTCTTCGTCTTTTCCCAAGCACAGCACTTACGTCCACGCGCGCATTTTTTGGTGTCACTTCTCCTCTTTGCACAACTAATTGCACACACTCGCACTCTTCACACATCACAGACACATGCTCACTATAAAAGTAATGTTTAGCACTTAGAACTTTCTAATACTGAGAAAAGATCAGTTGAAAGTGCAGCATCTTTCGGACAGATAACGTTATGGATGTTATTCCATCTGCTAGTATATGAGTGCCTTCCATTACGTTGACCTTGACAGGACCAACGAAGATGATCAAATTATCCGACAGGTCAAATTAAAGAAAAAAGCAGGAAGAAACACCCAAATGCACTGTTGTTTTATTTCGAAATACTATTTATCCAATTATAATGTGTCCCCAAATGTAACGCACAACAATTTTTTTAACAATAAGAGTGTAGCATTTCTTCAAATCTGACGCTCACAAAAATATAAAATGAGCAGAGTTTGTCGCCGTAAAATGAAAGTTTATCTTAGATGATGTCCGTCGCCGTCACCCTCACATATCTCTTTATCACTATCTATGGATCTCAGCATGTTTATGGGCCACACATATCATCTCTGTGGGGTCGATTGCATTTATATTCCACATTTATTGAATAATTCTGGAATAATTGCAAATGGAATAATGACCTACACCTAGTTTACTAGTTGCATGCAATTCTTCGGAATACCAAATGCATGCTAAGCTAGCAGCAAATTGTTGCTGCTAGTTTAGCATGCAAGTTAACTTTTCTTTTACGAATGAGCTTTTGTAATTAACAACTAAAAGCAATAAACATTCTTTGCCATCCTATGCAATAACTTGCTTTGTCGTCACTTTGTGGTGACAATGGCAATGGCACTGTATCTACAGTAGGCTGTAGCAAAGCTGTGAGTACGGTTCCACTTTCATAACTGACTACATTATGCAGGTAATTTTCAAACCAATTTTCTTGGAAGGCAGGGGACACATTAGAATTGGATAAATGTCTTAATCATTCATTGTGAGCTGCTGTTTTCTCTGTTGTGAACTGCTGTGCAGGCCAGAAATAGGTGCTTTTGGCAGGAGAAAACATGTATTCGGCACACTGTCTCCTATCTCCAGCAAGACAGGCGCTGCAGCCATTTGAATCTTGATTGAGGTCACTATTGAGGTCAGGCACATTCGTGCCAGTCCAAGTTATCCGGCAAGGTCCAATTTCAGGATTGAAATAATGTCTTGCAAAAAAAAAAAAAAAAAATTCTTAAGCATGTTTTAAGGCACTTTTGGTTCACATGTACACTTTCTTGGTAATTACAGTGTGAACATGTTATAAAAAAAATGAAAACCCCTCCCCTATCGGGAGCATGGGTGCATGGGAAGCTTGTCCAACCCTAGGGGAGTAGTTCGTTAGCTTTATTTATTTATTTTTTTTTTTTTTTGAGCATTTGAGACGCATTAAAGAGACATGGTTGTTGGTGAATGAGAAACGGTTGTTTATTTTTGAGGTGGCAGGTTTACGGTTGTCATTGTCCTTCAGCGATGGCAGCCCAAACCTCTGGATTAGTTCAGCATTGTACTCTTGCTTCAACGTCAGCCGGTTGAACCTCTGGATCAGCGCAGCGGTTTCGTTGTGCTTTGATGATCACAGCCCGAACCTCTAGATTATCCCGGGGTTGTCATTGCGCTTCGACTTCATCTTGCCAAAGCTCTGGATTCGCCCGGCGAGCATGAGCACGAGCACGTTCACGGGCCCACTTCCACTGCTGTTCCTTCAACGCAGCCTGCTCTTCGGCAGAACGAACCAAACACGGCTTCCCCATCTGACTAGCAGGCCTGAACTGGCGGGAAACAGCGGGCGCAAGGCTAGCGATTACGCGATCACACCCTTTCCCTCCTCTGGAGGGAAAGACACGCACCTTGCGCTGCATCTAATTTTTCATGCATATAAAACGCATATCATGAACCAACAGTGGCTGAATCGGTTAGCATGGTGGTCTTGCAACCCGGAGGTCAGTGGTTTGGATCCGCAGCCCGACAACAGACAGACAGACAGACAATGAACTTTATTTGATCCTGAGGAGCTTCAGCGGGGGCCCCTATCGAGGACCCGTGGAAGCCGCTGGCCGCGTCCAAGTCGGGGCAGGAATACCGTGACGTTCCGCCCTTTCTCGGGCCCTCTGGATTGCCTCTAGTTGTGTCTGGAGCGATGGGCTCCGGAGTGCCTCTTCCCAGTCGGCTTCGCTGGATAGAGGGCCGTTAGGTAACGTGGGGCATTGCCAGAGCATGTGCGCTAAGGAACAATAAATCTCATTACAGCCCGGACAGCTTGAATCGACGTCTGTGTAGATATGGCTGAGAAAGCCCAGCGAGGGGGATGAGCCTGTCTGGAGCATTCTAACTGAAACTGACTGAGACCTGTCTAACTTCGGGTGAGGAAGAGGATACGCCCTTCTACTAAGCCGATAGTGAGATGTTATCTCGTGAAAAGTAAGGAGCGGATTGTTCTGCTGGATTTCATCCTGTCCCCATAAGGTCTCCATGCCGCCGCACCGCGTTAGATCTTGCGCACGGTCATGGGCAAGCTCGTTGAAGTTAGGCATGTTCTGATGAACATCCGCACCCATATGGGCGGTAAACCAAGAGATGAAGCGAGTGCCAGGGTTTGTTCTCTTTTCCAGAATGCCCGACAAGCAATCTTTTTCTCTTTTTTTTTTTTTTTTTAGTGCGACTTCGATTTTTTCTTATGGCAACATTAACACCGACGCCAACACGATTAAAGCAATACAAGCTCCGCTCGCAAAATGTGCTCCATATTTTATCTTGCGTCATGTTTGTGTTAGTTCTGCCTACACAGTTGTGCCATCTGAGTGTACAGCTAAAGTACCACCCACCATGCTGGCTTAGTGGCTGTGGTGTTCTGCTGCTGCGCACGACATCATGGGTTCGATTCCCAACTGTGGTGACTGCATTTCAGTGAAAGTGGAATGCAAAAAGGTTTGTTTGTGCACACTAAAGAACTGTAGGTTGTCAAAATTGATTCAGATCCCTCAACCACAGTACTTCTCATAAGCTGTGTGTTGCTTTGAGACATTCATCTCCATAAAGAGAATTGAGTCAGTCTAGAGTAACAGCCACTTGTTACTGAAGTGCAAAAACAATGATACTACTGGTGCTTTATTACTGCATTTACCTTGTACTTCTGCTGTAGAAATAATGAAAACCACCCCATTCAAGTGAGCGCTTGGTTTTTGTGTGAGGGAATTCAATGTGCTGATGTCCACTTCATTGATAAGTCTGAATCAACCGGTTTAATATCCATACATAACCACGCGACAAAAACACAGCGTTCACTGGTTTAAGCTAAAGAGTAACAAATCACTGACTAGCCTGAACACTACTCGGTGGCTTAGCAGAAGTAGTTACATTAAACACGGAACACTTTAACTTGGTTCATTCCTGCAGGACTGGTCAACGAAAGTATCCACCCCACTTAGTCGAGGTGGAAGCCATCCAGCACAAGACGACCCAGATCTTCCACAAGGTCTACTTCCCTGATGACACTGATGAGGTAAACAAGCTCTCGTGTAGCATCATCATAACAATTATTATTTGTACTGTCATCTTTTTCCTTGTGTTCTCATCTACACTGGTCTTTATTTGCGAGCAGTATGGTTTACAAGCATACTTGTTGAAGTGATGTTTCTCACTTGTTTCTGTCTAATGTCTGTGCTATGCAGTGAAGGTTATTGGCATAAAGCTAAGGCCTAAAGATGCTTCATGCTAATGTGGTTTTCTTTCTTTCCTTTCTTGGAGCTAGTGCCATCAGTGCATATTTAGTAAAATTAAACACTGGAAACAATACAGTTAAACCTTCATATAACGAACTCCAATATAACAAAATTCTCGATATAACGAAGTAACAAAGTAACTTTCCTTAACTTTTTGTCCATAGAACACCTTGTATTTAGAACCTCAATTTAACAAAGTGTGTATGCAATTTAAATATAACGAAAATTCGCTTCCGCAGCAGAGGAACGACGAGACGATAAATTCAAACTGCCGTGGACGCAGATGGTCAATGGTTGCATTACAAGTGGCTGCTTGCAAACGTGCCTCTCAAATCATGCACGGCACGATAAGAGCGACTGCCGAAGTGGAGCCTCATCATGTTCCGTATGAAGTCCAAGTGCGATGCACACTTTGTGACTTAGGTGCGAGTGAACGTGTGCGAGGGTGAGACAAGAAAGATGGTGGCTTCTCGAGTGCCGCCTTTCTGCGCGAGCAAAGGGAAAGATTGGGAGAGTAGTGAGCTCATGGTAACCGGCGATCAAGCGCGCATGAGGAGCAGGGGAGTGGGGTAAGTTGGCGCGCGTCTTAGCCATGGCTGCGCATATCTGTAAGTGCGGCTGGGCGCATATGCATCTGCGCACCCTGCTTTAGAGGTAATCTGCCATGTGTGCAAAGAGTGGGCATGCCAAGACGGCGTGGCATCACATAAGCTATCTTACCGCGCGTTTAGTGTCGGGGGTCGCGTAATCTCGAGTTTTGTCGACCAGTTGGAGCGAGAGGCAGACGAAGCCTTCGCTCCCCGCTGCCGGCGCTTTTCATGATGACGACATCTCAGTGCGGGCGACGCTATCAGCCGTGGTGGCGGAGTGCACGCGAGAGCGTGGCTGGCTTCGCTTAATTCGTACTGCTGATGCGAAGATATCATCGATGTGGCATGAAACTGTATCTTTCATCGCCGACTCCCAAATTCATAAAAACGAATCGTTTTCACTTTCAGGCTTGCTTTTTTCGATTGCCCGATAATTTGCGAAATTCTGCGGCCCCATTCTGTGTAATAAAAATCAATCGGCAACTGTACTTATTTGCATAAAAGGCTGAAACGGGAAGACAGCACACATGATGCCACGCCATCTTGGCATGCCCGCTTTTTGTACACATAGCAAATTACCTCTAAAACAGGATGTGCGGGCTACACTAGAAAAGGAAACGCGCAGCAATCTGCCCCCCCCCCCCCCCCCCTCACCTCCATTCCTCTAGCTTGCATGAGAAGAGAGGGCATTGGTCAAGCCACGGCCCTTCTCGGCTCACACTCACATGCTTTCACTCACAGCCAAAGCATACAGTATGTGGGGCACAATAGGATCTTATTGCATTTTGACTTTTTGCGGACCATGATGCTGCTCCAGTCGCCTTTATTGCGTAGCATGCAATTGGAGAGGTGCGTTGGCAAGCGGCCACTTGTAATTCAACCAACCATTTTATAATGTGCATCTGCAGAAGTTCCCATTTATTGTCTCAGTATTTCTTCATGGTGGCAGTGAGATTTCATTACATTGAAATTGTGTATAAACACGCTTCATTATGTTGAGATTCTAAATACATGGTGTTCTATGGACAAACAGTAATACAAAGTTAAATACTCCATTATATAGAGAATTTTGTTATTTTGAAGTTCTTTATATTGAGGTTTACCTGTATTCACTTTTTATTCAGATAGCTAATTTGGAGTTGCACCTTAAAGGGGCTCTCAATCACTTTTTGTCGAAGAGGAAAAACGTATTCGAAGTTAAAATGTCGTATTTAATATATACTTTGCCGGAAAAAATACTTCAGTCTGTTCAGCAGAAGTGGAGTTATTGGCATTCACCCTCTTCGCTGTGCTCCCGTTCCTTCTTCAATGCCCTGCACAGGCTACGGTGGAGCAGGGCGTGCCTACAACGCTCCGCCTTCTAAATGTTGCCGTGACACACAGTTCAAAGTTCCTTTTGGATGTCAACGTAGACGCCACTAATTCTGATTTTGGTGCCTACAAAGAAGCGCCAAACGTAGCCAAACGCGGCTGTCTTCAGTGAGTCGCAGTGCGGTTAGCCGGTGGACTCATGACGGCACACTGCGGCCGCCGCAGTCTCTGCGCTACATAGAAGACTGCAGCTACATGAAACTGTACTGCGTATGCACAGCGTTTGCTTTGTGCATGACAGGACTTGAGTGCATGCTCGCGCTTATATGCTACAGTCTGACCATGCTACATGGTGCGGACCGGCTTTGTGGATGGATGGATGGATGGACGGATGGATGGATGGATGGATGGATGGATGGATGGATGGATGGATGGATGGATGGATGGATGGATGGATATGGATGTAGAGTCGAAGCCAGCTATATCGAACTCGCAAGAAAATGCCTATCAGTTCAATATAGAGCATAATTCGATATAAGCCTGCTAAAGAATTTTATGTCATAAAAGCACATATCATTTATAGAATTCCTTTATTGATTAAACAGCTTAGTTTCGCATGAAATCGTCCTGTATTTTCTCCTGCTTGGGCAGTTTCGCTACCGGCGACGCACGCACTTCTCCACATTGTCTAAGGAGTCAAAGCAGCTGAGGCTGCAACCTTCCACATTCGTGCGGAAGTACCGGACTAGTGCGAGTGCACCAATCACCTCGGAGGATGTGGACAAAGGACTGTCGTTGCTTTCCTCATTGTGCCCACTTTCACTTGTGCTCGGTGCCGACAATGTAGTCTTCGTTTTCGGGCTCTCTCGTGGTTGCGACACCATCATCTGCACTCACAAACTTGTCGACTGTCAATTCATCAATGGCTTCCAGAAATTCTGGCAGCTTGGTCCAAACTTCGGCAACACCAGCAGCGGCTTTGTTGCACTCATCAGGCACACCGGGCACGCGGAAGCCGGCACATCTGAAGCAATTTTGGGTGAACCGCTTGTACACGGTCGTGCATACACGTCAAGCACCATGGGCACCGGGTCACGAGTTTGTCCGCTTTAGCCCTAATCTCCCCCTTATTCTTCAAGATCGTGCTGAGAGTGCTCCTCGGTATCTTGCACACTGCGGGGCATCCGACTTCTCACCATGTTTGACCCGATTTATGATTTCGAGCTTCATGGTGAATGGCAAATTTTGCCGCTTCATCACGGCAACAGTGCAGGACAAGGCCCACAAGGCGCGAACACAATGAACCCAAAAAGCAGTGAGACAACTCGCACTGGCGCCATCTTGCACGACGACGGCACAAGAGCCTCTGATTGGCTGTCTGAGCAAGCGCTGCGGGCGGGCCAGGATCATTTTTTGCAGGGGGGTGTCGATGGCTCGCTCGACGCAGTGAGGTCATGGTAGGGAGAGCAGTTTGATGGAGCCGCGCCGCCAAGTTTTCTTGCCACCATGAGGGAAAGGCAACTTCTGGGGGCACTTTTCCGCCGCTTGACGTTCGATATATTGGGAGTCGCTGCAATTTTTGTTTGATGTAAGCGTAACTTTTGCTATATATACTTACTATAACTACACTGTTTCAGAAATTGTTCAATATAAAGAATAATTTGATGTAAATGGGTTCGATATAGTCGCATTCTACTGTATACGGACGGACGGACGGATGTCCGTCCGTCCGTCCGTCCGTCCGTCCGTCCGTCCGTACGTACGTACGTACGTACGTACGTTAAAGAAATCAAGGTGCAATCAACACAATGAACCCGAAAAGCAGTGAGACAACTCGCACTGGCGCCATCTTGCACGACGACGGCACAAGAGCCTCTGATTGGCTGTCTGAGCAAGCGCTGCGGGCGGGCCAGGATCATTTTTTGCAGGGGGGTGTCGATGGCTCGATCGACGCAGTGAGGTCATGGTAGGGAGAGCAGTTTGATGGAGCCGCGCCGCCAAGTTTTCTTGCCACCATGAGGGAAAGGCAACTTCTGGGGGCACTTTTCCGCCGCTTGACGTTCGATATATTGGGAGTCGCTGCAATTTTTGTTTGATGTAAGCGTAACTTTTGCTATATATACTTACTATAACTACACTGTTTCAGAAATTGTTCAATATAAAGAATAATTTGATGTAAATGGGTTCGATATAGTCGCATTCTACTGTATACGGACGGACGGACGGACGTCCGTCCGTCCGTCCGTCCGTCCGTTCGTCCGTACGTACGTACGTACGTACGTACGTTAAAGAAATCAAGGTGCAAGGTGGTCAAATTTAATCAGAAATCCCTCACTACGGCATGCCTCATAATCAGATTGTGGTTTTGGCACGTAATACCATAGAATTTATTTTAATAATTTATGATTTGTGGGAAAGTACTTTAACTGAATCATCATAATGATCTTTTACGTATTTAGTCATCTGAGCATCCTTCTCAATGTAAATACCAGGAACAACATTGTGTAATCGATAGCATACTGATTGGCATTGCTGATGGCTTTCAGCTTTAATGCCGCTAAATTTAATCGTGAGATAGCAAGTGAATTGCCTTCAGAGTTAAAACATTTGGCAGATACCACCAATTAATTTGTCCATGTGATGCAGGTATGTCTGTCCCATTTGTACAATGCAACGCTTACTCATCCCTTGTTATGTTGTTGAACTTCATGAAGGCATTTGAAGTGGACTCTGGCACACGAGCGAAGGATTTCTGCCTAAACATCAGCCAGCGATTGAACTTGCGGACTGCTGAGGGATTCAGTTTATTTGTAAAGATTGCTGACAAGGGTATGTATGCATCCCACTCTCATTGCTATGGCAGTATAGTTGCATGGGTAGATGTGTTGTTCTCTGGAGAATGATAGTAAATCTAGTTCACATTTTATGCACTCTGTTTTTAGTATCAAAATTGCCTATTGCATTTCTTTTTATGGCTGCCATGTTTCGTTAAAGGCAAAATGCAAAGGAATTTATTGACAGTGCTCAGCCATGAAAGATAAAATTGTGTCACCTGAAGTAATGTCAGGCTTTCCATTCCAAGTTGCTCATTTTAGCTTGTTTGCAATTTAATGCTCTTTCTCATCCCTTTTGTCCTCATCATTGCTGTTGTTATTAAGGTAGCCATTACCTAACAATGTTAGCCCTAATGATGTCAGAAAAGCTTTTGGCCATTAAATGCCTGCTATTGAAGTTCAAGCACGTCTTGGTTAGAGTACTGACAAAAAAATGTTAAAATAAGAAATAATTCAAAAGGAGCTCTTCACTTCAAAAAGTTGTTTGTGTTAATGCCACTTCGTGAGCTCACAATTTGTCATGAGGACGAGCACATTTGTACTTGACACACCTCCATGTTTTTCTTATTGCATGTGTGTGTCCTGAACATAGCTGGGTTCTGATTACAAATGCTAGCTTCAGTGTAAGCCTTGTGTATTTATTTGCTTCTCGTTTTATGTATGGTTGCTCAGAACTGTGAGAAATAGTGAAAACATTTTTGTTAAATGCTTTTTGTTGATCCAGTGCACATACTTTTGTCCATTCTTCCATCAGTCATCAGTGTTCCAGAGGGTGACTTCTTTTTCGATTTCGTCCGGCATCTCACCGACTGGATTCGCAAGGCCAGGCCGACAAGAGATGGTGGGTCAATATACGCAATTTTCTGTGCTTGTACCACCCAGTTGGCTTGTCTGGTTCATGTACAGTAATGTCTCGTTACTACCTCATTTTTTAGGTGGGGCAGAGATTCAATCTGAACTACACACAAAGTATTCTATAAGAGTCATGTTACAATTTTAGCAGACTAGCTATTAGCAAGCAGAAAGAGACTGTATAGTTCTGTGGTATGAGCATTCTCAAGCAATCTTGGCAAAATATGAATTGCCATGGTAATTTTGGTGGGTGGCGAGTATTCGTGTAAAAGACAGATACTCACCATAGGCATCTAAGATAAAGTTTATGACAGTGAATATTTAAGAGTGAACAATAAAACTACATATACATATACTCAACCTCTTATGAATGGCACTGAATTTTGGGCTGTCAAAGAAATAGACGTACAACGGAGAGGGAGACATCCTGAGTATCTCATTATGCTGAAGGTAATAGTTTTCATATAATTCTCATGGAGATGCATGCACAGTGCAATGTTTCTCGCACCTTTCTCAGACATCCATTTTTTACTCTAAGTTGCAACACAGTGTGCTTTCAGGCATGCTTGCGAATGTCGAGCATCATCCAGGGGCATGGTGGAACCACCGAGCACCACCAATCGAAAAGTGAGAGCACACCTCGTTGAAAACTCCCTAGCTCCCATCACTAAATATGTTAACCATGAACTGGCACCACTGTAGACATAAAAATGTCACATTTAAAAGGGCCCTGCAATGCTTTCTAGAACTTGGTAAATAAACCTGCCTAGCCACTAGAAAATGCTCACAGGAACATCTGAGCCAAACACTATTCTAGCACATGCAGCAAAGTGCTAACAGCTTCACTGGAAAGACCACCTGCTCTTTCCGACAACTTCTTGTGCCTAATGTGGCATAGTGAAACACCAATAAGCATGACAGCTATGGCTAAATTTTTTTAGATGTCATGACAAACCTGTGCCCCCAGCAGGACCAGAAATAAAGAAAGTGCACCACTGTTAAAATAGTAGTACCATATCCAGTGGCGAAAAACTATGCCATTTGGTTCCAAGACCGAGCAGCATAACAGGCTGACCTCAGCGATCATGCCAACACCAAAGCTCAGTGTGATGATAAGCATTGGTTGATGTCGGCACAGTGGCACAGCTTCAAGCACAGTAGAAATGACGAAAAGGAGAGAGCCATGTGCTTACGAAAGAGGCAACATTTGATGCTGATAACTCTGCTCGCATGAGGCACATTCAATTATTATTTTTCTAGGTTTGTGGTGTGATACCCTTTGATATTAGCTGTAGGGGATCCTACATCTTTCTTAAAATATGTTGCAGGGTCCCTTTAAGGACATATCCATGCCAATGTGAAAATAATTTAGTAAGCAAGGCAGTCTTCTTTTTCTTCTTTTCATTCTGAGCACGGATGTGGCTGCGGCTGCCTGAGAGGTGTTGGTGCTTGGTGGTGGTTGGGCAGGTCTCTGAATTCTGGACTTGTTGGGGAAACTCCTGATCTGACTTGTTTTCATGGTAAACGCAACCGGATGCCATGAAAAAAGAAAGCCATGGGTGTTCTCATACTACTCACAAATACTTGGGAAAAACGAGACATTACTGTACAGAAATGACATGTAGCATGCGGTGCTGTGAGGGATAATGATTGTCCCATGTGCGCTCTTGGTTTACTACATACTACCATTTTTTTATTATTGATATAACAAGATACCCACACATACATGCTGGCATTGCACTGAGATTACCATTTCTCTGCTTATGGGAAACACACTACTGCTTATGGACGAGGACACAGAGACCAGGTGTGATCAACAAGGGAAAACCGGAAAGCCTCAGGTGAAAGCCTGTGTTTTGACAGAGGGGCTTTCCTTCGTCAGAGCACTGACGAAAACAATCCCCCTTATCAAAACATGGGAGTAGAGTTATCAGTGAAAAACTCTGTCTTCCTGTGCACCCATTGTCTTCCTTAGAGACTAAATCTGAATAGAATTTTTTATCTAACTCTAGTCTCTGCATAAGTACAGTGTGTCTCCAATCAAGATAAATTGATAACTTGCATTCTTATGAGTCAGTGCTGCTGGTAATAGCCTTTTCATAATATGTTACTTCCTGGAATGAAGGACAAGTTAGTTGACCACGGCAGAAGCTCTTTTTTTGTGGTGCCACACAGTGGTGCTGCAGGTTTGACAGCCTTTAAAGTTGGTAGAAATCAGCTTTCTCTCTTTATGTGAAGCTTGAGTGTGCAGTGTCTGATTGTATAGAAATCAGCATTTTTGTGCACTACCTTAAAACATGCAGTGCCCCATCTCATTGAAGCAAATTGCTACAAGAAAGGTAGTGGGCATACTATCTACAGGTATATTTCTTTCATTTATTGTTCTTCATTCCGATCCTGTGGATCGACAGATAAAATTGATTATTAGAAGAGCTCTGCATATCAGATAAGTGTTACCACTGCATCACAATATGGCAAGCATTATTCCTGCAATGGCTTTGATAACTGCAGTATATGTGGGACGCTTTGGCTAAGAACATGTGCATGGAAAATAACCTAGTTGAACTGAACTGAGCAATAATTTATTGAATATTTTCCATTTCTTTTCTGCTTTGAGATGAAAGAAATCTTCGCTTTGCCAATGCCTTTGCCTTAACTATGGTCAGAAGTCATATCCAGCACGCAAGTGTAGTTCCATATTTGCATAAAATCACAAAATCAGAACTTATTCATGTACAGGTGCAACGTTTTCTTAAGTTTCCTAGGGAAACTAAGAATTGCTTGTCCGATTAGATACTGTGGCTATTGTGTATGCAGCCTAAAATTTGTCCTTAGGGGCAGATAATTTTACCCTTTTGTGCATGTGTGCTTATTTCTTCGCTCTGCCAATTTTACTCTGACAGTTGCACTGTAGAGACATGGTGTAATAACTCCCTTGCTTGCAGGCATTTCATAGCTGCCATCATTCTTAGTATTAAAATTCCACCACAAGTGAAATGTGCTATAAACTAGTTTCATTCTGGCTACAGGATCTATACCTCAGTTCACATACCAAGTGTTCTTCATGAAGAAGCTTTGGACCAACACCATACCTGGGAAGGACAAGAATGCAGACATCATCTTCCACTTCCACCAGGTAGCCAGGCTCTCAACGTCCTCACTTGTTTACGTTGTCCTTATATTTGATTTAATGCTTTCGTGTTGAGCATCTTCCATGTGTATAAGATGCAGTAGCTCTTAAGTGATTTCTGTTGAACTGTTATATCAGCTGGTATCACATACCAGTCAGTAAAGTATGTTGGCAGTCCCCTAAAATACCAGTCCAAGTCCTCATGACCAAGCAAGGGACGACAACTCGTTCTGAAGTGATTATCACCATAGCTTCCTGATGTAGCAAGAGCTCAACCTTTATTTTGACAAGTTCTCAAAATTGAGAAATGACGTATCAAGGGCCTGTCCCTGTATTTGAATGAAGCAGCAGCACAGCAAGCCCTCACGTGCACCCTGTGACTACTGTCCCTTTTCCTATGTGTGCAAGCATCTGACATTTTGTTTCGTCTCGGAAGATTCCTATGCTTACATTTACACGAACCCAATGCAAGCAGGTTGAGTCAGGAATCAGCCTACCCCATGCAGTCTGGCTGACTCAGCCCAACCGGCTAGCGTCTGCATGAACAGGCATATTCCAGCCCGACAATATGACTCGACCCGCTTCTGTCAGGTTCATGAAAACGCCCTGTAGAATGGTCACAGCATTGAAGAGAAGTGCCAACTAGTTAGTTAAAAGCAATTTCTAAGTATTATTTAATTAAGTTTTGAAGAGATTTCATGATATGGCTGGCAGTTATCTGCACATGCCAATTGGCCATGATGTTGTGTAATCCTTTCAACTGACAATGATCAATTCAATCAATTATCGCTCCGGATTTGGGATGTGTCATTGAACAAGCCAGTACTCACCCATTCTTTCTTTTTGCAATATCTATAAATTTTAAGTGGCCACTTGCTCACCTATATTTGCGACCTGCTCAAGTAACATTGGCTGTTTGATGCTAGTATCCTTGCGCTTCACTTCTTCACCAGTAGCCTGTAGAAGTGATGACAATTTTATCTTGATTGGTTGCCTGTTTGCTGAAATTAGACTTTCTGGAAGCATTCTTGGATATTGTACTACAGTGTCAGATTCCTCGTGCATTGTCCTACATAATGCAATGGAATGCATAAATAAAGACAAAATTATTTGAACCCTGTAAGAAAATAAGAGCTTAACTTAGATGACAACGAAATAAAGAAACACAAGTGGTCATTGTATCCAAGTTTTGTTAGGAGGTGGCACATATCTTTAAACAGAGCTGTTCTTGTCCTTTTCTAATCGTTTAAGCTGCACTTTCTTGTTTTGCAAGTATGAACCAACTAGTCAAACGGCATATGTTAACAAAAGAGACTTGAGGTATATTATATGTGCAGAAAATAATAGAAAGTGACTGACCTGGAGCACAGAGCTGCGGTGTTTATAACAAAATGGTAAGATCACTGCCGAGCACCTCTTTAGTACTTAAAAGTAGCCTAGCAGTTGCTTTTCTTACAGGATACGTGAATGTGAACCTGTGGCTATTTTTCGTGCTTGTATGGGTTGAAAGCGTTTAGGGATAGCCTCAAAGAGATGTCACTCTGCCACCAAGCAACAAGTGCTGAACTAGCATGTCAGTCTTGGAGGTCGTCTGTACAGCCCTACACAGTACTGAACAATTGCATAGCTTAGATTTTTATCCATATGTGCAGCCCTTAATTAAACTTTCTATGTCGCACAGTAATAACCCGCGCATCATTGGTTGGCTCTTGTATTCAAAGCTTTGCATGCCTTTTTCGTCTTCCAGGAACTGCCCAAGTTGCTTCGTGGCTACCACAAGTGCACCAAGGAAGAGGCAGCCAAGCTCGCTGCACTTATATACAGGGTTCGATATGGGGAGAGCAAGGTGGAACTGCAGGCTGTCCCGTAAGTGACCTATCTGCACCCTGTCATTAAGAGGAAGCTTTAGCTCGGGCCCAACTCCGACGCGGCCTATTCAAATACATGTAAAATGCAAAAACGTTTTTCTGAGATAACCCTTGGGCCGATTTTAATAATATAAATTGCATTTGAGGGAGAAAGTTAAATTATAGTGACTGTTTGGAAGCGGAATTTCGATTTATCTCCTACATTTTGTTAAAAGGATTTTCAAAAATTCGAAAGCTTGAAAAGAATAGAAGCACGAAGTTTACAAATTCATAGCTCTGCATCAAGAACAGATATCGTGGTTCTGTAAACGGCATTCATTATATCATTGAAAGTGGACAAATTCGGTATGTGATTTTATATCTTACGTGAACTTATGTTGTGTACAAGGGTTCTGCAAAAGCTGTATTTCCATATTACTAAATTTTTTGTAGATCCATGTGTAATATATCAATTTTGACCGTTTTAAATGCACTATTATATGCAATGCAGAGAATTGTGATTCGTTTTTCATTGCTGAGTTACATGGTTGTAAACATGAGTCTCGTTTCTTGAAAATTTTTTTATTTTTCAAAATTTTTAATAAAAGCTTGACAACCTAAATAAAAAATTCGAAACCAGCAGTCACTAGATTTTAAGTTTTTCTTTTAAATGCGACAAACCTCGTCAAATTTGGTGCAGTGGTTGCCAAGAAAAACGAATTCTCCATTTAAATGTATTTAGATAGCAGCACTCGAACTAAAGCTTTCTTTTAAGATCATCTGCTTCCAAACATGAAGTTGCAGGTTTGGTTCCCAGCTGCAGTGGCCGTATTCTATTCGAGGCACAATGCAAGAACACTCATTGTATGTTTAAGCGCATGTTAAAAACCCCAGGCGACCAATATTAATCCCCCCACTACAGTCCATATCATAGCCAATGCATTGCTTTGTGACGTCAAATGCCAGAATTTGATTTGGTTTGATTTGACTTCATTATTGAGACAGATCAGGAAGGGAGGGATGGATTCAGAAAGGTAACAAAATACTCTTGGTTCACTCAAAGTTGAAGTTTGGCTAGTCAGTCTCGAAAGGCAGGCGGGTTAGCAGAAAGTGGGCAAACTCAGTCCGAGGAACAGATAAGGCAACTCAGATGTTTTGCTTTCTTGACACAAGCAGGCACCAGTCATTACAAAATCCCCCTTTTAGCTCGTATTTTACTGTTTTATAGAACCCTGTGCTGGCCTGAACAAAAGCGTCCACGTTATCAAGTTTCACTCGAGTACTGGGTTCGTTCAGTACAAATGAACAGGAAAAGGAGGAACACAAAACTATGCAGAAAGTGCCTGTCCACATTCTGTTGTGTTCCTTCGTCTCCTGTTTCTTTGCACTGCACAAACTTTAGTGAATTCTTATAAAGTGTGGATCTTGCACCGTGTTTGTCACATCTGCAAGCAATGCACCTGTTGTCCAATATCTGTTTTGTGACAGCCCTTAGCAACTGCTCCATCCTTGTATTTCAAGGCCCATAAATTTGCTTTGATATGATTCAGAGAGACTAAAGGAGGTGCTTTGTTTTCATACTGTATTCATAGTGCTCTGTTTTCCCTTGTCTCTCAGTTTCTCATTTTGCTTTCCACTATATTTTCCTGCCAGGTCTATGCTCAGAGAGCTTGTTCCCGCGGACATGATCAAGGCACAAAGTGCTAATGACTGGAAACGGGTATGCAAACGCCAGTTGCAAACACTTTCTGTCATCTTGTGACTTAACTGTTCACACTTTTCATAATCTTGACTATTTCATCACTCCAGGCAATTGTAGCTGCTTATAACCAGGACGCAGGCACATCACAAGAAGATGCCAAGATTATGTTCTTGAAGATCATCTACAAATGGCCAACGTTTGGCTCAGCATTCTTTGAAGTCAAGGTAGGCAGCACCTCCTGTATTTCTCCCACGTAATTCACCACCTTACATAGCTACTCTGCGTCAGTGATTTGCATGCCACTTGAAACGAAGACTGGGGAACGACAGACACAAGTGCATGTGTCTGTCATTCCCCAGTCCTTGTTTCGAGTGGTGTTAACCTTGTAATGCCCGTCATATTATTTTTGATGTGCTGAGTTTGACACCTTGAAATTCTGATATTTAAGCTCAAGAAACTAAACGCGTAGCCTATAGTAGCGTTCTGGATATGCTTGAGGGTATTTTCGGTTGTGCATAGTTTGGCTAACCAATTATTAATTAATTAACTTGACTAATTAATATATCAATCAAAAAGACATTTTATTGTTTTTTGTACATATGTAATCTTCATAGCCAGAAATAAAGATGATCTATAATTACTCTAATTATCCTGGATGTGGAATGGTGTTGGGGCTTTACAGGGTTAAATCCTTCAGTTACTGACTGTGCATGTAGCACTTTAGAGCTTTGTGTGCATACATAGTGCCCATATTATATATTTATTTATATGTGTGCCCATGCTGATGTAATGGGGACATACAGCACATGAGGAAATCACATTTATAATTTTTTTAACAGCAAATTGCATCAGTTGTGAGAAATTAACTTTTGCTGCTGCGCTTCACTGTTCTGAACAAACATATGCTGACTTTAACCAAACCAAGTCCCATGCTCAGTTGAGAATGCATAATATGAATGTCTAAAGCTAGCTTATGCTTTAGTCACCCGTGATTAAAGACCTGTTTAAACCAGTGTTTGTTAAACTTTAATCTGTGGAACTTGGTGGATCTTCAAGACTGTTCAAGGAGTCTGCAAAAGCCACCTAGAGATATGCCATTCATAAACATCATTCAATCAAAAGAGGTGGCCTGGTGACGTATTTGTGATGGCCTATGTGAAGCGGAAACCTCTGCATTGATTCATACCATATTGAAGACAAACAGGATCGGTGTGTTGAACCAGAATTTAAGACTTCTACTGTGTGCAGTGTGGCCTTATGTTAGCATCCTCCTTTCTTACATTCAACACAACCTGTTTAATTGATAGTAGACAGAGTGACAAGTAAAGCAATTAAGCATAATTCTAACAGTAGGAAATGCAACATGTTTTTATTTGCTGTGGATTTCATTTGATGCTCAAGAGGCTCTCTGCAGGTCAAAGGGCCCATAACAGCTAAGTGTATGAGAAACACTGGTTTCAACAAAAGGGTTCTGATGCATGCTGTGAGGTTGTGAAATGCGAGGTAATAGTTCTAACTAAATTAAAATTTTGGCAAAGTTGAGTGAACAATTGATTTAGCATGTATTCTATTTTGCAGCAAACTACGGAGCCAAGTTACCCAGAGCAGCTGTTGATTGCCATTAACAAGCAGGGAGTGAGTTTGATTCATCCAGTGTCCAAGGTAAGTCGGTGGGTGCTGCACATGCTACTGATAATTAATGTTGAACATGCATGTTGAAGTTTGCCAGCGAGAAATCTCAGACAGCTGGTCTTCACTGTAGTGTGCATGAGAGAAGCAGTTGTGCAAAAGTCGTTCCCAGCACATAATGTGCATCTCTCTGAGTGTGCAACACTTAAATGCTTTTGTTTTCTTTGGGGGCGTGGGCAATGAAACAGGATATCCTAGTCACCCACCCATTCACACGCATCTCCAATTGGAGCAGCGGGAACACTTACTTCCACATGACCATTGGCAACCTGGTGCGTGGCAACAAGCTGCTTTGCGAGACACCCCTTGTGAGTGCTTACTCTTCGTTGTATTTTCAATGTTTGCGATAATGTGTGTGCCTTGAGGAGTGGCTAATAAATGTACAAAAGTTGTCATGAAATTAAGTTTTAGTTAAATGGAAAAAAGTATCCTTTAAATTGTGAAAATTGCTGCAGAAACTAAAATATACTCATTCCAAATATTTTACGCCCTCTGATGTTTGCATGCTTGGACATAACTTTCTATGAAATTATGGCTATTGCAAAGCAATACAGTGGTTATCTTGAATTAGTCTGCCAGCAAAGATGTGTGGTGCCAATTAATTCAGTCAGAACTAAAGAGTTCTGGTTTGCTTGGTATGTTCTCACTGCATTTTAAGACTGCCTGATCTAAACAAAGCTTGCAAGCAAAAGAATGGTATAAATTATGGTTGCTTCCTCTTCCAATAGTGACTGAAAAGAATGTTCGTAACGCGCTGCTTAACTAAAAACTTTCACATAAGTGTTTCGACCCCACAAAGTCCAAATACATTTTCACACCAAAGAAAATTCAAACATAGCAGTACTTGTAGCTGGGCTTGTTGGTGCATGTTCACTAAATATAAGGGAGTGTAACCAGAAACACGGATGAAGAAAGAGGATGAGATGAGCATTGTACTGTCAACAAAATTTATTTGAGTAAAACATGAAGCAGTGCGAAGAAGACGAAGACAACAATCTAAAATGCACACAACAGGACAAATGCTATAGTACTATCAACTGGAAAAGTTATTGAAGGATCACACAGCTTCTGTGTGTTTTTGATTGTTGTCTTCGTCTGCTTCACGCTGCTTCACGTTTCACTCACGATGAACCAACTCGCCCAAATCAAGTTGTTGCTACTAAAGATTTATTTGATGACAACCACTTATGTACCGTATTTGAACAATTCTACCGTGCCACCAATTGTAACGCGCAGTTATATTTCTACCCAAATATTTAAAAAAATAACTGTGTTGATTCTACCATGCACATCAAGTTATGGAACTCAAGTCAACGTATACCACGCTGAAACATATTATGGAACATACAAAGGCACACAGACATACACACAGCTGAATCTTAGCAGCTAGTGGCTATTGGAGTCTGACGGCACCCCGTTTTCGCTGTCGGCCGACCACAGAAAGTCATCTTCAGTTCCATTTAATGCATTAGAAATGCCACACTTTCTGGAGGCTTGTGCAACCATCGTCTGCGGGAGGGCATTGCATGCACCATGGACCCACCTTGTGATGTCTCCGAGCGTCGCTTTCTTCAGACGACCTGTTTGATGACAGTGTGGCTAGCTACTTTACGTTGAGCTTTCTTTTTCTAGTAAGAATCGGTTTCATTTTCGATTTTGAGTAGAATTAGTTACAATTGTAACATGCATGCAAATTTTAACGCACCTTTTATTAAAAAGAAAGCGTGCGTTAGAATTGTGCAAATACAGCTTGTGCGTCTTTACTCTTGCACAATGGGGCCCATTGCAATCGACTTGTGCTTGAAGGGATAGTGAACAAATATATAGAAAATGAGGGAAGCAATGAAATTCGACTCTGAAAACATTTGTGTTCCGCTGTGCAGTGTTCAGTTTACATACTTTTGAACAGATGGCTGTATTTTTGGACGATTGTGAGCACACGGCTGCTGCGCGCCGACCGCCATGATATTGTGTGTGCCAGCTTGCAGCAGCAGCAGCAGCAGCAGCAGCAAGAGGTGGGCAGCCAGTGCTTGCCTAATGTCCGCCTCTCAGTGTTTCGTGAGCATGCAACCATGCAAGGTGCGAGTGAACTCGACTGCACGATTGGCGCAATTACATAAAAGTGCGACGTCAACTTGCTCTGTAGTCTGCTTCTACCGATGGAGTAGTCCAAGTGCACAATTTGAATAATGAATTAAGCACAGTTGAAGCTGGAAATGAAACAAGGAGTTGTAGCTGTTTCGAAATTGTTCGCGATGAAGTTTCTGAACACTGTACAGAGACAGGGCGCCGATTTGCACATTGTGTCGACAATATTCACATGCCGATACGGGCAGTCGACTGTTGCACAATAGCGAGTGTACGCATAGAACGCCTGTGACGTCCGTTCGGTGTGTGCTCCAGTCCACTTCCTATTTGCACCAGCGCTGTGGTGCGTCCACTGCGAACGCTATACAAAGCTCTCCCATAGCGTTACGCAGAAGCTTTATGAGCAGCTGAAAAGCATTGAAGGAACCTGATACCACAATGCCACAGCACCCTTTAGCTGACATGCCGTTCTGCGGCTCTGAAGCAAAGCAGGGCTCATCTGATAATCGCTGTCCTTGAAGTGTTCGGAGCACAGGAAGTCACGCTTTGACGGTACTCATGTTGGCTGCAATGGGTGTGCAGCACTAATCCATATCCTTCGAAGCTTTGGCTCTGCCAGAAGGATATGACACCACTTGCCTCGCCCGATAATGCTTTGCCCACACCCTTGTGCGCAGCAGCGTAGAGGTATTCTCCTCCATTGTGCCAGGTGCTTCACTGATTGCATTACGAAGCAGCACACAACACAAACGGCGATTTTGAAGACTTGGGCACAAACTCCACTTGCGGAAACAAGTGTGCAGCTGGGGAGCAACTGCGCTGTTGAGACGTCATTCGCTGCCATTCGGTGCCATCCATGCGGGTGGAGAGATGCAGGCAATGGATGGCACGCTGGTACCCGGCACAGAGGTCACAGAAACATCACTTTCTTTAGTTCATGGCGTGGCCATTAGATGTGGTATTTTGTGACAAATGTTTGAAATTCATTATTTTCCTCTAGTTTCTGCCTTAAAACAAGGTTTTGCTAAATAATTTCAGAACCCAAGCTTTCATTTGTGCTAAAAATCTCGGTGGCAAAAGTTTTGTTCGGTATGCCTTTAAAGCCAAGAATCTAGAAAGTGCCTTTCACTCCCACATAGATCACAGATGTGTCACTGATACATTTCTCCTTTTTTCTTGATATAAGATGTTTCTACCAGCTCTCAAGCTGTTTGTCACAACTCTTCAGTAGCACTTTGCACTCGTCAGGTTGCTTGTAAGTAGGGGTGTGCAAATATCAAAATTTTCAGCTTAAATTTTCAGTACATGCGAATCAAATATGAATACTTAGTTTTGAATATCGAATCAAATAGTGAATAATGATATGTCCATGCATTTAATAGCAAGTTGGCTTAATTTGTTATTTTGGAACATTGCAATTCCATTGTCAGTGTTAAAAAAGTATACTAATAAGCCATTATACTAAAACATTGTGTATTTTGTTCATGTAAACTTGGAAAATTTATTAATTCCCACTAGCTGTCCTCGCCAGCTTGTGCCTTATTAGAACGCATCAAATGCCCGCTATATTGGAGGCATTTGACTCTGTGCCACTCATCCCTCATCGCACTTGCTGTCAAACAATAAGCTCAGAATTAGGGATGGAGCTGAAAAAGAACTTTGGACGACGCTAAGAGGAAGCTTTAGCTCGGGCCCAACTCTGATGTGGCCTATTCAAGTACATGTAAAACGTAGACACGCTTTTCTGAGGTAACCCCTGAACTAATTTTAATGACCTATGTTGGATTTAATAGAGAAAGTTAAATTCCAGTGACTGTTGGTGGCGGATTTTTTATTTAGAGTCTTAATTGTTTGAAAAGAATTTTCAAAAATCAAAAGTTCAGGAAAAAATAGAAGCACGAAATTTACAAATTAATCGCTCTGCATCAAGAACAGCTATCCCGGTTCTGTAAATGGCATACTTTAGATCATTCAAAGCGGACAAATTGGATATGTCAATTTGTATCTTGCGTGAACTTATGTTGTGTACAAGGGCTCTTCAAAAGCTGCATTTCCATATTACTAAATTTTTTTTAGATTCATGTGCAATATATCAATTTTGACCGTTTTAAATGTACTATTAGATGCAATGCAGAGAATTGTGATTCGTTTTTCATTGCTGAGTTACATGGTTGTAAACATGATAGTTTCATTTTCTGAAAACTTGCAGTTTTTGCCAATTTTTCATTAAAAATTGACGGCATATTTCGAAACGAACAGTCACCATATTTTAAGTTTTTTCTTTTAACTGCAACAAACCTCGTCAGATTTGGTGCTGTGGTTGCCGAGAAAAATGAATTCTCCTTTTACATGTATTTAGATAGGAGCACTCGAGCTAAAGCTTCCTCTTACGCTGAACGCGATAGTATTCAAATATCTCTAACTGCTTCTCACGCTTCCTGGCAACTGCAGTCTACGTATCCGTAATGTTACCGGGAAGCGCTGGTGGCGAACGCTATGCACGAACGCGGGCTTTCTGGTAGAAACGCGACCTGTTGCGTGGGCCGCGATGCGGCGGAGGCGAGCGCCATCTGGAAGTCTTGCAAGGAATTGGTCGCGCCTTTCCGTGGCCTCCGACATTTGCGCGCAAATCTCGGACGCCGTGGCCGGTCTATGAATGGTAGAAACGCTGGAAAAGAGGTTTGTTTGAGTTTTCGCCTAACAGAATTGTTTTCTCGTATATTCAAACTACAATCGGACGTTATAATGTCTGTAGGTTGTGTGCAAGTCGTACTTAACGATTTTTTTACGTATTTTAGCTTGAGAAATTGAATTAGTTCAGTAACTTCCTTGCACCACATGAAGGGCCTGCGTAAGGGTGGTTAGAAATTTCTGCCGAGACGACGTCCGATGCCGGACGCCGACGCGGTATTCTTTGCGACACGGGGACTTTGACGCTATCGCGTTAAAGTAAAAGAGAAAGTACACACTCGCTGTTCGCAACTATTGATAGGCTGGCTTACCCGCAAAGTTTAGGCGTTTAATGGCTAAGTGTGCTTTACAGGCGAAATTTCGCTAGCAGCACGAAATCATCGCAAAATTCAGCATAAAATCGTCCCAATATTCTTTATGCGGTAGAAACAAATGCAAAGAACCGTGTTTGCTCCCGTACAGCCAGCAATATGTTCGATTTGATTCGTATATTCGTATCCAACCGAATCTTCAGATATCTTCAAACATCTATTTTTTGAATCAAATATGAATATTAAAACTGTAATATTCGATAATGTTCGAACTTTTCGAATATTCGCGCGCCCCTCCTTGGAAGCCAAGATTAAACGAATGCAAAGTGCTACTGAAGAGTCATGCTAAAACAGCTGGAGAGCTGGTAGAAGCATTTTGTATCAAGAAAAGCTGAGAAATGTTTATCAGTGATACACTGGTGTTGCTACTCGATAGTGAAATGTACATTCTTGAGTCTTGTCTTTAAGCACGTGTATATTTCAGTGGGTCTCTTTGTGCATGAGTAAAAATGGATGTATATAAGGGGCCATCATCAAATAAATCTTGTTGACAGTGCAGCGCTCATCCCATCCTCTTTCTTCAGCCGTGCTTGAGGTTGCACTCCTTTATATTTACTAAAATTAAAAGAACTCATTGGTATTTGTTTCTGGCCATATAGAGTACACTGGTACGAAGAAAACAGTAAAATGATACATTTGTGGGGTTAAGGAAATGGCGGTGTACAACTGTTCAACAGTATGTGATAACTGCTGAATGATAAAACCGCCTCAGCGTTCTTTGCTAGCTTTTTCTGCACGTGCACGCTGTGCGTGTGCACCTGATCTGAAGTTCTGCTGAAGGAAGTAGAAATATGTACTTTGTTTGCTTGTTCATGGGGTTAGATCAGGGATCAGGGATCATGAGGTATGCTTTGCATCTTATTTTGTTTAGCTTAGGAAAGCTAAATCCTGCATAAAGCATTTGCAGATTGACACAAATTGACACAATTGGCTGTGGTTACTTTTATGATTTTCTTCTAATTTATTTCTTCATTTGAAAATGTTTATGCCTTACAATCTGTGCCTTTCTTTTTTTACACAGGGCTACAAAATGGATGACCTACTGACTTCATACATCAGCCTGCTGCTAACAAACATGAACAAACAAAGGACTCTCAGAGTGAAATAGTGAACTTTGAGTTGGCACGCCATTCAGTGTAGTGGCAGCTTTGTTTCCAAGCTGTTGATAAGCTGCCACGGGAATATTGTTTTGCATTTTTATATGCGTGCGCACTGAAATGCTAGCATGCGTGACAACAGTTTAACAGAGGGTCAGGGTTTTCACTCATGCAAAACGTGACGGCAGGTTGTGCATTTTTTATTGCCTTGTGCCTGCTGTTATCCCTGTCGAAACAGCATTTTGCTCCAACAGGCTGCCAAGTGCGATGTCCGTCCAAGCAGTTGTGCCGAGCATGGCTCAGCTCATCTCCTTTAAGCAAGCAACACGAGTATGTTAGTGTGTACTTGTCAATATATATATATATACATAAGACTGTGCAGGAAGCACACAGTCCGTCTCCTCTACCCTTGTCGGTCCAGTACTGTTAATGAGTCTATACAAGGCAGCGGCATATGTGAAGATGAACTTCGGTTTTCACCACTTACACACACCTTACAGTATGCAGGGTTCTTTTTCTCTTCCTCATTTGCTTTTACATCAAAGCCTTGGAAAGGCTTCCTGACCCGACAGCCTGTCGGTATTCTTTTTTATGAAAATGTGATGACATTTTATTTATCTCTTACGTAAGACCCAACCCCACTCATGACATTATTTGTGATCTTTGGCGGTGTAAGAATTTGTTGCATGCAAGTTGCAACTTTTCTTCACAGTGAAAATCAAAATTTGCAGCTAAGCTGCTTTTTTTTTCTTTTTTTTTTATGTGTACTACTCAGAGTTGTGAACATAGAAGTCAGCAGAGAGTCTATGAGTGCTCTCCACTTACGGCAGCCAATATTTCCACTGTACAAAATATACTGCAATGAACATCTTTGCAGCACATTCCAGCGTGGAGGCTGTGGTAATGTCAAGTAATCACAAATTTCTGTAAATGACTGAACGTACATTCCAGACAATAAAAGCAAGAATAACAGACCATTGTCGTTGTTGCTTTATTTGATGTTTGCATATAAGTAACTGTGTGTAGAAGGTCACTTGGGCATGTACACAAAACACTAATCTAATAACATACGGAACACTTGATCCGCATTCAAGACTACAGTTTGTAGCTATTTTTGCTTGCTTATAGAAGGTAGCATGAGGCACATTCTTCAACACAAGAGCTACTCAATAAGTACCAGCAAAAGTTCAAACTTGCACTTGCTGCATATCATTGCTTGAATATCCGTTTGGTGTTCCCTTTAATATTGGCGCACCCTGTACAACGTTAAAAAGTTTCTTGGACTTTGCTACAACAAGTAGGACAATGGGTTTCACCAGGTCAATACTACGAGGGACGGTCCAAAATTAAGTTCCATAATTTATTTTCACACAGAAACTTTATAGGCAAAAAAAAAAAAAAAGAAAGATGTGCAACGACATTATGAACTAGTGTATACACCTTGCACTGTTTTTTCACATAGTCGCCACCGACATTGAAATATTTGTTGTAGCATGCAATCAGTTTGAAGAAACCACTCTGGTAAAACTCTGTACCCTGTAATGCAAGGCCTGAGACATGACCTCTGCACCATACACAATCTGTAGGTGTTCATGGATGCCGGACACACTAGTCCCACGTGCCCATTCATACCGGATAACAGCATGCACTTCTGCTGGCGACCAGGTTGGTGCACGTCTGTTTGCCACTCTCTCTTCTTCAATGCTATGCGCATGTTTCATTCCTCCTCCGCTGAAGTTCCTTCTGTCATTGAACCATCAACGGGTGTAGATTCTTATGGCAATTGTTTGTTTCACCTGGTGCTCCATCTTCTCTTTCAAGAAAATGACGAAACTTACTTTCGGAACGTCTCTCGTTTGTTAAGTATGACAAACTTTCTTTACTTATATATGTTCAACACAGACGTCACAGAATCACAGTCTCCTTTGATCACATTAGTGTGCTTTGGCAATCTTGCTCTGATTGCTGCATGACAACTGTGAACATGCACTTGAGCAAGCGGACGCAAGTAAAGAATCCTAAGCTAGCGTTATACTGAATATGGGCGTGAAAAGTGTGACGAGGTTGCCTGCAATAAGTACAATGCAGTAAAGTGTGACAAAGTTGCCTGTACAGTATGTACAGTGGAACACAGGTACACTGAAGCATGGTGCGTGGGAGTCTGCCAAAGTTTTTTTCCACCATGTTTGTTGTGGTCAGCAAAGCACTTCAGATAGGTGCGAATGCTTTGGTAGTGCGCAGTCCAATGCTGTTTTTCCATGATTGTCCTTCAGCAAAAGCAGACCTGGCGACTTCTGCAGAAGCATCCTGCAGACTTCCTCATGTCCATTTTCTGCAGCCTGTAGGATAGCCATAAACAAATCTACATTTTTCAAGATTACCATGAAGCTTCCCTGCCATAGCTAGTCATTGAAGAACCACAATCAACATGAAAGCCATGTTGGAGAGGAGAGGAACTCTAAATAAGTAATGCTTAGTACAGTGGAATCTAGATAAACGGAAATCGCTTAGACGGAACTGCCTCTTAAACGAAACGCTATCCTTATAGTTGGTTGGTTCTGAATTCACGCAACTGTATTCAGCTTTTGTCTCTCGGGAAATGGAACTCCTAATAAATTGAATGAATTTCCCTGGTCCCTTGAGGTTCCATTTAGAGTCCACTGAACAGTATAATCTCGGTAAACGGAAATAGATTAAACAGAACAACAACCTTATGATTATGTTTGGCATCAAGGCATTGCAAGAAAAAGCTTGTTAAACAGAGGCAAGTTTTTTCCAACTCCAGGTAAACGGAACCAAATATTAGAAAATGACTTAGATCAACCAATCTTAGTAGCATCGCAATATGCATTGCTGTTTACACCTCTCCTGCCTTTCCTGGATTCCCTTTTCTGGTTTTCTCACCAGCTCTCCACTCTCTCATCAAGGTGGCTGTTGATGCTTTTTGTTGGTGCCATGATCAGGGGCTGGCTGTGGTGTCTTTGTAACGGCAATGTGGTGAGCTGAGAGTCTGCTTAGTGTTTACTATAGCAACACGGAAATCCCCGTACAATCCACTATTGCTGGAGATGAAGATCAAAGTTGTCAATGACTTCAAGAGTGGTTTCTGCGCTTAAACGGCTATATTATTTCATTAAATGACTTTTTAATGTATTGTGCTGCTACCTCTAGTCAGCGGCTGCGGGCAGCTGGAATCTTTGTAAAAATAAGTTTTGTAGTTGAGTTTGCTACACCTATTACCTGCTGTTGGCAATAAAGTATCTGGCCCTTTCAAAAGAGCACCTTTTGTATCCTTGAGTGCAATCTCCACTTAAACTTTTTCCTGGTCCCTTGAGGTTCCATTTAGAGATATTCCAATGTACCTAGCTTCGGAAATGTAATTGAAAGGCTCAAGATTACGCTTCAAGTTTATTGCCTAGCAGCAGCAAACTTGCAGTTGAATGCATGCTCATAATTACATATGGGAAATTCTCGTGTATCCTGGACACATTATGTAATAAGGATAAGATAATGTTAGAAGTCAACCATTTAAAATTTTATAACCTGATTTACTGGAATCATCTGAAGAAAACTTCATTTAGTTCTCCATTTCAAACAACTCTGTCTGCGAGCAAAGAGAAGAAAAATTTATGAAGTGCAACTGTAGTGCGTCCTTTGGCAGAGTGGACCAAATCCATGCCACAAAATGCCCTGGCCTTAGACAAAACTTGTTAGACAATGGCACAGAAAGGCCCGTTGCAAATGCCATACATAAACCCTTTCATAGAAAACAGCCTGTGTATATCTATAGCAAAGAAAGTGCTGAAGCACTCTGTCAACCTATTAGGACAAAAGCATCAAAAATCTATTTCACAACCGATATTGGGTTTGAACTCCTGTCTTCAAGAGGTTCAAAGCCAGTGGTGCATGAACTCTTATATTGCTATGGTGCACCTCATTTTTCATTCTCTCTTTGCCTTAGCCATTGGCTCGCACAAAGCTGCACCCCTATAATCGTCAGAATAAGCCATTCAACACAACACAAAAAGGGACAGAATCGCCAGAAAAGAATCCTTACGAATTGCATCTCCAGCATTCATTTCTTCCTTTTCAATGTGTAGTTATTTCTCCACATATCTTTATTTCATCTTTGTACCACAGTGCTCCTTTAGGCGCTTAGTTATTTTAATAATCATGCCACATTTTGTAACAGTGCAAGCAATAAGCAAGTACTTGCAAATAGAATGCAATTCCACTTTTGTCATCAGAAATCAACCAGCATTCTGACCCTTTGCAAGAAAAGAAAAGCCAAGCAGCACAGTGTGGTGCCAAGATAAAAGAGTAAGATGAGTGAGCTGCATATTCCACTACCTGGGAACATTTAAGATTTCAGGACAAAATTTTCAGAGGAATTCTTGGGAAGCCTTTGTGCTTGCACCTCCTCCCTGAGAGGGACCACACTTAAAAACATAGTCTGTGGAACAGAGCTTTAGGTTGTAATACAGCCTCACAATGCAGTTGACTTAAAGATTTTTGCAAATGGTCTAACCGATCGTTTTCCATGCAAGTGGTCTGACAAACTCTTTTGCCATGAATAAAAAGAGATGGCGTCATCTTTGATCTATACTTGACGCATAACAAGGAAGAAAAAGAGCGTTGGAAAACATGGTAAGAAACCTTGTTATGCACGGATAAGTTCAGTGGATATAAGCCTTGTTTTCCAACTATATTTTCTAGAGAGTGGTTCAGACGTTCATGGAAGAAGGTGTGCACTATTTTGCAAGTCTCATATTATTTCTGGTCATTCTATCAAAATTCATTGCTTTCAGGCACCCTACAAATTTGTTGTCTCAATTTAGACAACACAAATTCTTATTTTTGGGTATGATCATGTTTTAAAGGGAATGAAACATGGTCATACCCAAAATAATAACAAGAAAATGTGCAGTGCATTAGTGATACACTAATATCTTTACATAACACTACAAGTGCATCTGACCATGTATTCTTCCCTCGTTTTATTACTGCAATATGATGGTGCACTAGATGACTGAAAGCATTTGCAAGCCCCTAAGTTGGCCGGATGTTCAACTGCATATTGCATGCACGTATCAAATGATATAAATAACTGTATCTTTACCGACGAACTCCACGCAAACTTTACATTTCACTTTGTTGAGGAATGACAACATTCAATATTCAGAGGTAATTTTCCTCAGATATTCATATTCGATTTTAGCAGGGAATTTCACTATTCGAGAGCCCTAAAAATTTACAGTAGAGGAGTTCGTCCCAGGTGTTCAATCGAGTGTGTAGACTTTTTAAATCACGTATATTACATTTCTGCTTTGGCCTGCTAGAAGATGGGTCAACTATGCAGTGACATTATTTCATTCCAAATTACATTACTATTGCTGGTTTGTTGTTGGTTAGATAAACTTAAGATTAATTCCATTGATTACATCTCATGCAATCACAGCACCTAAATGAATATTAGGTGCTACACAGGTGAATAGGTACAGCCAAGTGCCATCAGCTGAACAGCTAGCTATCATTCGTGACTGGCTGCATAGTTGCCTTCAAGATGCTGTATTCAGATGGCAAGTAGTGCACTGTCACACACACTGCTTCTGTAACATGCTAATTATGAATTCCAGTACACGTAAGCATGCTTTAGGTTGTGCAGTAAGCGTCTCCTCACCTTATGCAGGGCTGTTTTCCCATCACTGTCTACCAAGGTGCAGTCTGCACCTTTGTTGAGAAGTAAACACACGCATTTCAGGTGCCCATGGTAAGACGCACGGTGAAGGGCAGTGGCACCTCCATTGGTCTGTACGTTTGGTCGTGCGCCACGACTGAGTAGCAGCTCAACAATGTCGGAATGCCCATGCCTGCAAGCATAAATCTGTAAAAGTGATGACACCAAGTTTATTTCCAAGAATAAATGTTACACAAAAGTCCGGTACTCTCTTTTGTACAACATGTGCAAACTAAAAGGCACATTGTTCTCAGTTCACATACAAAACACTGGCACGAAATGAACAGGCAATTGTATTTTGACGCAAAATAATGAGCAAATCATCTTTCTATTTGACAACGATGAAGGGTCTTGCACTCAAAGAAACTGTGGACAACCTGAAAATTTGAACAACTGAATTTATAGATCACTTGTAAGAAATCTTGCTTGTGATGGCACCTGTAGGTTTCAATTCGAGAGAATGCAAAATAATCTCAACAGGTAATGTACATTAGCGCATTGTGGTGTCGTCTCCCTTCCGTCCTTGTTTGCTGGCGCTAAATATGCTTTCAGGTAATGTATGCACTGCACTTTCCAATTAACAGACTTCACTGATACAGTGAAGGTGATGATATGCTGGAGTTGCCACAACAGAATCGTCAACTTGTAGTAGGCACTGTGCCCTGTGTCGTTCGCTATGATAAGGTTGCCAACTAGCTCACATGTGCACACTGATGGTTGGCACTAATGTTTACAACCTGCTTTGACACCAGAGCTTCCATTAATGCAAAGACTAAACACTGTGCTCTACTGGCAGGAAACACATTTTGTTATGCATTATGAAATAAAGCCAAAGTTATCTGGGTTATAGGCATAGAGCTGTGATCAAAAAGCAACAACATAAAAAGTCAAATGAATTAAGTAAAGTATGGCTCATTGACCTAAAAAAGATTAAGGAAGGAAATAACGATGGGAGGGAAGGATTAAAATATACAAATTGAATTCTGGGGTTTAAAGAGCCAAAACCACAATTTCATTATGAGGCGCGCCCTAATGGAGGTCTCCGGATTAATTTTGAGCACCAGACGATCTTTATCGTACCCCGAATGTACGGGGGCACGTTTCGACCCATGCATTTCGCCCCCCATCGAAATGCGGCCGCGGCAACCGGATTTGACCCAATAGGTGGTATTGTTTGATCCCGCGACCTCGTGCTTAACAGCGCAACACCATAGCCGCTATGCCACTGCGGCGGGTAAATATACAAACAAAAACCATACTTTTCAGCCTGTCATGCACAGCGTACATGACGGACTGTGCCAGTCTCAAAGAAATGGTGCATCAGCTTGGTGATTCATGCCATGCACGCAGTAAGCTTTATAGCTCGGTGACATTAGACGTACTTGCTGGATTTTTTTTAAATTTACTTCTGGTACTATTTAGCGAAACTACTTAGCAAATATAAAGTTTCCTTCAACCACTCCAGTCTGCATTACTTAAATATGTTAATACTTGCGTTGCTGTTCCTAGTACACAAGGAAGTAAAATTCGGAGAGCCTAAATTTTTAAGATTCAGGCAAGAAAGAATTTGAGCCGGTCAGCGCAACTTCTCAAACCTGTGTCACTGTGTCAAACCTGTCACTTTGTTGATGAGGCTCAGATGGAGACAGACAGCAAATGTGAACTCGTCAAAATCGCTTCATAAATCGCCGTGTAACTTACAAGTGCACTGTAGCCGTAAGTGTCCACCTGATCAGGGTTATTGCCTTTTTGAAGAAGTGACTCGACCTTCTTGTAGTTCCCATCAGAGGCTAAAAAAAAAAGATGTAAACTGAGTTACGTGTTTAGCCCCCTAACGGGATCGTACCAACCTGCGCCGAGTAGTCCCCTGCTGAAATCTAGTTCTTCCAATGTTTGGTGAACTGACGGCGCCGCTGAACCATGCGAGCAGTCGTGCGGACAGTGCATATTGGCAACTTGAAGGGCAGTACAAAGTAGTGAGCTTCAATCTGTTTCAAGATATTCTCACGATCGCGGATGAAACAGTCCGAAACAAACTCAAACTCGGCTAGATGGCCATCGCAATTGTTGGCTCTCGAATGACGATGATGATAGAATGGCGCGTTATCCACTTTACAAAAGGTACAATTAAATGTATAAAGAAAGCGTAAACTGAATACTTATACCCTATTAGAGCACTAGAACCGACTTTTTGCTCTTTTGTTTTGCTCTCGAGACTGACAGGCTTTCAAGGGCATCTGTTCATTGCGATTCTAGCGCCAAATTTGAATTGGCTGTATTATCCGCTGGTGTACAGAAAGCATAGAGGAAGGCAGCAAGCGGCTGCCGCCTGTCGACGTTCCCTTGAGCATTGAAGACATAGAGAGAGAAAAGGTTTAACGATACGAAAAGTGAATGCACTGAAGACATGCGCCTCACCATCCGACGCCACCTTCAATCACAGCACACCAGCCACCGCATCGAGCGCTGGGAAAAGTTGCCCGCGATTATATTAGTGCGCTGAACATGTGTCGGATGCGTACGTACGTGGGCGCGCATACATTACACCGAGGGAGGAGCTTAATATTAAGTGTGCGCTGCAACGCACGGGAGGCCGGCCCCACTCCGAGCGCAGCCCTTTTTAGGGCTCGCACGGCAGCTGGCACGACCTTCTGAGCCACGCTACCGCACGGAGGCCCCATCTCTTATGGGTGACCCTCCGAGGAAGCAGGGGAGAAAGGAGCCGAAGAAGCCATCTCCTGACTTCGACGACTCGGCGCCCCGACGTGCCCTGCAGCACCACCCACGTGGACGGCAGCCGCGCACCGGCAGATCGCCTCCTGCCTTGCGATGGAAGCGCGGGCTGAAGGCACGTACACTGCGTACACTCTCGGCCGACTCGGCGAACTCCACGCCGTCATTCCCACCTTCGCAGGGGAGTGCGACGCCATCCGCGTGCGCTCCATCTGCCCTGGACACTACTTTCCGCGCGTTTCCTTTTGATGCGCCGAAGACTACTCCAAGCGGCCACCACGCCGCCACGTCCGCCTCAACGGACACCACCTCAGAGGCTCCCACACCGGCTGTCTCCACCGACGACGATACCAGCTGCCCGTCGACCGGCGGCACCGACGAGAGTGCCGGCACTTTCTTCTTGCCAACCGCAAGCATGATTGGTGCCGACACTACGTCCTCCCGCACGGACGCGACCACCTCGCCCGAGGCAAGTCCTGTCCGGCCGGACTATCCGTCGTTGTCGTCGCCGACGGCCTGCTCGTCGCCCCCGCTCACCAACACCGAGCCCACCGCACCTGCGGCGGACGAGGGATGGCACTCGGCGGCGGTGGCCGCTTCCGTCGATCATGACGACCCAACTGACGGCCCCTCGTCCAACGCGAGCCAGCCGAGATCACCTACCCCTGCCCCAGTACCCGAGGCAATAGGAGAGCTCAACCCCCCGCTGCTGCTCGAGGCAGCCGACGACGCCCAACCCTGCCAGCCTGCAGCGTTACAGTCGGAGAAGCCCGCAAGAAGGAGACGCCGTTTCCGACGGTTCGTCGACTTCGAGCCGCTTTCCCCACCCGCTGACGACGGTGTCGCTCACGATACCTCCGTCACGGTTCTATACCGTCCCTCGGGAAGCAAAGCAACCTTCCTGGCACTCTCGCGGGATAGTATCGCGGCCCAACTCTCCAGTGTTCCAGGAGTGAGACGCGTTCGCGTGAATTTCCGCCGCAATGTTGTTGCTGCTGATCTCACCCGCGGTGCCGACTTGGCGCCCCTCCTCGCTGTGTGCGACATCAGTGGCGTGGCGGTGCGCTCGGAGGCACTGCACAGCAACTCCTGTGTGGGTGTCATTTATGGGGTCGACCCATCCTTCGACGCCCGCACAGTGAAAGAAAACATTGAAGCCCCCGTCGCGGTGCTCTCATGCTCAAGGAGTGGCGCTAGCGTCACTGTTACCTTTGTCGGGAGCGTCGTACCCACGAACGTGCGGCTCTTCAAACAGCTCCGCGCCGTTCGTGCCCGTCTGCCCCGACCACTTCAGTGTGACCGCTGCGGCGTTTTCGGCCACGCTGGCGCCACCTGCTTCCGCGACGCCCGCTGTCTTCGCTGCGGTGAGTCGCACGCCACAGGAGAGTGCCCTGCCGAGAAACCCCGCTGCGTTAATTGTGGTGGCCGTCACCCCTCAACGGAACCGAGCTGTCCCGAGTGGCAGCGCGAGAGAAAGGCGGCCGTGTTGCTGTCTTCGTCTCAGCGGCCCCTTTCGCGCAAAAAAGCGCTTAGCCGGAGCCGCACCGACCGAGCCGCGTACGGCCGCTCCGTCTACGTCTGCTCGCTCCCCGCAGGGCCGATCGTACAGTGACGCCCTGCGCGGCCGCAACAACCAGACAGCCGCAGCTGAGCCAACATGCGGCCCTCCAACCGCTGCGAACAGCGACCCCAGAGACGCGCTAATAGCCGCTCTCGCTGCTGCACTGCGGGCCCTGCTCGTCCAGTGCCCAGCCATCGACGGCAACGTTCGTCAAATGTGTGACGCGGCTCTCGCCGCGCAGGAAGCACTGCTCCGTCACGACTAGGCGCGTCACCGCGCCTCATAAGCGAAGGCCACCGACCTGCTCGCGCACGGCGTTCTAGCCGCCGCCGCCGCCCCTCTTTCACCCTTCTATCTATTCCCCTTCCCACCTGTGCAGCGCGGTTGAGGTGTCCTCATCTGAGAGACAGTTACTGTGCTGCACTTTACCCCATGTTTTTCCTTCCCAAACCAAGAATCTCTCTCTCTCTCCCCACTCCCGCTCACATAAATTATTTGCGTCTTTCTAGAGTAATCGATCTTTGCAGCCCGGCTTCTCTACAAACAATGTCCGCTGTGAGGGCGCTTTGGACTGCTTCTTAATAAACACAGTGCTCACCGGTAAAACGGAGGTATGCTTGTCCTTGCAAGGCCTTGTAGTGTGGAGAACCTACCTTTGACGGAAGTGTGAAGCACGGTGGCGTAAGCTCTCTTTCTTACCCCTTAAGTTACTCCCCCCCCCCCCCAAAAAGAAATATTACCGCCATTAGGAAAACCGGAATACTCGTATACATGAGCGTTCTAAGAAAGAATAACTTCGCATTATGCACGTATACAGTGTGTATGTCACAAAAACCTACAAGTCGCTCGCCGATCCGGCTGCCAGGCGCAAGCCGACGGAACACAGGGGTCCGCTTTACGCTTCGCCCTGGCCTACAAGCGAGAGGTCCTCGTGCAACATTTATTTATTCAGGGTTGGTCAGCCCGAGCAAGGCGCCCGTGTATCGGTGCGTCGGCAATCACGAAGCAACTCGTTGAAGGGGGATAACAAGCATTTAATCATACACAAAACTGATCACGGACAATAAGGGAACAAAGAACTCAAAGTAGGAACGAACAGAATTGGCGAGAAGCACACACAATTGGAAACACGACCAGAACATACAATAATCAGGCAGGGTTACAACAACAGTAAACAAAGGAGTTTAGAGGCACAGGAGTCATTGAGAGTTACAGAACAAAGAAGAAGAGGACAAGCCGGCGGACAGACCATATCGGAGCGCGGCGAAGAACGGGGACGGCTCGTGTGGCAGTCGTTGCGGCGATGGCTCGAAGGCGGCGGGCCCGGTGCGATGAAGCGCACGCCTCGCCGTCAGGAATTCGGCCCCGCACGCCGCAAAGACTCACACAACCTTCTTCGCTGCCTCTTTCCAACCGACTGTGACCCTTTCCACCGAACTGCTAACGAGCTGGCGGAGGGAAGACGCTGGTTAAAGACAGCGCTGTGCCCAGCGGTTATTTACGGGCGTTTTTTTTTTTCTCGGTGCCACCGAAGACAGCATGCGCACTGTCGATTTATGGCCCGGCCGTCTCCGCGATCCCGACCAGCGGAAGCGACCGAACAGTGGACACAGGGCGCACAACTCGCTTCACCGTGCGCTCTGCCTGCTCCACTCTGGTAATCTTACACCGCGGCCAAGCCCCGACTCCGTCGAAGGGGACAGCAAAGCCGCCTCCGAAGAACAGCCGCTTGCGCGGCTCACAAAGCCGACCGTCTCCAGATGCCCCTCGACACTGGGCAGTCCTCTCCGCCCTCTCTCGCGGCCTCCTCCCGTAGATTCTGAACGGGATGCCCGAAAACACACTCTAAAGAAATATATATATAACATGGTTGGCGCCGGTCTGTGACACTGCTCCCCGCTCAAGAATATTACAGCGTAATATTTTACTAGCCACAGGCCAGCGACAAATCACACACAATAACAACAGGAAACCTATGAGCGTCGAACGTCAGAGCAGGAATGTACTCTCAAAACTAGTGTAGAATCTACAGACGCACAGGTGGATATGCACACTTCACGGTTGCATTGTCCAAAAAAAAAAATATAGTCCAATTCCAATGCATGAGGATCTGGACCCAGTCTCATGGGCACTGTCAGTTCTCTGGCATTGTCAGCTGACGCGCACCCACTGCACTCGCGAAGTCCACAGTGTTATCCATACTAAGAAGCACATGATAACGCACGGCACAAAGACAGCAACCACATCGTATTATATCATAGCTGCACAAAGCTAGACCTAATGCCTCCATACAGAACACATATGGAAGAACATAATACAGAGCACTGCATGAGGTCGTCAGTGGCATGGATACATAGAAGCCCTGACGTTGAGAAAAACAAACATCATTATACAGTGATAACAACACGCCTCCGCGAATTAGTCTATCCGACACATACAGTCTGCTCCTTGATTAGGTCTTCCCGGCTTACGTTATCTGAATTCTCCGACACCCGAGGGTCCCTTAACGGTCTTTTCTCATGGGCTTGCGATCTCGTCCCTACGGCGTTTGCATGGTCACCATACGAGTCTGCGATAGCCGAGCGCTCGCCTCCAGCAGTGTTGCACTCCTGCTCAGCGCTACTACTCCTTGAGGGTTGTACTTCTTTCGAGGAGGGCACAGTCGCGGCCATCTTCTCCAATCTCCAGTCGAGATCCGGATCGGCGGCATTTCTAACTCCTTCAACGTTGCCGAGTACCAGGTCATAAAGGGGATCCTTCATACACTTCGCCCGAAGGCGGCCCTTGAAATAAGGTGTGTCCACGCTGATACAAGCCTCTGGAAGCAGGAGAACCGACCGATCGAGGAGGTACACGGGAGAGTTGGACCCTATGAGGTCACCATCCTTGACCAGACTCCTCCTTACTATCACTGTGTTGCATCCAGTGTCTCTAAGCACCCGAACCCTTTGGTTACCAACCACCCCGGTGACTACTGGAAGTTTCTCATTAACATTTACGGGCTCATCTGTCAGGCCCACGCCAACGACTGGGACCTTTTCCCCATTCTTCAGCTCAATGTATCCGTTCTCAATGCACAACGACGCTGATTCTTCTGCCGTGCCTTTTGGCTTGTTTGGACCCTTCTGCCAACACTTCCAACTAGTGTGGCCGCTTTTGCCACACTTGAAACATTTCAGAGGTTGGTTGTTGCCCTCCGCTCTGCCCACGCGACAGTTTTCGGCTCGATGGCCGATACGAGAGCAAAGGAAGCATTTCTGCACTTCCTGATCCCTCACCTGCACAGCTGACTGGCTCCTGTCTTTCCTTTCAGCTCTTTGTTCCGCATCTGTTGTAGCTGACGGCTCTTTCCTCGCAGCTGGACGTCTTGCGAAATTCGGCCATCCATGAGCGTCTACGTAATGCTGCGCTCTTTCTATCATTTCTTGAAGAGTAGCATCTTTTCTCTCTTTTAGGAAGAGTTCCAGTGGTGCCGCGCAGCTTGAAAGGAACTGGTCCTTCACCATCAGCTCGAACAGATCATTGTATTCCTTCTTGGTGTTGGACAGCTCGACCCACCGCTCAAGGAAATTCGTGAGCCGAGTAACAAACTGGGAGCACGTTTCCCCGTTCATAGGGGATGCACCCTTAAACTTTTCTCTAAACCCTTCCTCGGTCATTCTAAAACGTAGCATCAATGCTTGCTTTAACTTTTCATAATCCGTGCAATCTGGCGCGGACATCCTACTGAAAACGCTCAGTGCCTCACCGCTCAAACACAGGCTCAATGCAGTGGACCACTGGTCTCGTGGCCAACCTTGACCTCGAGCCACACGCTCAAAACGCATCAAATACGCGTCGAGGTCATCACGTTGCTCATTGAACACAGGCATAACTTTGTGCGGGTTCACTTTGCTTCCCGGCATAGCCCCCCTCTCTTCCGACCCGGACCTAGAGTCCGTTTCCGAGGAACTGCCGAGTTGCTGCCTCAGCAACAACACCTCCTTTTCTTTTTCAAGCAGAGCCATTCTTAAGGTGGACTCTTCCTCTCTCATAGTCTTTTCGCGTTCAGCTTCTTCCCTCCGCCAAGTGCGTTCTGCATTGCGCTCTTCTCGACGTCTAGCTCTCTCTTGCTCTATCCAAGAAAACAATTCTTTACCTTCGAAGCCGAAGCTCCGTCCCTGATTAACGAGTTTATCAAACTCTGCCTCTGCCATCGTGCTCAACGAAACGGTGGACTTCTTGCCACTAGCACGACCCCTCAAACGAATTCCTTCGTATCCTCAGCACCGACACGCGGCTGACCAAGTCCTGTCGCGGACGCCAATTATTGTCACAAAAACCTACAAGTCGCTCGCCGATCCGGCTGCCAGGCGCAAGCCGACGGAACACAGGGGTCCGCTTTACGCTTCGCCCTGGCCTACAAGCGAGAGGTCCTCGTGCAACATTTATTTATTCAGGGTTGGTCAGCCCGAGCAAGGCGCCCGTGTATCGGTGCGTCGGCAATCACGAAGCAACTCGTTGAAGGGGGATAACAAGCATTTAATCATACACAAAACTGATCACGGACAATAAGGGAACAAAGAACTCAAAGTAGGAACGAACAGAATTGGCGAGAAGCACACACAATTGGAAACACGACCAGAACATACAATAATCAGGCAGGGTTACAACAACAGTAAACAAAGGAGTTTAGAGGCACAGGAGTCATTGAGAGTTACAGAACAAAGAAGAAGAGGACAAGCCGGCGGACAGACCATATCGGAGCGCGGCGAAGAACGGGGACGGCTCGTGTGGCAGTCGTTGCGGCGATGGCTCGAAGGCGGCGGGCCCGGTGCGATGAAGCGCACGCCTCGCCGTCAGGAATTCGGCCCCGCACGCCGCAAAGACTCACACAACCTTCTTCGCTGCCTCTTTCCAACCGACTGTGACCCTTTCCACCGAACTGCTAACGAGCTGGCGGAGGGAAGACGCTGGTTAAAGACAGCGCTGTGCCCAGCGGTTATTTACGGGCGTTTTTTTTTTTTCTCGGTGCCACCGAAGACAGCATGCGCACTGTCGATTTATGGCCCGGCCGTCTCCGCGATCCCGACCAGCGGAAGCGACCGAACAGTGGACACAGGGCGCACAACTCGCTTCACCGTGCGCTCTGCCTGCTCCACTCTGGTAATCTTACACCGCGGCCAAGCCCCGACTCCGTCGAAGGGGACAGCGAAGCCGCCTCCGAAGAACAGCCGCTTGCGCGGCTCACAAAGCCGACCGTCTCCAGATGCCCCTCGACACTGGGCAGTCCTCTCCGCCCTCTCTCGCGGCCTCCTCCCGTAGATTCTGAACGGGATGCCCGAAAACACACTCTAAAGAAATATATATATATAACATGGTTGGCGCCGGTCTGTGACAGTGTAGCAAAACTGAATACAGAGTTGTTTTAGTCTAGTGTTTCTGAAACTTTTTTTCAGTACGTGACCTCTTTTGTAATATCAAACCTACCATGAACCCCGACACATATAGGCCTTCTGAAAGTTCACTTTTTTCAATGACGCAGATACATCTACATTTTAATTTATATAAAAGATATTAACCACATCAGAGCTAGCCAGCTTCCAAGAATAGTTGTTAATAGTTTTCTTTCTGTCTTTTCCTTTTCAATTTACCCCCTCCCTCCCTCTCGTCATCTATCTATCTATCTATCTATCTATCTATCTATCTATCTATCTATCTATCTATCTATCTATCTATCTATCTATCTATCTATCTATCTATCTATCTATCTATCTATCTATCTATCTATCTATCTATCTATCTATCTATCTATCTCAACAACGAAAAATTATAATACAATTCTGTGAATTGAATCTAATAGTACATCTAAAGCGGACGAAATTGATATGTTACACATGAATATAAAAAAATAGTGATATGGAAATACAGCTTTTGCAGAACCCTTGTAACCAAAGTAGACGTAATTTGTTACGTTGCAACCAACGTAACAAATTCACATAAGATGTAAAATGACACATCGAATTTGTCCGCTTTTAATGATCTAATGGATGCCGTTTACAGAACCGCGATATCTGTTCTTGATGCAGAGCTATGAATTCATAAACTTCATGCTTCTATTTTTCTTTAACTGTCTAATATTTACAAACCTTTTAAACAAAATTCAAGCCCTAAATAGAAATTCCGCTTCCGACGGTCGCTAGAATTTAACTTTCTCTCTAAAATGCAACAAATTTCATTAAAATTGGCCCAGTAGTTATCTCAGACAAACGTTTTTGTGTTTTACATGTATTTGAATAGGCCGCATCGGAGTTAGGGCCCGAGCTAAAGCTTCCTCTAAAGTCGGCCCGGAACATAAAGTCTCAAATTTGTGAATCAGAAGAAATTAACGAACTTCTCCGTCACGATGTGACCTGAAGCCTGTTTCCGTAATAGTGGCCTTTATTTTGTTGAATTATAATGACCGGGAAGCGCTACCTGTTTTTACAGTAATAAATTAGGGAGAGGAAAATTTACCACTGTATAAATAATGCACAGGACAAACGGAACCTTGTTTCCGTCTACGTTTTAAACAAGGTTCCGTTTGTCCTGTGCATTATTTATTAAAGGTGGAACATTCTGGAAAAAAAAAATATTGGTGACATTGGACGTGTCACAGCAATAATTGATTTTGTTATTTAGGTTAAAGTCCTAGGCAGAACTGGAGGCTGACAGTGATGCCGTCATAAGCGTACATAGTTTGCAGCGTCATTTGTGGCTACATGGATGGCAGCCGGAAGGAACCGGTTTAGTAATTGCAGAAGAGACCATAGCGTGCAAATTTTTCAATCACTCGTAAACCCCTCTAGGTGGATCTAGAAAGATTTCTCGGAGGTGTTCGCTTTGTGTAAGCATATTATGATATCTCCGTAGGATACCACTGACTTTAGGAACAGCAGCTGAATGTGAGAGAACTTGGTTAGTCTGTTGCATTCGGGAGGGCTTCTTCGGTGCCTCTAGTAAGGTCGACGCTATCGCACTAGAACATTCCGCAAATGCAGCATTTTGTATTCGTATTTTATTTTTGGTTGACCCTCGATTCTTGATCCCTAGAATAAATCAGCGCCATGTTTTTCCGCGTGTCAGCGTTTGTCTCCAGCGAACTGGCGCTCGCGAACTCGTTAAGGGAAGTCCGTCATCTCTTTCAGGTTTAGCGCAAGGTTTCATTAAAAATCTGTGGGTACTTTGCTGAGCTAAACTGCGATAGGCGAAAGCCTATCTATGACTACCTCTGTTGCTGTTGCCTGCTGTTGCCGAACGGACGCCGCCGTGGCCGCGAGCATGGAGTGCAATCACAGCCATATGGCTGCAAGGTTTGTCGCCGATGTGCGCGCACCCCCACGCGCCCACTCGCATAGCGCTACTGGCATGGCGCCTCCTCTCCTTGCTCCCCTTGCCGGTGACCACCGCTTTCCTGCGTCCACCACGGACTGCGCCCGGACACTCATGAGCCACTAAAGGCTTACGCCTTATTACTATTGATGTCGCAAATACGTTGTATTACTCCTACAAGAAAGTGCAATTCGCGTCGCAAGGTGGCCTTCATGCGCCTTATGTTTTCTTTTTTTTAATAGGCCAATACCATGTTTTCTTTTCTTTTTTGAAGTCCTGTTTGACGTTGTCTGTATTAAGTACTGGCCCTTCACTATTGGGGCGCACACAGCCTGCCTGCATACTTAAACTTTAGAATATTTCGATGCGAAAGCGTCAAATGTCCCATTGAGCGAAAAAGCCAGACGCGTCTCTAGCAGCTAAGCAGCCCCTAACTTCCAATTGGCTGCCACGTCACGAGCGCGGCGTTCATGACGCTGGCCCGCGCTTGCTGGATCGGGCCTCGACGGAGTAGAGCTCGCGATAGCGCGCCAGGTGTTGCGTGAGGGGGAGAGGGCATCGCCGCGGCACCGCGCCACCCTCGCTCTCGGAAGCCTGTGTTATTAGGCAAGGCCACGGAGTAAGTGGGCAAGGCCGAATCAAACCGCCCCAAGAGTCTCAACGCTACGTGCTCGCTTGCCCGCGAGTTCATAACTCAAGGACCGCTCAGTGGCGTTCAATCAGGCATCTTTTTTGCATTCACAACTCATATGAAGTGCTTAGCTGTTCGGAATCTTTGTTCCTTTTATAACCAGCCACTGGACCGTGCTCACTGAGACGTGAATAGATTTATTATTATTATTATTAGAGAGTTTTAGAATCCCCAAAGAAATAGCGTCGAAGCCACTGCGCATGCGCGAGACGCAAACTGCGTTTGGGTCTTGCGTTGGGAACGCTATTTCGCCGATTTAGCGGGAGCTCAAATAGCGTTCCCAAAAGCTTTGCGTCAACAAACATGGCAGCACCCATCGAAGCGACGGCTCTAACCTAGCACCAAACTGGGTTCGATTCGCGGTAATGCGTGAAGTTCGCAAGCTAGGAGAAGTGACTGCAGTTATCGCTTTTTCTCAACTAGCGTGTGTTATGAAGATTGATTCATTAGACGCCGCTGATTCCGAATTCGAGTGTGGATTTTATGGCTCGTAGGCCTAACACGGCTAAGCTTGGCTGGTGAAGGCACGTAAAGTTGGTTTTGTTGCTCCAAACTAAGCACAGCTAATTGTTTACTGCTTGAAGAATAACCTCTAAATTGTAATTAAACGCGAATACACGCAAGTCAAAATTACTATTCATATCATAAGATGGTATATTTTATTTAATCATTTTTAATCGTTTTTCTTAGACGCCGTAGTGGCGCTGTCAGCGCAAGACGCTATCTGCAAACGCAAAGCCCTATTCTAAAACTCTTCACTCCTGCGTGCCCCAACGCTAACACCCGCAAAGCTCTTTGGGGCCCCAAAATATTGGGGCCCCTATTCTAAAACTCTCTATTATTGATCGCAAACATCCGTGCCGCCATCATCATCACGAACTTCTCAAAGTCAGACCCTCCCCTCCCCTTGAAGTAAGCCCGGATCCGCGCCTGTGTGAAACATATCTGTTTAGACTAGAGTGTACTAAAATACGGTAGTTTACACTATCGGCATATCGAGAAAAGTGATCTCTGGATCACAATGGTGCAGTGACGTCACTCGCCTTCCCGGTACCTGGTGCGGCTGCTCAGCGTGCCACCCCCATCCCTTTTCTATTTCCACTCTCTACTACTTTTAACGGACATTTTAAAATGTCAATTAACGCTTCTATTTATTTCCTATAATTCGCCATTTATCTCTGTAAAAGTAAGAAAATGGCAATACGGTGGGTTTGACATGCGACATTTTAATTGTGAGCGTTCTAGAATTTGTGCCGCTAGACACTCCGAATTCCGAGCCTATAGTTATCAGTTAAACTATGTTGTATTAAAATGACAAACTAAACAATGCCGTGCACGATACATAGAATTGCTTAACGTGAAATATAATTACTGTTCCTTACGACCGCAAATAATGACTTGGTGGCGACTGCAGTGGTCCGCCTCCCTCCCCCTGGTGACGTCACTGCACTGGTGGTCTCTGTGATATCACACATCCTCAAGTTGCATGATTTTAAAAGCGAAGTTTTCTTTGCAAATCTCGCCAGGTTTCGTGACCGTGGCCTGGCTGTTCTCTTGCCGAACAAGTCAGCAATTGCAGTCAGTATGCGCGCGCGGGGGAGTGCCTTGAACCACCACCAGTTACCGCTCGTCTCCACGGCAGCGCCAGCCGCGCGGGGGACAGTAAAAAAAAGAAGAACCAGAAAGCTCGCCTTAGCCACCCGTGGATGCATGGTAATAAGTAAACGCTTCTTACGGATAGAATGGATTTGAATTGCACTACGTATGCGAATGCTGCCTCTGAAACCATTATGCGTTCAAGGTGTCCGTCGTACTCTTTGTCAGTAACGCCGCTTAACCAAAGGTTCGGTATAATTTGTGTGTACGCGTGCGCGTCCGTGTGGGAGTGCACTCGTTTTTGACTCTTTATGCATTCGCACAAAGCTTTGCATTATATTGATTTTAACTCCTTATAACTGCTGCATTGTTTAATAAGTTTGTTTTCAACATACCTTCATCAGCTTCTATTTCAGTTGGCTTTATGTGGTAATAGTACCAAGAATGTCACTAAGTTGCACAATTTTTCATTCATGAGTAGCACCCTAAAATGAAATTAGACAAACAGGAATGCTGTGAATACTCAAATTTTTTATTGCATAGACTCACAATTAGTTTTTTGGTTTACTGTATTTTTTCATCAAATGGCGACACAAAATGTAATACGAACGACACATGATAATCGCAATAAATAAACACTCGAGACAGTGGGCACATTCCGGAAGAGACACATATGACTCCCAACACTTGCATATTTGCCTTGTTCTAGCAAAGACATCAGTTACCTGTCTCTATGATAAACCGCTTTGAGAGCAGATTCGCTCCCAGCGCAAAGCACAGCATACTGTAGTTACCTGCTCATTCCCTGTAAAAAATTATTCTTTAAAAGGTGTGCATGATTTTGCTAGAAAAAAAGTAATATCTTCTCCAACACAGCAAATCGCGAGTGTGCCATGTTGCTGGCAAGCTACTTTTCTTTCGAGTTAAGCATGCCAGATGCATTTGTTGCTATTGGTAACATTTTGTAACCCTGTGATGTCAAGTGAGTGAAATTGCCCTGCTTTTCGCACCCCAAATCTGTGCACATTCAGGCTTTCATTCTCCAGATTTTCTTTGGAAGTGTTATTTTTTCAGAGGCCACTGATGCTGGAGTTTTATTACAGTAGACAGTGAAAAGTCGCATCTGAATAGTGCACAGTGCGAGGCCCAGCAGTTACGAGCAAACTGGCCTAAGCCACACGTTTTTCCCAACAGCTGTAAATCAAGCAGGCTGAACTGCTTGCATTTGGCATGCGGGTGAACGAGTGTGTCAAGCTGCAGCAGTCAAAGTACTGTTACGGCAGATGAAAAAGGAAAAGCAGATGACTTTTGTCAGAACTAGCCTGGTATATCATGCTCGCACCACTTATTTGCACATGTGTGTAGCTGGCATATATGCACCACATCGTGGATGACCATAAAATTTTGAATACACCAGGGCCAGTTGGACTTCCAACACCAAACAACACCAGTGGAAGATTCAGTTCAGCTATAAATAATATGATCAGCTTCATAGATGACTGTCGGATTAAATGCCAGCTACAAGCTGCCTACCCAAAGCATGTGTGAGTACAGACAAAATTCATGCGGGAGCTGTATTTTGCAAGCATTATTTTCTTTCGATTCTATTCACTTATCATCCGTCATACAGAGTGATCAACCACGGAGGTAAAGGGGCTGTGGCATCTTGAGAATTGGCAAACGAAGGGCACAATGAATCGAAAATGGAAGTAATTGCTACAAGATACCCTCCCAGGATGCAGTTTGAGCGGAACACGTTTTTCAATTCTAGAATTCAGAATCGTAAGCGTAGAGAAGAAACCAGGCAAAGTCGGAGGTACAAAATCAGCCTCATCTGCAGTAAAGAAAGTGCACACCCGAAGCATAAGACAACCGAGGCTGAGAGTAAATGTGCGTCGAGAAGTTTTTGAGGAAGAAGAGTGTGGCATACGCGCCTGTGAGCACTTGCACCAGAGGGGAACAGCAAATGAGGCCAGCCTCAACGCTTGCTGAACGGCCACTAGCACACGTACCACACCAGTGCCTCTCATCAACCTGGTAAAATGGCCACAAACGTGTTCCTAATCAAAATCCACAGCAAAGCTGCTGTCTTCATTGGAGCTGCTCAATATATGGATGCCGCGCACACAGTGTGCAAAATTTTGCCACAAAGGTTACCGAAAACTAGTGTGTGAAAACACACTTCATGCAAACAGATTCAAGCAGACTGAAATTATGGTGGGCTATGCACATTCCAGCAAACATACAACATATAGTATGCTACAAGACAGCATTCAACGATTAAACAAAGGAAATGACTGCAGTGATGCATGCTTTGAATATTTGCTTGCATCATGCTTTCACACTTACAACTAGGGCTTGTGTGGTTTTTCATTCAGGAACACATTTGAGCGGTGTGGGCAGTACAAGACAGTAGGGCATGAGTCAATTGAGTGTAACTGTACTCAAGAGTGTACTCAAGAAAGGCCTCTTGACACTTTTCATAGTTTCTTTATGTCCAGTAAAGCAGTTAATAGTAACAGAACTGGATAGAACATAATACTATGCACAACTAACCAGGTCTAGCAAAAGGAAACGCTTTCCAGAAAAAAAATTTCATCATTACCAAATATTCTCGCAAGGATAAATGATACTTTGAAGTGTTGTGACTATGCACATGTTGCCTCCATTCTCTACACACACAACTTGAATGACAAAGAATGAGCTTGACTGGCAGCAGTGTGAGATCATTCAATCAAGCAATGCCTTTATAAATAAAAGTGCACAAGAATGGCTTGCTACCCGACAAGGTCTATCTGTTGAAAACTGAGGCAGTGCTGGACAGTGAAAAATGCTCCAGCTCCACATAAATCACAATATGTCTTACAATACCATCCTTGCATACCACCCATTATGAGAAAAGAAAGAATGCTACCACTCAAAGTTCAAGGCAGATCCTGGCATTTGCAGCTACCATCTTTGCTCAGTTTGAGTTGGGAAGACATCATGTACTGCTCATTTCCAACCTTTAGAAGGTCAGCAACATATACCAGTACTTTTAAAATCAAAATTAGCCAAAGCAAGTTCCTGAAAATGCTAATGATACGCATTGGTTTGCAAAACAGACTGAATTTTTGCAATACGTTAGGAACATTTCTTCCAATATCCTGACTCAAGTGAATAGACTGAAATAACTTATCTTTTAACGTAGTGAACAGACAGCAATACGAAAAACGAATACAATTACTCGAAGGAAATTACAAAATCCTCGAGAGTATATACAACTGCCATTCGTACAATATGCTGTGTGAGCTGGATGTATCTCTGATCATGTGAGTCTTCGCAGCCTTTTACAGGAGTACACACAAAAGAGCGCAGAACCATACACAGACATGTTCGTTTGCATGCAGACATCAGAGAAATCCAAATGCACGAGGAACAAAGGTTGCATTCGAAGTATTGTCCAACACTTCCTGGGTCACTCAGACAGCAAAGAGTTTTACTGAGGATTACAGAAATGCACATGTAAGCAAACCAAAGTAAAACTGTGCACTATGAGAAATCATAACTTAAGTACACACACACGCACACATACATACATGTTCTCTGGCATCTAGTTTAGTTAAATATTTCACAGTAAAGCATGACATATGGGCACCAAATTTACAATGTGTATGTACAAACTTGCATGCCAGTGTGTGTGCACATGATAGGAACACCCAAAGAAGCATCAAGGACACCAGGAAAATGAAGAACCACAAATGGAAGCTAGCTCGAGGATCGCCTTTTACACAACGTAGACATTTTTGTGCATAGTGAACACTCCTCCTTAGCACACACTTGCAGTGGAGAAGGTGGGGCTTCTGGGACAAAGTATTTTGTGAAAAGAATGCCGCAGTACCTTCACTACATATTTGTATCTCTAATTTGAAGGCTAGACAAAAGGTGCTTGAGAGAATTAAAAAAAAAAAATTGTTTTAGGCACAACAAGACACATCTTTAATTGTAACTTTAGCACAGTTAAATGCATACAAAAAATATATCTACAACAACTATTCCTTAAATTTACTCAACCAGGAGGTACTCCTAACAGAACTAAAAAAAAATATGTGTCAGCCACTAGCATCAATTACACTGCTGCTCCGGTCAAAACGACCAACACATGGACGTCATCGTACAGCAGACGCAGATGTCACTCCAACAAGACCCTAGATAAGGGTTTTCTTCCCAAATGCCACATATGCAGCAGTATTTAGGCAATTCCTGAGAGAACAAATGATCAGTACAATGAGAGACAGCCTGTGTGAAAAGCAATTGTTCCCTGCACCTGCCAAAAGCAGTCTTACTGGTTTTGCACACCAATCTACAGGTGCACATCCGTTAACACAGAAGTTCAGCTACATTTGGGTTTAACTCTTCCCTGCCAGCCCATTTAGGATGCAAATGAAAACCTTTTTGACTGCCATTAAGCAAATAATTATAAAGCTTTTTGCTACGGTTCGATGGTTCCCATTTATTTTACAAGAAAGTCAAGAAATAAGTATCGGGCACCACACCATGCAGTGCCGAGACAACATGTATTGTAGGAGGTAGGATCAAGGATTAAGAGCACCCTACAGACACGTGTACAGCGTGCTGTTCCTAAGCGCTCTCTCACTATGTACACTGCTTAGCATGTAAGTATTACACATGCAAAGAACTGCACAGAATATTACACTGAACACAACTGTTGTGACACATCTGACAACGTAAGCAGTTCAGGCTCTATTTGGTTTTCCAGGGTCAACTAATTATGAACATATAAAGGCTGGCATCACGCCAATGAAAAAAACAAACAGATAAGGCTTATTCTCAGGTGCGCAGCTCAAAATGCAGCATAATTAGGTGTACACTTAACAGCTCAAATAGCAAGGCTGGACATTCACATGGCTTCTGCGCAACGTGTGTAAGACACCTCAGACCTTTGTGCAAGCCCAGTGACTCTTTGGACATCGCTCTCATACTCTTCGATGGAGGAGGAGAACAGTGCTGGATGACCAGAAACAAGATGATGAGCAAACAAAAAGTGAGGTGAGGGGAAGCATCAAACTGGCTCTACAGTTCTTTGACAGGGACCCAAGCCAGCCAGCCAGCCAGCAAAGACACAAATAAATAACTACAAAACAAGGACGAGGCAATAATGGGGCCTCACTTAACCACTGTGGAAAAAAAAAAAAAAAAAAAGCAGAACGAGAGGAAGCATGTGCCACAAAGTCTGTCCTGTCCTGCTGCACACACAAGTACGATGGTTAGAGCGTCCCATGGCGCGCTCGTGAACAAACTTGGTCGGGGGGGTTCTGTGCAAATGGCCGCTGCTCCTGTGCGGTTCCAGACACACTCCGTTACCTTCTTCCACCTCCAGAAAAGACGTTGCACAGCACAATGTTGTTGAGCTCACACAAGCGTAAGTCACACCAATCCTCAACAACGCACTACACCGTCCGCTGGGGACATCTATGTTTCAGATGGCAGGGTTGAAGCGTATGATGGGCTTGCTAGTGACTGGGCACTTGGTTAATTGAAGGGACTGGGTGCCGACGGTGAGGAGGAAGGTGGCGTGCACTTGCGGCGTGGCTGATGTACCAGGAAGTGCGTTAGCTTGGTGGGAAGGTAGCTCAGGTTTAGCTGGTAGAACTCGACCAGCTGCAGGAGGTCGTAGAACTTGGTGCGGCCATTGTCAAGTGAGTAGCACAGCTGGTCCTTCTCTTCCACCTGAGAGTGCAAAAGAGCACAGTGCTGAGTATATTTGTTGAGACACTGATTCTGTTTATGCCGCAGCTCAATGCATGGTTGGTTTCTTGGTCAATTACTTTCGGCGATATTCCTTTCAGTGCGCACTCATTAGATAAGCCAGCAGAAAGGATACTCATCACTGCAATGCGATGCCACACTGGACGTCACACCACACAAAAGTTATCGATCTAGAATACAGCAACAGATGTTGGTAACCACACATTAAAAAAGATAACATGATAGGACAACCAGATCATAATGTCACTTTATTGCCAATATTGCCATTCTTTTCTTGAAAGGATTGCACTGAAACAGCACTTAACCCTTTCAGTGTCGGGTTTCTCAGATATTATAAAACAAATACAAATACAATACAATATTTTTGGTTGTGCATAAATGAAAAAAAAAATGACAAAGATAATGGCAAACAGTCTCTTGGTGTACTCCTCACATTCTCATTTGACAACAGGAATGTCGAAAGGAACTGGGCAGGCAGTAACATGGAAACATACTGGTACGTCAGTGACGCTAAAAGGGTTAACATCCACTAGAATCTATTAGGCATCAGCAGTAAAGAGTTCTGATGAAAAAAAAGATCAGATAGTAATGACATGTCTTAGGCAATTGCAAGTATCCATTGTTATGATAGCAATTCTGCAAATACAACAAGTGCAGACACTCACAAAGTGGTGTTGAAAAAGAAATTGTCCACAGTAAATGTACAAATTCAGAAGCCCAAATGCAGTCAGAAAACTAACTTTTGTAATATTTTCATGTTTGAAAAGCTTTATATATTGGGCATGCAGTGGCTATAGCGCAGTCATGTTGAAAACAGAAGTGAAACTCACGGAGATAATCTGCACGTGGTGCACCTTCCCTCTGTACACATAGCAGAGCACGTAGGAGCCGGGCTTGGTGAGGCTTTGCCGGACAAGGAAAACGCCATCGACTGTGCCATGCTTGAGCAACAGCTGGCTGGCTTCCTCACGTGACATGCCACTGTAGAACCAGGGCTGCATATGCTGCAGCCCCAGCTCAGCTGTGGCTGCAGACCCTGCCCACTGGGGAGGAGGCCCGCTTGGCTGTGGCACTGCTGTTGGCGAAGCCTGACCTGACCGGCAGCAGGGCAGCTTCCTCTGCAAGTATTGCAAGAAAGTGAAGACTCGGTTAAGACGAAGAGAGCAAAGTATCTGGCCTCAGCTCTTAAAACCATCCAGTAACAGGGAGTGCCAATAATGGATGTTCAAAGCAGCATGAACACCACTGAGCACACCGCTGCAGAGAAGATGCCAACTTCCCAAATATCCTATCAATCAGGACCACATTCTACCTACAGCTACAGGTGCTGAATGAATACTGGCTTGCAGAACCTTTATCTTGCCGATCTGCATTCAGTGGAACATAACTAATGAGAATGGATCTAGGCTTTAACTAGCAGTCCCTACACTTTAGTCTTTCTCCCTCAACCTAAATAAGAGCCAGATCACATTCACAATGAGGCCATATGATTATTTTTTCCAGCAACAATGTTTGCTCTTCAAATGTACGTGACTCTTAAACACATGCACACACTAAAACTCAGATATGCGAGTGCCTGTTGTCTGTGATAGCTTGTAATACAATGTAACTAACCTTTTCTAATCTTTGAGAAATCGCATATGACATCGTGATGTTGTTTTAACAACCAGGCTGTGAGAGAAGTTACAGTTAAGTACTATGAACTAATTCTGGCAGCCCTGACCTTTTATTAGGATAGCAATTATATGGACACTCCAGGTGCATTTCTGCCACTGGTGTTGGCGTTGTCATGGGGTTCCGTATAAAGTTTAAGGACGATGAAATTGTCGCCGTGCGCCGTATGCTGTACATTTGAGTGAAAGCGTGCTAGGTTGAGTCGGCGATTGCGGCTCAATATTGCGCACGCAAGTGAGGAGAGCGGTGAGCAAGCGCGCCATCTTCTATCGAGTGCAAGGCTCCAGGATGAGGGTAGAGAAAAAGGGGGGCAGGGGGTGACCTACTCCAGGTCACTGTATCTTGAAAGCCGTCTCCGACAGGGACAGAGTCCGCCCGTGCACTGCGTTTTCACGACTTAGCTCACGTTGATGCGAGACGCAGCATGAAGGTCAGTTCACTTACTGCTGCTGCCGCGCTTCCTCACTCCAGCATTTTGATAGCAAGTTTCCACGGTCATTGAGTGAGATGTGTTCATGTTTGCTTATGTGCGTGTGACACCATGCTTGTTAATTTAGTTAGCATAGCTACATTTACAAGTTATACAAGAGATAAAACTACTATCCTTACTTCATATAGCTGTCCACTAATTTGCTATCGCAATTGATGCTTCGACCTTCAGACGAAACTGAGATTTTTTTACTGTGTTCAGCAACATCAAAACATTGAAACACTGCTTCTGAACCCGAGATCGGGCTTATGTTTTCTAACACAAAAGCACGACATCTGTATACTGCTCTCCTACCGCTGTGAGCCTGAGAGATCAGAATGGATCAACAATGGAGGCACTACCTTCCAGACATGAGCCTCAGCTGCTGCTACAGCTTCTGCTTCCTGGGGGTCCTCGATGACTCGCCCCTTGCTTCCTGTGAAGTCCATTGCAACCCAGGGAGAAGACATGGGGTCCCGGTCGGGCTCTGCAGCCCATGCGTGCTCAGAGTAGCGGGACCGTAGCTCTTTGTAGTTTTCACGCAGCTTCTTCCCAAACTGTAATCAGAATGAATTTGTGTAGTCGCATTCCAAGCACTTGGTCAACCGACAGTGCATTTAAGGATAGAAAAAAACAAAAAGGGGAGGAGGTTTGGGAGCCCTTAGCCCTGTCAACAGCATGCACCTCGGACTCTGTCACTGTCAACAAGGTATTGGTGCAGAGATTTATAGAAAGATGCAGAAAGAGCTATTAATAAAAATAAGAGCAGGCAAAGAAGTTCCAAAACTGAAAAGTGCATCTTTTTGACAAAATAAATCATGCAAGAAAATAAAAGGTTACTCTTAAACAGGCTGTAATTTGTAACACACTGCAACAGTACTAGAACTCGCAAGTACAATAAATGCGAGAGTGTAGTGAAGATAAGGCTGAAGTTGATACATACTAGTAAATTTTCACAAAAGCCTTCCAAAAATAGCGTAATAAAATTACCTTTGCAAGTCTGAGTGCAATGATCCAGCACTGGCGCTGCTGTTCTGTGCTGCTGCAAAACCACATTAGATCGCTGCTTCCAGTGCCGTTGGATCTCGTGGGCTGCACGACATGCAAGAGAATATATGAGCAGGTAGCAGTACAGAGCAACCCAGTTTAACGAAACAGAGACTGGCTGCTAGTATTACACAAAAGAACTGAAATGTAAATCAAGCTGCTTCTTGGAGCCACTTCATATGGGGCATATATGCGAGAGTTCAACAAACGCAACTGGTGAACCCTTGTACGCAAGTTGGGAAGACTGACCTTTAGACAGAACTGGAACGCTGTTGGTCCACTCAGGCTTTTGTCGTATGGCACATAGATATTCCAGTCCTTCAAGCTGGCAATGTGTTGCAGCTGCCACGTTTCGTCCTGGGGAAGTAAGGTGGGAATCAAGCCAGTGCCAAGGGAAGGTGCATGTTATCATGACGCCAAGCAAGGACACTGCCCTTGTGTCTCTTTATGCAATAGCTGACACACACACACACACTTCAGAAATTTTTTGGTCGAGACAAGGCCACGTGGAAGTCTAATAGCTTATTCCACAATGCTTTCATCAACAAGCTATAAACTGCAGGACTAGCACAATGACACATACATCACTGAATATAAAACATTAATTGCCACCATTGGCACAACTCCACTGAACGAGGCAACCAGACGCACTGCATTCTCCAAATGCTCAGTAGCAGCGGTGAATGCGAATTGAATGTCGATATGGTCCAGCAGCAAGCAGTCATGGCTCACCTTGTGTCCCGATGGGAGAACGGAGAGCTCTCCGTCTTCTACTCGGAAGTAGGACTGCTTCCAGGACTGTTTCCCGGGCTCCCGGTACCACAGCAGGCTGTGCACCACGGGACAACGCTCGCCTTGGCTTAGGATGTTCTGGAAAAAAGGGAAAAAAAGTCCGATGACTTAACCAACACGCTAATGTTTAAAAAAGATGAAGAAAGAAAAAGAGAAAAAGAAAAGTCATGAAGCAAAATATACCTTAAAACTACAGGGTTATTAAGATTTGTTAGAACTGCGAAAATACTCCACAGGTTTGTTGAGACGTTCATACCTCAATCTCAGCTTTGACATTAACAGTGTATGAAATAAGTACTTAATAATAAATATCCACTTGTGTACATAAGGGAAAGTGTGGCAGTATCATTAAATTAGGCAGGTAATAGCAAACAATGCAAAAAGAAAGAGAGAAAGATTGTATGTACATATACAGTCTACGCTCGTTACAGTGGACCCGCGTACAACAGACATTAGGATATAACAGACCATATTTCAACCTTAGTTTGGTCTGCCTATTTTATTAATGCAACGAAGTTCGCTATTAACAGACCGCGCTGCAATGAACTATCGGCTACAGCGGATGAAATTGGCAACAATTTTTGTGAAAATCGGGTGTATAAAACGGACTTTGCGGTGTCGACACCGGCTGGCAACTGACTTGCGAGAGTCAGCCGACGATCGCGGCTCAATATCTTGCGCGCACGCGAGGAAGGGAGGAAAGCGGGGCAGAAGCGCGCCGTCAATCCCGTGTGAGGCACCGGTTGGGGAGGGGGGAAGAGGGGAAAAGGGGGGGGGGGGGTTCTACTCCAGTGGCTGCTGATAACGGCGCGGCCACGCGGGCGCCGTTTCTTGAAAGCGATCAGGGCCGCTATTTTGTAGCGATGCCTTATGCCTTATTCTATGCTATTCTTATCATCCACCACACACGGCCGCCTGATCGCGTTGATAATGTGGGCAGACCGTCGCTCTGACCAGTGGCCAAGCGCGAAAAGCCTGAAAAAGCATAGAATCGGAAAAGGCATCGCTACAAAATACCGGCCCTGCGATGTGGACAAGGAGCGCCCAGTGCAGTTAGCCTCATATGGGCGTCTTGCGCTGGAGTTTGAGGTATAGTAGCGGCGCCTGGTGGCGGCGCGGGAAACGACATCTGGGTCGTACCAGCTTGGGTCGCATTGAGCCCTGGCTGTGGCGTAGCACGTTTCTAGACCGAGTTTTGCGTCGATTCGCACTTTTTTCTGCCCTGTTGCGAGTGCGAAAAGGCTCGTCACTTCTCACAGACCACGCTGCGAGCTGGTCGCAGCCTATAGTTAAGCGAAAACGGACTCTCCGTGTGCCGTGGGACGTAATGCTGGAAGCAGAAGAAATCGGCAACGCCGATCCGGAGGGACCTAGCTCAGTATTGAAAAAGCAGGTCTATTCGATTCAACCAAGTTTCTCTGCACCTATTCACGGTGCACTGCACCTAGACCCTCGATTCCCCGAGGTGCAGCAGTGCACCCTGCACCCCCGTGCTCGATTGAACGGGGTGCAAGGCAAGGTGCCGCCGTGGTGCACTGCACCCTTGAACCTTGCAGCGAGTGGGTGCAGCCCGGCACCCACTGCACCTTTTCGTTTGTGGTGCCGTGCACCTTTTTCTGAATCGAACAAACCTAGCGTCACCGTCGATACTGCTGCGTCGTGGGCTGCCATGAAAAAGAAGGCCTGAATCCCAACATCCGATTCTATCGTTTCCCTTCAAGGCCTCACGAAGCGGAGCGTCGGGCGCGCTGTACAACTACAGTTCGTCGCGCTGGGTAAGCGAAACTTCGCGCCATGCTGACTGCTTCACCTGTCTTGAAGCTTGCTTGATTATAGATCTGCGTTCTAAAATTCGGTCTTTTGCACCTACAGTCCCGACGGCAGACCGACATAGCAGCAGGCATGGCTGGTGATTCACGATTCGAAACCCGGCCACAGCGACAATTAACAATTCGACCGGTGCGAAGTGGTGAAGTGCCCAGGTGTGTGCAAATGACCACAAATGGCCGGGCTGATTCGGTGACAATTCATATACCCCACTACGAGCAGCGCAGGTTAGAGAGTTAAATATGCTCATACTTGACCTCAATTAAGCCAGCATGTTGAGGCAGCACAGCAAGATAGTATTGATTACAGCAGATCGATTTTCGAGCGTTATCATTAAAAGCTACATCAAGCGAGCAGCGCACGAGCTCGCGCTGCAGCGCAATTCGCACGTACGTGCGAGCTCATATGCATTGCACTAGTTATTACCAGTTATTAAAAGTGACAGATGGCCGCTACTACAACGCAGGCATAACTACTTGTTTAGCGGCATGTTTAGCGGCAAAGATTGCAGGAGACCCGCCGTTTCGCGGCATGTCGAAAGACCGCTGCCGTCGCGGCGCGTACGATCGTGCGCTCGCGCAGTTTGTACATCGCGGCATGCTGAAAGACCGCTGCCGTCGTGGCGCGTACCGTCGTGTGCTCGAGCAGTTCCGTACACATGATGTCTGCTTATCGCTGCTGTGGATTCATTTATAGCAAGCATTTCCTCGCGTTTGTGCGCCTGAATCTAGCAGCGTGCAAACTTTACCTGAAGTTCCACTTCGTACGCGACTCGCTTCACTTGCGATTGACACCGTGCTAAAACTTCGCCGCTTAATTCTTTAACGGCATACACGTATTCGGAACTGCATAATTTCTTGCCTTTACGCAGCGTGCCACTCCTGAAAAAATCTTCGGCGCCCGATATTCGCTGCAGGCCGTGACAACACAACCGAAAGTGGCGGGTCAATATTGTAAACGTGCTTTCCGAAGCAGACGACCGAGCTTGGTACGACCCATTTTAGCACAGAGGGCGCTTTTTCGCACCTTTTTCGCAGCGACCCCTGGGCAATGCAAAAGCCCCATGTGCTGCGCTTTCGACGTTCGCGTTGAAGCGAGATACAGCGGAGGTCAATTCGCTCGCTCGCTGCTGCTGCGCTTATCTTGCTTAAGTGCGAAAGTGCGACTTTTCTGTTTGTTTTTTACTTTGGACGTTCGTCACTCACTCTTCGCAATAATGTTGACGAAAGTTTCGGAAGTGAAGAGTCTCGGAAATTACGGACTTCGGATAAAACGGACGTTTTTTGTCGGTTTATCAGGGTCCGTTGTAACGAGAGTCGACTGTGTGTGTGCGTGTGTGTGTGTGTACGCGCGCGCGCGTGTGTGTGTGTGAAGAAATCCATATCGTTATGAAAGTCTTTCAACATGGATTTCTTCAAACAATTAAAGTTTCCAGGCACTCTTATCTTTCAAATATGTGCATAAAACATGCCCATTGCTCTGCCAAACTCCTATGACTACTCTAACGTTTGTTCAAGTGATGTTCTACAGTAATGTGGCTAGCATACCTGCAGGGTTATCAATTTTGCAAGATCGGTTGACTCTGCCAGGCAGTCAAGCTGAGGCCCTAGATCCACCATGTCCAGAGAGAAGAATTGCTGGGAAATGGAAGGGAGCAACAGAAAGAAAGTGAAAACAGAGATGAAGCGATGCCAGCAATGCTTACTTAATTTCAGTAGACACCGTAGAGAGTGGAAAATGCTAGGCTGCAAAATAAATTGGCCAACAGTGCACAGCAAGTACCATATACTGAATGTAGAATCTGATTACCTACTGCACAGGTGCAAAGAAAGGTTAACACAAGAGTGGCAGAAACTTTTTTTTGTTGTTGTTGCTTACATTCTAAAAAGCTGACTGAATTTGTTCAAGTACTACACGGGGTGCCAAAGTAGATGTCAAGCAGCCTTAAAAAATAACCATGCTTGATGTTGTGCCAAAAGTTGTTAACATTATCAGCGGCGCAGTATGCAGTGAAAACGACAATGCAGTGTGTTGCGCAATGCATAGTGCTGAAATATCTGCAACGAGGAGAAAGCAACTCACCAGGGGAGTATTGAAGAACTCATATTTCCTGAAGTCTTGCCGGAAGTAGAAATTGTTCCCACCGTGCTCCTTGTTCTTTCCCCAGGATGCGTACACTTGGAGGACCTCTTCGTGGTCTTCGAGGCTGCGTTCTGTGAAATGAAGAATATGGCATATTAGATATTAGCAGTCATATTCACGGTGACGGTGGTCAATTTGTGCACATAAATTTATATCTAAACAAACAAACAAAAAGAAAGCTGCCGAGAAAAGAATAACCAGAGGCAAGCAATTAACTTATTGCCACCATTGGAAAGTTGAACCTATGTGGCACTAACTTGGGAACAGTATGTCCAAATGTGGATCTTACATGTAGCCCCAATAACCAGTTTTACCATGTTAGACATGTCTATAATGCGGCCATAAGTTGGACACCTATGTGTCGATACAAAAGCAAGACCAAAAATTTCCAATAACTGTTCAACTTTTTTTTTTTTTTCTAACTGTCAATTTCCCGCTCCTTTCCCTCGCATCTCCCTATGGCTGTCCCGAAGGTCTCGATTCCAAATTCTGTTACGGCCTGCGGAAATGAAACCAGGATTTTAATTTCATTTCCGGAGTTTCTAATATTGCGCCGGAACGAACGCACAATTAAACAACGCAACTATATCAAAACATCCATACGGAAAATTTTCAGAGGTGGGCATAGCGATAACTTTCCATCCAAGCGGAGGAAGTTTGCGATTTCAGGCAAGATCGCCGCAGTGGCGTTGGAAGTACTACGCATGTTTCGTCTAGATTACCCGAGCACCGATCGCATCAAGCGATGCAAGCTAACGGACAATCAAAAACGCACGTCCTTTTTTTCTCTTTTTTTTTTCCTTCCCGCTAACCACACACAGCCATCCTCGCTGATTCCCTCCAGACCAAATAAAGTAAATCTACTCACTGCTGCTCGTTAAAACGCCGACAAGAGAACTTCCGGCGAGCCGATAACGGTACCGGGCGAAGCATGCGATGTGAGCGCTGAAACCGCTTCGCGCTCGACGGCCAGGTAGGTACACGCGCGCGCTCCTCCGCAACCAGCTGTCGCCAAGCGCCCGAGCAACGACGGCAATGTGGCGATGTATGCGAGTGAAGAGATGAGAGGTCCCACACGGCGGGCGACACGCGAGATTTGTCGCCCGGTAAATGGCCGCTCGACGCCACCGGGGAAGCAGGAGGGGGGGGGGGGGGTGAGGGCACCTGGGCTGACGTAATGCGAGCGACACCCCTTCTTGCTCTCGGCCACCTTCGGCAGCGCGGACGGAGAGACCTCGCGAACGCGGCAACGGCCGCGGACGCCGCCGCCGCCGCGCAGTCTGCAAGGCTGCGATGATCTTCCCAGCCTCCTTCACGGCGGCGTGCCCCCAGCACCTCGACGTTGCAGCCTCTCTCCCGCTCCTCGCGTTCCTTCGTTTTCGCAGATCTCTCTCTCTCTCCCCCGGCCCCTCCACCGCAGAGCAAGCACACGTGCGTTTTGCTCTCCACTCGCCACGTCGCAACCGACCGCCGGCGCGAGCCCCGCAGAACACGCCTACGAACGACACAGCGCTGCGCGTCTCGAGACCCGGCCCATAAAAACGCTCTGTGGCGGCGACGGCTGGAATGCGACGGCATTTGTGTGACTGCTGCCACGCAAACGCAGCCCTGGCCGGTGGATCGAGTAAGATGCTTGCCTCGATCTTTGCGGCGAAATATGGGTGGTATGGTCCGCCAGTAGTCTCAACTAGCCGCAAAAGTGAAAGGAAATGACCTAGGTAATGAAATCTTACGCTTGGCGGCACTCGTCTGGTACAAGTCGCTATGTACCTGTTCGTCATAAAACGTCGTTCTAAATAGGTATGTTCTTAACAGAGGCACTCACAGCAGCCGGAATTTGACATGAAAGCCTAGACACTAATCTAGCGTTAATTAACACGTACGTCTGCTTAACGCTACGTCTCGGCTGATCTCTTCCCAGGAAATAAGAGAAGTAGTGGCTTTTTTCGGAGTGAATACCGATGAGGTACGCCCCTAACTGTGGACGGCTCTGTAGATATCAACTAAGGGAATAAAATCTCCACCTATATATATAAAGAAGCTAGCGCGGAAGAAAGCCGCGACTGCCATGAATGAGCCGGAAACTCAGGGACAGTCGAAAAGCGATCACTTCAAGCCGTGATCGAACCGAACGCGGAATTACGGTGTTGCATGGCTTATTCGCAAGAGAGCGACAAGTTGCATCAGCTGCGTCGACTTCTCTCTCATGCCTCGCTCATACAGCCAACTTTTACCCCTGTCAGATGATTAATATTAAATCGCTACTAAATTATGTATGAAAGCCAGCTAGATACTATGTCGATATTTTATGTATTAAACGACGAGAAAAAAGAAGGAAAAGTGGGATGGAGGAGGGGGAGCTGCGCTAGAATCTGGAGCAGTGGCCCGACGTCCCTTATTCGAACGTTTGTATACGGACATTTTGACGCTCCCTTAGATGTGGTAGCTCCGACATGGCATAAGTGAAACTTGTTGCGGTTCGTGACAGGAAAAGAAAGGAAATACACTCATCGCATTTTTGTCCAAGTTATACAGATACCGTTGCGACCCACAACTAATTACAGTCAAAAAGCTTTACCATTACGTACCATGTAGGCTGAAATTTCCGAGCCCACGCAACCTTGACAAGTAACTATATTATGTTTTTTTTTTCCCGGTTCACAGCAGATGTATACCGGTTTCGCCTGCCGAAAACACATTTTTCCCGAGCCATCTGAGAGTATATGATGTCATCACTTCAGAATGTGACACCACAAAACGGGCCCCTCCATCACTTCGCTTCGAAGCGTCCCCCTCCTTTCGTCTCATAAAAACAGATAATGGGGAAAGCGAAAATGACGGTTGTGGAAATAGAAGAATTAAATTACGGCGTTTATCGTCCCAAGGCAACTCAATGGTTGTGATGAACGAGAAGAAGGGGGGCGGCGGGGGGGCGATTCTTGTTAGTCACAACCATAAGAAGTCAACAGATAATGTACCGAACGAAAGGACAGGGGCAATAATTTGTTGTTTTATATAGTCACGTGGAAAAGAAGTGAATGCGGGCGAAAAAAAAAAAAAAGAAAGGAAACCTTACTACCGGTGGGAGCGGAACCTACATCATCCGCCTTTACGGTCGCAATGCTTTGCCATTGGGCTACGATGACCGACCGTTCCCAAGACCGCATTCTTGAGTATTTGCGCAGTACGTGTAGACGATCTGACCCTGCGAGTGTTGAGCCACTCAAGGTCATGGCGGCCGCTTATGCGGCGCATCGTTTGGACCGCATGGCGTCACCCAGTACGTGGGATTTTGGGGGTGCGAGAGACGCCGCACAGCGGATTAATTTCGACCACCCGGGGCTCCTTATTGTGCGCCCGAACACCGGTACAAGGACGTTCTTAAGTTTCACCCTCACCCCTGCAAATGCGGCTGTCGCAGCCGGGAGTCGAACTCTCGACCTGGAGCTCAGAATCGGAGCGCCATAGCCACTGAGTCACAGCAGCCGAGTGTGGACAAGAAAGGAGTCGTTACCATGGGGGGACAAGCGAGAGCACGGAAAAAGGCGAGGAGGAAAGTATAATCGAAGGCGGCAAGGCCGCCAAAGAAAGCGGCGGAGCGCGAGTCAACACCGTGCACCTCGATGAAGACGGGCGGCGATAAACTTTTAATGAGTCACGCGCCCTCTGGAGCCTCTCAAGGCTAATTAGCATGGCACCCACGCGCACGGCTATCGCCTTTGGAAAGCCGAAGGGGGGAGAGAGAGGAGGAGAGAGTCCCGTGCTCGCCACTTGAAAGGTGGTGTGTCGACACACCCGTGGTTTAGGAATGCCCGCAAAGAGCGACCCGCTCCTAGTAGTATACCACTAATGTCAGGTGGCTGAGTACACACAAAGACGATTACGTGTAATGTGCATAGCATGACGTAACGTGCAAAAATTTAGTCGCCGCGTATAGACAAATTGAATATACCACACCAACTACCGAGCCGCTTGGCGGTATCTTTAGCGACAACTGCTTCTTGCCATGAACGCGCTTCCTCGCTTATTTTCCTCACTTTGTTAGACCGGTAAAAGCATGCCGCCGCTTTACAATGATCGGAGTTGATATAACGTAGTTGTTAAAACGGTATTAACCTCTTAAAGCCCGATTTCTTTCCGACGAAAAAAAAAAAAAAAAGAAGCATTCAAATTTCAGTTAGAAATATTAGTATGCGAGGTAAGAGCATCGAAAATTATCCTCACACCATTTGCTACCCCGGGTTATACTTGTAGAATCGGAAAAAAAAAAAAGATAACTCGCAGAGGCATTTAGTACAAAACAATGTCTTTATTTTCAATGTCTTTTTCGCATTGAACAAAGTCAGACTTGGCATGGTGAACCAACCATCTTGCATCTCACGGCATTCTGTAAAACAGCTGGTATTGCAGGGATGGCGACTTCAATTTTATGCGCCTGAATGGATGCATGTTTTTTGGAGTGCTGACCCTCATTGAAAGCACCCTGCGCAAAGCGTTGTTTTCCGTTTCAGACATGGCGACATGCTGACGCATTTTTGCTGGATGACCAGAAATGACGTTCCGTTCAGATTTATAAGCTAACGATTCGGTATGTCGGGGAATCGCGACATCAGGCTAGAAGAGGTTCAAAGAGAGCACAGCGAAGCGCGAAGGATGCTATATGGTGTGAATGGCGCCAAATAACCGCATCCCATTCTACGATGCCACGGGGCACTTATCCGTATTTTGCGGGCTTTCTTTCAGGCTTGGAGAATTATCTTTTATGTAACACATATTGCGCAACAGAAAGCTGGATCAGGAATTTTTCGGGATGGTCTACGATTTCGCTCTGAATATATTATTTGAGAAGTTGATTAATAATAACTGGCTACGTAATTAGGCGAAATAAAATAAATAATAGTCTGAATCGCTCCAAGCGACAGCACGCATTACCTTGGTTCTGTCCAGCTACGCAGTATGTACTCTATATATACGTTTACATTTTGGCACAGGTAACGTGGGACACTCCGTACAGAAACAATGCAGCTGCACGCGGCTGTATTCCTGCACAGAACAATTACGTCATTACGACTTCTCCACAGCGCACCAGCTGCAAGCCTATATACGGCAACACACGCTCGATATATATAGAAAACGATTATAAGACAATGCTCCCGTGCAATCACACAGTCGGGCAAAGAGACGACAAAGCTTGGAGCAGATCGGCTCGAACAGGCACACCGATTACGTATATGGTTCCAGCGGCGACGACGACGATGATGATAATTGGAGTTTATTGGCGCAAGGGCCAGAAGGGTTCCAGCGACGAACTTGCGTGGGCTTGCGGGTTTCGCGGTATGCGATGAGCCAAGGATAATACCGTATGGAGCTGCTTATAGAAAGAAGGAACGGTTTTGCAGATTGCACGATGAAATAGATTGTACGGAGGACGCTGTGGATACATGACTATAACAGCGACACTGCCCTTGAAATCCGGAAGGAACAAACGGGCACGTAACACAAGTGCAATCGGACGACCGTGCGCAGGAAATAAGAACGCTAAAATGTGGCGTCACAAAATAACCGGAGGTCGATCAGAGGAGCGAAAACAGGGGAGCAGCAGGAAACCCGCTTATAACGAACTACTCGATATACAGGACAAGCTAGCGTACGATACGTACAGTACGAAACAATCCGTGAACTGTTTTCATCAATCGCCAGTCGCCGCTGCCACGTCGTAAGAGGTCCACAACTACTACTACTACTACTACTACTACTACTACAATTATTATTACCGAACGAAGAGGGGATCGTATTATGCGACGTCATAGCCAACCTGTAGCCGTCGCCCCTCCTTTTTCACAGCTAGCAGCTACACTCTTCGCAATGCCCCGCAGTCAGTCGTTACGCGACACGGAGGCAATTAAACACGATTACGTTCTCAGCCCTTGGCCGGGCGTTGTCGTTGAACAGTACGCGTCGCGTTTCCGTACACGTCCGTTGCGACGAAGACATCGGTGCGGAGAGATTCAGTTTACCGAATAACCGCATACACTCACTGAAACTCGCAATCATGACGCCCGACCGCATTCGAGGCGTGCAGCTTCCGCGCGGGAAGCGCACGACTGACTGAAAGCGCACGACCGCAGCCGCTTTCGACGAGTACTTTAGATTAATGAGAAAATATGGGCGAGCGCGGTAGAAGGAGGATGCAGAGACAAAAAGGTAAACGCTCTATAGGGCACAGAATAAAGAGGAGGAGGAAACATCGAGAGCATACTGTCGCCGCAGATGGCCGTATAAGTGAGTAAGAAAAAGAAAGATCACGCTACTACGGACGCCTATATAATCGACCGTGCCGCGGGAATAATTTATAACGCTTAATTCACAGCTGCAATGCCCAGGCACCGGAAGGAGGCCGCCCTGCATGCAGAGGCGCACGGACGTGCCCGCTCGCAAGTGTTGGACCACGATTTTGTAGTGATGCCTTTTCCGATGCCATTCCTTCCATATAGCGCTTCGTCAGTGGTTACTGCAGTAACCACTGACGAAGCGCTATATAGAAGGAATCAACGGGATCAGACGACCGTCAACACAGAATTATAAGAGTGCCATATAGAATCGATCTTGTGTGATGGGGGATATTATAAGCGCAGGTCAATATGCAAACAGCTTTTACGAACGAAAGTCTTTGTGAATTCAGCCCTAATTCCCCTGGTCACGAATTAGAGCGGAAGGCGTCGCTACATTACACCGACCGTGATTATTCCGTCGAAGGAGCCACTGCATATATCGTCGACAACATAAATAAATAACGGGAAATCCTCCTCCGATTTTGCCACACTCGGCATTCTGGATTGTCGAGGACGGACTTTATCCGGGAACCGAATAAACGATATATACCGTGCCACCATATTTCGCTGCTGTACATAGAGCGCACGTTGCGAGTCTGAACGAGTTGCTGAACAAGCGCGCTTACATATATCGAGCGTGTATAGATACACGGCCCCTAAATCCGGCATTCTGAAATCTCTCTAAAGCGCGGCAGCCGTTGGTCGGGAATCGAACCCGCATGCACCGTTGTCAACAGAAGAAGGCCGCTTCTCGAAACGATTTTGCTATGAAGAGAGGCTGAATGTCGCTACAAAGCCCAAAACGTCTCAAGGCCAAAGAGATAGCACATCGCACAAGCAGCGCCGCTATGCAGAAACCGACGCGCAAGCTAGCGTCGACAAACCGGGAGACCTCTGGTGCAGAAAGAAAGAAAGAAAGAAATAGCGAACAGGGCGGCGCCTGTCTGTCAAAAGCCTCGCAATCGCTGGCGCGGTGCCGGAAAAGAATTGCACGAGCGTACGCGCCGGAATCTCGGCGGCGCTGACCCACGCAAAGAAAGCCGCACGTCTTTGACCTCTCCTCGCGGTGGATATTACGTGAGTCGGCGCTCGTAGCGCAGTCTGCTGCTGCCTGTGCGAGCGGCGTACGTATGCAAGCTAGGCTGGATCCACCGACAGCGGCGTTCGAAGCAAGGCTTCATCGCTTGACTGCATGCATATATATATATATATATATATATATATATATATATATATATATATATATATATATATATATATATATATATATATATATATATATATATATATATATATATATATAGAGAGAGAGAGAGAGAGAGAGAGAGAGAGAGAGAGAGTTCACCAATATTCACTGGCAGTCTGAACATTCCTTGCCGCCGTTAAGAAAAGAAAATAGTCGTGCGAGGGTGTCCCTTGTCCTATACAGGAGACATGCGCGGACAATCCCTGTGTACAATGCATGCTACTATAATAATAGCACCTTCCTCAAACCACATGTAAGAAAAAGGCAGCGTCAAGGCACGCGCGCATTTCCCGTATCGATGTTTCAGTCGAGACACTCGCCATACACATGCCTCGACTGACGTGATTCGCTATATGACGCCTGAATAGCAGGGTGGCTTTGAGTGGTGACGTACTGACGATCGGAATTATTCTATTGCGAAAAGGATCGTTACGTGCAAGGTAGATCGAAGCTCCGCCAGCGCTGCAGAGCACGCGTACGGCGCTCGGGCTTTCAATCAGAGTTCTCGCGAAGAATCCACAGTTCTCGGTGCGTCCTGGCTACCCGTCTAACAGATTCATCTTTCTTTATAAACAAACGCACAGGCGCAGGGATCTATATGAATGTCCTCACAGCGCTGCGTAAACCTAAGCAGCCAGAAATTCACCGCGGCATGCCATCGACAAAAGCTGCAAAGAAGATCGTTCTACTGACCAGCCATCGGACTACCTCTTCTGAAGCAGAGGAACAACAATAACAAACAAACAAAAAACGACCTTTCGTTGCCACCCTACAATACGTTGCCTAAAACATACCTACAAATTTACGAAGCTTCGGGGGAAGAAAAAAAAAAACGCGCTATTCTGCCCGAACCTCACCGCTCACTCAACACGGAATAAGCACATGTCCTTCGCAAAGTTCAAACTAACACTTTCCTCACCCCACTAATGCACTACAACTTCGGATGGCGTAGCACAGCTCAGTGCCCCAACTGTCCGGAGATAAGGGCAGGTACAGATCCCATACTGTAATCATGTAACACTGCCATTGCCTCCCATCATTTTCCTTCCCTTCCTTCCTGCAGTACTTGGCTTCACTCGGGCCCGGCGGATCAACAACGATCCTTAGGTGAGCAAGCGCTCTTCTTCGCTGGGCCTTAGTGCTGGCCTTAAATTAGGGAAACAACAGCACACACTTATTTCCTTCTTTCTCTTTTTAGAGTTTTCCCTGGGGACACACATCCTAGGAGATGCACACGCCTTTATACGCAGCACTCGATCAGCAGCAACTATGGAATAGCACAAACTGACAAGCAATACACTGTTGTTCGATAACAGTGACTTTCCAGCGATTTTGTTGTTGCCGATTTCACCTGCTTCAGGAACTAGTCTGAATAAAGTTGCGCCATTCAGGCACCCCTCCGCGGCGTCCTTTAACGGTTATGGAAGACTTCCAAAGATATCGCCGGAGACCGACGAGCGATACTTTATCGCGAATAGAATTTTTTTTTTTTCGGGAAGCTTGACGAAACATTCTTAAAGGGCATAGAACTTGCCCGAATCCGTAAGCATTAAGGTGAAATCGGAAGAGTTAGCAGGTATGCTATAAAGCATACCCGATAGCTGCTTCTTTCGTCACAAGGAGGAAAAAGCGAATCCCGTAACGTGGAAGTTGTAAAGAAAGCCTGAGTAACAAGAAGGACATTGTGCAAGCTCCGAGTCGAAATAAAATGTCGGCGAAACAACTGCACGAATCCATCCACGGCTCGCAAAGTTCGAGGCAGCCTCCGCACGCTGCGATCGCGTCGCGCTGCTACACCTGCGGCCTCCTCCGTTCTTTCCAACAAACTCTTACAACAGCTGCAAAAGGAAAGAGCAAAATTTCACTACACTTTCGGAATCTTATCGCCAACATGTTGCCCCTTTTAAAGCGCGGTAAACTTTTGTTAACCTTAAAATGCCGTTCCGCAAAATTTATTAACCTTTACACTCCCCCCTTCCCCCTCCCCACCAGTCCTTCGCCGCAACTGTGCTTGTTTGCTCCACAAACAAACTTAGCAAGGAGGGGAAAAAAAAAAGCAAGCAAGCAAGAAAAAACAAAAACAAAAACAAACGGAAAGCTCGTTTCTGTTCTGTTCGGGCTGTGTTGTCGCAACGCCCTATGCGGGCAGCGAAAACCCATCTTCGGACCCCAATTTGGAAGACAGCCTAACGCAGGCACTCTCTGTAAGGTCGTTTAATTGCTTTTCGTTTTCCTTCCACTGCAGAGGAGCGTAGTGGGAAGAGGAAGCCAACTTCATCTGTCCACGGACGGCGAGTGCGCAAGAAAATCCTTGGCGTGTTTCCACCTCCCCCCCCCCCCCCCGTTCTTTCCAATCTCCTTCAAACTGTTTTCCCAACGTCCTTCCGCGTGAAGAAAGCCCTTCAAAGCTCCGACTTCCAAACTTCGACGCGAAGGAAGCTTATACGATGCATAAGCCGGGCTAAAGCATGCAGCACGCAGCAGCAGCAGCTGCAAAGAGGAACGACGGAGCTCTGCGGCTACTGCTGATCGGGCATGTGACTTTGGCAGGAGACGGAACGGGAAGCCGCCGCAGCTGAGTGGCAGGTTCTTTCTCTCTCTCTCTCTCTACATGTAAACGGGGAGGAGGACGAGGAGGCAGGGGAAAGTGTTGCGTGAAGAGCGCGAGCCGCTTCGGCGAGCGTTTGCTGTTTTTAGTGGCAAAAGCGAACCGGGCGGCGCCTCCGCAGGCAGATTATAAACAGAGCGGCTTTTAAGAAGGAACAGACCGCCACCAGTGGAAAACGGAAGAGGCGTTTTCAATACTCGACGGCGCTGCAGGAGAGAGGAACGCGGGAAAGCGCGCAAGAGCATGGCGGATAACACTACTCGGGCTTTTTTACTGCTGCGCGCTGTTCTATGCCTATTTTCGCTCAGTGCCTGCGGCGAACGTGGAAGGCGGTCGGTATTCGAAGCTGCATCCTTGCGTTGCTCTTTTCTGTTTTATTATTATTTACCTTCTACCCAGCTTCGACTTGTTGCTAAGCGAAAGGCTGGCTCCTTCGCCGCGGCAGTCTGGTGGGACGGCGAGGGAAACATCTGCCGCTCATTGAGATCGCGAACACTTAACGACTGGAATAAAATTTTATGGAGGCTGAATGAATGCAACTCACGCGATAATTCAACGCAGAGAGAGAGAGAGAGAGAGAGAGAGAGAGAGGCAAACAAAAACGGTTACGGTTGTATAGGATGACTAGTTCTCGAATTTTGCTCGGCGCAACGGTTTTAAAGAAAATAAAAAAAAGAATAAAAAAGAGGTAGAGTCGTACGCTTACACAAAGTAAAATTAGTTATTATAAATTTCGTCTAGCCAATGCATGCAATCACATGCTAGAGAACGAGATGCGCATACGCTGCAATATTACACAAGGAATTTGATTCCCCCACCCCTACCCCATTTTGCTGCCAGTTGTCACATATATATATTAGCATCCCATTCACTTGGTAAGCGTCGCAATAACTATCGATACGTATACTAAATTACTAAATATACGACAATACACCAACTGTTTGGCTCGAAGGATCTGCTCAACCTGGTCAACCGAGTGAGAAGGGCAGCTATATAATACCCCTGCCACACGGGCACCCGCAAACTCAATTTGACGTTCGTCCTCATTATCTCGAAGGAGATGCACTCGGTGTCACACGGTCGCCCTTCCGCCGAGGCAGTTCAACGGACATTTTGGCCAAGGGAGATCGGCGATCTCCTTCGGCAGCTGAATTAAGGGAGTAGTATACTCTCGTGCCCATATTTGTTGTTGGTTGCAAAACTGGTAGTTTGTTTGTTGTTTGGATTAAAATTAATGTTGCGTGTGTTCAGAACGTTTCTATTGAATTAAATAAAAGTTAAGCCCTATTCGGCAACAGTTTGCTCGCTGCTGCACAGTACTCTCGACGGCCGCTTGTCGCCATGTTTTTCTTGTCTTTCAGGGCGTTTGCATGAACCCGACAACCGACTCGACCCGACTATCGGGTCGAGTCGGCTCGTTGGGCTGGAATATGCCTGCCGAGTTCATGTATGTAAATGCTAGCCGGCCGGACTGAACAAGCGTCGAGTCGGGCTGTGTGTTAGCCCGACTGCATGGGGCATATAGGTTGACCCAGCCCGACCCGTTGGCAGCGTGCACGTAAAAGCGGACGGGTCCGGTCCGCCCTCCCCGAGACTTGCGCGGGAACACTGGGACCTCGTGATTTACGCGCCGGCAGCGGGAATACAGTATAGTATCTGGACAAGGACAACACATATCACTGTGCGTGCAGTGCAACCTCATCGTAGCGATAAGACCCACGAAATAGAGCTGTTGCAGACGGCAGCGGGTACCGGAAGCAACAGTTCGAACGCGTTCGTGTCTCAGCTCGCGACGCTGTGTGCCGTCGTTGTCCAGACTCGCCAGAAGCGAGCTCACGTAAACGCGGTCGCGTCGGGCTCGGTCAGCACGATTTCCGATTCGACCCGCCGCTCGCGTCGGGTTCATGTAAACGCGGCCTTTGTCGTGCTAATCGCGCAGTGGTCGGTGTGGTCTCCCCATGACTGACACCCGCACAATAGACCAAATAAAAAGGAAAACTCAGCAGACCGCCGCACACGATATGCTGCGTTTTAGTACAGCTTGCAGCTGTTCGGGGTGCAGAAAGCAGAGTCAACTCGGCAGAAAACAGAGATAAGAACAGGGTGGCTGGCGTCGCTGTCATCGCTGCTATGTTTAGCGAGCGCACTTTGACTTTTAACGAGGTGCACTTTTTTTTTGCGTCAAGTATATTGAATAATATTTTTATGGAAGGGGCGTTAACTATAGTAGCTACGAGCGTAATTAGAAGTTACATTCTTGTACAAAAAACCAAACACCGCTTAATACGCCTCTGGCGGCCACTTTTATAATACCCGTGTGACGCGGGTATTATAAAGCCCCTGGAATCCTGGACTGAGGGGACCGTGCATCGATCCACTGCAGGGCGGAGGAACTAACTACGCTCGTGTGCTCTTTTGTATAGTTTATTCTCTCTTTTCTCCTAATGAGAGTTTCGCAGATAACACAATTCTGACTGCAAGACGTCCACCTTCGTATACATGAGATGCAACGACAAACCACAAGCCCGCCGATCTCTCAATACCTTTGGGCGCGCAGAAATGGACGTTCCAACAAAAAGCGCCGCATGTGCTTAAGTATAAGCGCACATAATCACGATGAATAATGCCTTACAATACATTACGCGGATAATTTTTAAAGTCACCGCATACGAGGACTTGACGATTAAAATTTTTTTGCCAGATATGCTGCGTGGCTAGAAGGAAAATAAGGGAAGCACCACCGCAATGCACATTGCGCCGGTATTCGTTTCGCAGTTAGATACGTCGAAAACTGCTCAAATTCCGCGCCAACGTTGAACGATTTGGAGAGAGGTGCTATTTTCTGCAGCTAGAGTCCCTGGAAATGCCCTATAAACATGTGTGGTTTGACTTGCCCCTACGGTATTTCCATGTGGACGTCAACATGTATACAATTAATTTGATTTGTAGATTTTTGTATTATTTGCTTGAGGTTTATCTTTTACAGTATTTGCGTACGTGTGCATAGGTTTAGTTTTTATTGTGCATTGTGCACATCACTTCACGCGTGCGCATATAGTGCGCGCCTTTGGTCAGCTTTACTTCTTTTTTCTTTCTTTTCTTTTTAAACATTTAGGTACAACGCGTCTTAGGAGGCAGCTTTTAGTTGGAACGCGCAGCCTGGATCACGACATGCAGATGTCGTTTCGAGACCTCGACCGCACGCCTTTATTCACCGCTTCAAACGACCAGCGAGAAACGTGACGCTTACGCGAAAGAAAGAAAGAAAGAACAAGCACCCATGGAGACAGCGAACACATATGGGCGAAATACTGCTGTTGTCTGCTTTAGTTCGTTTATTTCGTTTTGCACGGGCAAGATAAATCGGAGAATTGAATGAATGAATGAATGAATGAATGAATGAATGAATGAATGAATGAATGAATGAATGCAAAAAGAATTATGCTGACGGTCTTCAAGGACAATTTTCAGAGTGCGTGCGACACGACAACCATGCGAAGGGTTTGCTAAAGCGGCTGCAGAAAGTGTCAGCTTCAAATTTGCCTGCAAATTGGAGAGCGACATAGAAGCGAAATGAAGAAGAGGTGAATTTTTAGAGAGAGCAAGGCAGTTTGGAAGACGTAGAGGGGCACCAGAAACAAGGAATGACGAGTAATAAATGGAGCACGGCGACCGACAATGCCGCATATATAAGCGCATCTTCTCCATTACTGAGCGAAAGCGAGGACTCACGGTAAAAGGAAATCGCGCGGAAATAGTAGCCCGACGCAGTAAAGCGCTAAGAAGAAATCTTCTGTACTCTTCGAGACGCCTACACTGAATAAAAAAAGAAGTGAGTCCTCAATCTCAGTACGGAACTAACGGTCCGTGAAATATCGACCACGCTCCTCTCTCGCCCTGTCCAATGCGCGAGCTCTCCTGCGGCGCCCATGTCAACAAGAGTCGCGAGGACAACAACGCGCCGATCTCAAGACTTGGACAACTTCTAATACACGTTTACGAGTAACAGTGGGTTGACTAAGTTTGAGTGGAGCCAATAGAGAGAGTGCTACTCACCGATCCTCGGCTCCGCGATCCTCTCGACGAGCGTCCAGGTGGGCGATCGGGCCACGTTCAGCTTGAGCGTCAGCAGATGACACAGGTCGATGCAGCGGAGGTTCTCCTCGACCACCATGCGCTGGGTGCCCCCGTCCGGCAGGTGGAACGTCAGCGCCGCCTGCGCACAGCCACGCGCGCACCGCAGGTAAAGAAAACGCGGTTGCTGCTGCTCTTGCTCTTCCCGCGGCCACCAAGCAACACACAAGCACAGCTCACACCGCGCCCCGTCACACCGCGCTCTCCTCTCTCCCCGAACGCAACAACGGCAACGCGACAAAACTTTCTCCGCAGGGTTTTCTTTTTTTTTTTACCTCTCTCACTCACTGGCCCTCGCCCACGCGCGTCTTTGGCACGGCGCGCTCTCTTTCGCCGCCTCCGGAGGAGAAGGAGCGAACGCAGCAGAGGCGCCCCGTTGGCTGAAGCGCCGGCTGGCTGCTCCTTCGTCGCTGTTGCCGAGGCCTCCCTTCTCCTGCCCTCCTCACTCGATAAGAGAGCGAGGAGAAACAGGATCGCGCCACCGCCGCAGCGATCGCGCCGGAGTTCCAGTGCGCACCCCACTCGCCTCATCCGGCCTGCCGGCTATTCTTCGACAGGACCTTTCCCCGATTTCTTTACAAGCGTCTCTCACTTACGCCCGCCGAGAGAAGCTCAGCTGCCCGGTGTAAGTCATTCGCAGAACAATTCAACAACGCTCGAAGTCGCTCACGCACTTTCGTTCGCGGAGCGTGCCTGAGCTCAGCCCGAGCGAAGTGCTTGGCTAGCAGACGACATTGCTTTCGCAGAGGGGAGCGCCGCGACTAGTCCAGCGCGAGCACGTGACCTGCCCGGCAGCAGAATTCGACAAGGCGACGCTCGCGCGCCGCCTGCTGCCCGGCAGCGCACGCGGGCACGCACACACTCGCACAAGCAACACAGCACTGCCGCCGCTCGCACTGCGCTTCCCCTTCTCCACGCCTTGCACTCCTAGGGAGCAACGGAGGGTGCAGGAGTCAATCCTTTGTGCGTGGCCCTCTCGCCGCATAGCCCCTCTTAAGATTTTATTGCTCCTCTTCCGACCTCGCAACTGGTTTGACAGTAAACGAAATTTAACCCTGACTGGTCGAACCGAGCGAACCGGCTGAGAGTCGTAAACCAGTGGTTTCTCTTTTTTCGCTCTCTCTCTCTCGCCAACTCCACCACGCCTTTCCGCTTTCTCTTTCTCGTTTTGGTTAAAAGCACCCCCCCCCCCCCCCCGACGGACGCTGCCATTGGACCGTGTCGTGCGATAGCAACGGCGTGAGCCAATCGTGAGGGGGCTGGTAATAACGAAGCCAACGTGAGAACAACGTCGCGAAAATATACGACTCAATTTAAGTATCCTCAACCACACCGCACAAGCTACGGCCACACAACATGCATTGAAAAGTTGCGGCCAGAGAATAAAAAAAATTTACATCTTTAACATAAAAGTTTTCGAACGCCAGTATGAAAAGAAAAAAAAAAAAACGCTGACAGACGCTAAATTATCGTTGAATTCGCGGCTGTCGTCTCGACAGCCGGGCGGTCAAATTTTTTGTCTTTTTCTACTTAATTTTTTCCTGTCATTAAGAAGCTGACTCGCGCACTTGCTCTGCACACTGCTGATGAGAAGGCGAACGGCGCGTTTAAGTGGCAGAAAAGATTCACCGCAATTATCTTCCCGCTCACGATTGCAGTCTTCGCCGCGGAGCTAAAAAAAGTCCCGCACATATTCATTAACGTGGACGGGCAGTCCTATTAAGACGAAACAAAGGTCTCCATGACACAAGAGACCGCCGCTTTCTGTGAATCCAAACCGACCGGGAATCGCCAGGCAGATAAAGGTAGACGAAGTCCAGAGGCGAGAAAACCGCCGCCACCACAAAGCCTACATAAAAGCTCTTTCATTCAAGGAGGGGCAAACGCTTTTTTTACCGAGTTGTTTCCGTGTCTCACACTTCTCCTGCATGTTAGCACGCGCGCGCGCGGGTAATCTCGAAGACTCTCGGTAAAAAAAACAAAGAAAAGGAAGCGAGCTCAGCAAGCAAGCATTCGCAATTCTGCCTTCCATGTTTATTATTCGTCAAGAACCCGCGCTCGGCGGTCATAACACGTCGAGCAGCTGGGTCTGGCAAGTTTCCAATCTAGACGTGAGACCTTTTATATCTCATTTCCTATAGCCGCGGAGCATGTTATATATACTATACACTGAGCACGCGGTTTGCCTCACAGCACGCGTAGGCAACACGATTGCACGTTCAAAGCTAGGGTATAAGAAACGGGGGTGTAATCGTGCCGCAAGGTCTCAATTCGCAGCGCTCGCTTCCTCTAGTTGAGCTATTTTTGACTCTGGTACGAAAAGAAAAACGCAATTTCAGGTGGCCGCGTCCTCTAACGTATACTATAAGCGATGCTAATGCAAAACGTGCCTGCCACTTCTTCGGAGTCGCGGTACAGTAACTGCTACTATATATGCTATATACTAGTGCGGTAGCTATAATTGGGAGGCCACAAAATAAACAGAGTGAAAGCTTATGACAAGGCGATGCCGACAGCCTTGGGGCCGATTACGCTCGAGCCGTCCATCGCCGCAAGCCGCACCGCACGCGTGCGGTCGCGCGAAATATTGCACGTATCAAACAATTTTGCACAAATTTCGGTTTACAATGTGTAAGGTATACACTGTGCACACAGTGTAAATGGTAATTTGTGCACAAGTGCTGGATGCGTGCAATTCTTCGCGCGACCGCAAGCGTGCGGTGCGGCTTGCGGCGATGGGCGGCTCGAGCGTAAATCGGCCCTTAGCCAAAAGGAACACGACAACCGCTCACTTCTTAACGAGCCGTAAACGGGGTAGCACGTATACGCGCAAACACAGAATACTATATATCGCTAGAGCAGAGGTCGCTGGCCGTAGCACTAAAGGGCAGCCATACATAGTGACGAACTGTTCTTGACAAAGACACAAGAAAATTAAAGATAAGAAGCTTTAAACAGGGAAGCTGCCCCAATGGCTCTCGGGCGGCGACGTGGTTGGCATCAAAGGTCAATCAATGAGCAGCCATGCAGCAGCGCAGCTTGCATCGTAGCCTCGAATTTGCTTCGAAACGCAATCATCAAGAGTTATCAAATCAATTTTACCGTGTGAATATATATCATAAATCCACACTTTAAGGATATTGATCGCACAAGAGCTCATTAGGCTAAGATGAATTTCAGCACCGGTTCTTATGAGTACGATCGTGCAGTACCGTTAGTTTCTTTCTTTCTTTAAAATGATATTTAAGGAACATGTGAAAAAGCTTGGGTATAGCCAGAGCTCCTTAAAAATGTATTAAGAGACTCTGGTGTATATAGCGAATGAATTGCACCGTTATAGTTTCGCATTTTCAAAGTCTTGGGTATTGGCAAAACAGAACCCTCGGACTACTGAAAGCTGCGATAACTCCCTTATATAAGCTTCGCTATGTCTCATGTATTAGTTGTTCGGAGCAAGAGCCAAGGTTTATTTATTGATTTTTTTTTACCATGCATAAAAAATCTGGGAGATCGATATTTTGTTTAAAATAATATTTTGTTGCAGACAATAAAGAATGGAAGTTGTTATCACCCATATTGCTAATGACAAGTCTGCTCACGTGATCACATTCAGCGACACAACCAACCGTTTCTGTTTACAGTAATGCACTGCGAAACACGTCTAATCACAGCGCGTATTAAACAACAAAGATGCATACGTTTTTAAGCACTGTTATTAGATGATCACAAATAACTAGCCATGGCCCGAACAGATGTATAGTGCAAATGACTTATGTAACTCGAAAAAAAAAGAAAAACGTTGGTTGACCAGGACACACAGGCTGCAAGTACCAATCGCAACAACGGTTAGTGTGCGCATCTAATCGTGCAGCGAAGCCGGCTGGACGTGGTTCGATATAAGCTTCTTCACAGCAGAGCGAAGACGGAAAGGCGACGAACGATATATGGTCACAGGCGGTAAATCGAATGGCGCACTGTGAGGCCAGCTGCATCAGCTAAAATATTTGTACATACAGCAGGCGACTTGGAATAAAAAAGATAAGTGGAATCGCAGACCGACTTTCTGCGCGGACGTTGCACAAGCACAGCCACCGAGCTTTGAGTATCGAAATAAAGCGGACAGCTGAAGCGCACGCGATCGCCTGTCTCAGTTATGTCTCTCTCTATTTCTCCGTAACGCAAACCTGATGGACAAGTTAGCGATGTCAAATGAAACGAACCAACGGCAACAGCACCCTCGATTGCGCTAATATGAATGCGATAGATTCTTTATATATGTAACGGTGCACATTCATGGTTTTAAAATCAAACAAGTTCCCCGAGACGGGCTTTATACGATGATTAGAACAATCAGAGTCAGCAGTAAAGGGAACAATAATGAGTCGTATTGATAGACTGCCATCCAGCACTGGCGAGTCGGCCGCTCCTATCTCAGGATTAGGAATTGGCAAGCCGGAAAAAAGGCGCAAGAAGCAATGACTGGTGGCGACACCGCTCCGAAGTTCCCGCACTAGCTTACCGTGACGTCATGGATTTGAATAGCGCCTCTCCCGGTCTAGTCAGTTGATTGTGGATAAGGAAGGACTACATTGCATCCTTAAAGAACCAAATACTCGGCTCGGCAATTGTTTATACGGAACTTCTTTTTGAGCCAGGTCAGCGAAAGCAGGAGAGGGAAAAAAAAAAGTTTGAAATCCGTGACGTCCCACTGACGTACAACGCCGCCGAATTCAGTAGAAGCGAATTCGAATGGAAGTTCGGTCTTAATTTTCTGCCGCAGTAATCATTTTTTCCCCCGTCTAGCGATGAAGACAGTTTTAACGGTATTATTATTTTAACGGTATTCTGTGCTATGTGCTCTCTCTCTCTCTCCCCCCCTTCCCCATCTTTCATCGCCCCCATCCCTCTCCCATGTGTAGGGTAGCAAGCCGGTTACGCTAAACTGGTTAACCTCCCTGCCTTTCCTTCTCTACTTTTTCCTTCCTTTAACGGTATTACATACTTCACCAGTCTAAATGTGATTTAACGTTCCAATCAAAATTTACAGCGGAATACGCTGACATAGACAGCAGGGAATTGGCAAACACACCGTTCCCTGAACATATGTCGTGTTTCCTGCTGGAAACCCTGCTCGCAATGAGCATCCCACTATATACAGCTCCGGCGGAAACCGTTCAGGCTTTTGCTCTTTGGCGCCCTTTTAACGAGCTGGTGTTCTTATTAAGCTTATTAAGCTTGCGTGCGCGAGTCGCCGACAGGACTATCGCACGCGCTGCCCACCAACCGCTCGCACGTGTGCTGTCGGCGCCGAACCGAGGGCGTGCGGTCAGGGCGCGTGACACGTCTGCGCCAGCTCACATGCACGACACAAAAGGACAATAGGGAGAACAAAAATGTCGTCGGCCTGCGCGTATTGCGCGTGAATGGGAAGAGAACAAAGAGGAAGAAGAACAACTCCGCGTGGCAAGCGGTATTTTAATGTACTAGCGGTTGTTAGAGGCAAAAAGAAAAAGGGGGGGGGGGGGGGGAGGGAGAAGGATTTTGCCGGCCGCACTTTAACTGCCTCGTCGACAAAGATCGACGAGAGAAAATATGGGGCATCAAAATTATGGGACAAAACAGCAGAGAGGGAAAGAACAGCGAGGCTAAGAAACGAGGCGCTATCCACAGTATTTACAACATCTACCAAAACAGCGGGAAGTTCGGCGCTGTGGGCATAGCGTTCGCTAATATATGTGCAGGTGCGGCAGGTGATCAATCCCTGACTGCTCCAGAAAGGTGCTCAGGCTAGTTTCGGGCGAGCCAGTTCAGAGAAAATGAGAGAGAGAGAGAGAGAGAGAGAGAGAGAGCCTACAACGCCACGCACCGTGAAGGCTGGAAAGAAAGAAAGAACGAACGAAATAGGAGCAGCGCACCTGCGTGGCGAACAAGGTCCCGCAAGCTGGCTCCGCCGAAGAGACGCGACGCAGAGACGCCAGAAATCATTAAAGAGAGTGAAAGAGAAAAACGCCAGAGCTGACAATTCCGTAAATGTGGAACACGCCGAAAGAATATTACCTTCCCGTTTTCGCTGTCCTTGTAATTGTTTACAACCTGTCTCTCCCTCCGATTCGAGTTGGCATGGGATTATTGCGTCAGGATGGCAGGCGAACACGAACGCCTCTGATCGGCACGTAACGTCGAAGCAAAGAAGACGAGAAAAGTTGCCCGAGAAACCACGCAATTGTAGGGACTAACAAAAAAAGAACAAAAGGAAAAGTAGACAGCGACAAAGGGAGGCTATTCTCGAAGAGAAAACAATAATAGGACGATAACTCGGCAGGGAACTGCCCATAAAGTCAGTGAGTCATCACAAGACACTCTCTCCAGCGCGGCGAAGTATATATCCAAAGAGAAAGCGAAAGAGGGAGGCGGCCGAGGAGAACGAAGCGGGTCATGTGTTCGCTCAGCTGCAGCGAGCCAGAGGAACAGAACAGCCGGCACGCCGTAACGGGAAACGGTTCCTCGAAAAAACGGATCGCGCTGTCGAAGTGGTGCGAAAGCACGCGAAAACTGAGCTGAGCTCCTCCTCCTCCTCTGGCGGAGGGCTTCCGCGCATCACATATACCTTCGATGATTGCCATTTCCGGGCGACACCGATCTCTCGGTCCCAGATATGTACTCATACATATCCAGGACTTCACGTTGCCCACGTTGCGCCGAATCTCATTCAGCAGATGCCTGTCGCGCAACTGTGTTAAAGTGCCCTAACTGCCATGGTACTCATGAGGCCTCATCGAATGATTGCCCGCGGGTGAGGAACGAGCGAGCAATACTTAAACGTATGGTACGGGACCATTCAACACACAGAGAGGCTGCCGCTACTCTCAGGCGACGACGACATCGGCACCGAAGAGCAGCACGAAGAGTCACGTCTACTGAAAGATATACACCATCTTCCGACAAAGCGGCTACCGTATCAACGCCAACTTCCACAAAGAGCGACAGTGCGAAAACGAAGACTGGGGCAACACTCTCGCCTCCTGAAGAGTGGCCTGCACTTCCACGAACACAGCCTGCCTCGGAGTCACATCAAAATGCGCCGCCCTCAATGACCCCACGAAGCGCGGATGGGCCGACGACTGAGGATCGCCAAGTCATAGTGATGCTGAAGTCACTTATGGACGCCATGCGCATTCTACTGAGCAGCATGAAAACCCCGTCGGCACAGAGCGCACTGCAGGTGCTGGACACCTTGAGTCCGGTGCTTGCGGCTCTAGGGTAAAACCACGGCCCGAGAGATGCCGTCGTTTCAAGAGGAAGTCAAGAATGCATCTGTCCTTCAGTGGAACGCCAGAGGGCTTAAGTCACGCATGCCCGACTTTAGACAATTTGTCTTTACGCACCAGTTCCCCATTATCGTGATTTGCGAGCCCAACCTGTCAGCTCCCATCAGACTATCCGGGTATGAGTGCTTCATGTCCTCTACCCACGGAGAGTGCAGCAAGGTTGTTGTGTTTATACGCCGTGACTTGACTTATGTACATCACCCAGTGCCTCCTGACGAGGCAAATCAATACGTTTGCTTAACAGTGAAAAAGAAAAAGCTCACGTTCACAATACTTGGAGCCTATTTATCTCCAGCAAGCCGTCTAGATTGTGAGCGCCTACGGGGAATTTTAACATCGACTCCACAGCCGTGGGTGCTCACTGGTGACTTTAACGCCCACCATTACCTATGGGGAAGCTCCAAAGTTAATTCTAGAGGCAGAGCGTTGGTGTCCTTTGCCTCTGAACGCGAATTTTGCTTGTCAAATGATGGAAGCCCTACTTATCTGCGTGGATCAGCGTATAGCAGCTGCTTGGACTTAACCTTCGTTTCACGTTCGCTTTCGAGAAGAGTGCACTGGTTTTCGGATTTAGAAACACGGGGCAGCGACCACATCCCAACCTATTTGAAGATCGAAGGTTTGACTAGCTCCAAGTCCTCCAGAACCATCCAGTGCACCGATTGGCCTAAATACAAAATAATAATGGAAGACTGTTGTCCTGACGGCACCTCGTGTAACCTACAGGGCGCGATAAAGGATGCCATACAAACGACCACGCATTTGCTTTCGAGGAGTTCTTCCCGCACCGATTTCGACATCGAACTAGCAAAACTTCGAGCAATTCGCCGTCGTGCGGAGCGAAGATACAGACGCACGAAGTCCAATCATGACTTGAGATTGGCTAGACAAGCACAAAAGAAAATACAGCGTCAAATGAACAAGCTGGCTTCGCGACAATGGGTATCCTTTTGCGAGTCCCTGGATCCGCGAAAGCCATTGTCGCTTATATGGAAGACTGTTCGTGGACTTCGCACAACCTCTGGTCAGCGCCACCCGTTTAAATCTCTGGCACTTTATCTACGATGTAGTGATATTGACGTCGCTGAATCTTTCTGCAGAAAGATTGCTGGTGAGGCAAATTCCGATGGAACGGGTACGGGAACGCTCGACCACCCACTGTTTTCACGCGATCCCCGCATGGAATGCCCTTTTTCTATGGAAGAACTAGAAGCTGCGCTGGCTTTGTGCAGGCGTTCTTCAGCGCCAGGACCTGACGGCATTACATACCGTGCCCTGTGTAACCTAGGAGACCAAGCTCGGAAGGCACTCTTGCTCCTGTACAACGACTCCTGGCAGACGGGTACAGTTCCGCAAGAGTGGAAGTCAACTCGCCTCATTCCACTTCTCAAAGCTGGCAAGTCGCCTTTGGACATTTCCTCATACCGTCCGATCGCACTAGCCAGCTGTGTCGGAAAAACAATGGAAAGAATGATTTTAACACGTCTGGAATGGTACTTAGAATACTATGAAATTTATCCAGATGCTATGGCCGGATTCAGACGGGGCCATTCGTCAACAGACAGTGTTGTTGACTTGATAACCTATGTGCAACACCAAAAGGCCTGTAAGCGACTATCTGCTGCTCTGTTTCTAGATGTTAAAGGAGCTTATGATAATGTCACTCATGAAGCCATCCTTAGCACGTTAGAAGCCGTCGGACTTGGTGGTAAGATGTATATGTGGGTGTGCAACTACTTACAGAGGAGACCATTCTACGTGCACACAGAAAATGGCCCGACATCCGAGCATTACAGTAGCCGAGGAGTCCCTCAAGGAGGAGTGCTTAGCCCGACTCTTTTCAATCTCACCCTCAGTGGATTGGTTTACAACCTGCCAAGCACGGTAGGACTTCCCATCTATGCGGACGACATCTGCATTTGGGAATCAGGTGTGACACGACTTCAGCTTCGCGCTCGGCTTCAGAAGGCAGCCACAATGACATCTTGCTACCTTCGTGAACAAGGACTTGAAATTTCGTGCGGAAAGTGCGCAATGGTGGCATTCACGAGGAAGCCAATGTCTGGTTACGGCGTATCTATAAACGGACAACTTATACCATACAGCAGAAGTCACAGATTCTTGGGAGTCATAATTGACAGAGACCTGTCTTGGACTCCGCACGTCAGTTACGTGAAAAAGCGGCTGACTGCTATACTGCTATCTGTCACCTGTTCAGGTTCCTTGCAGGAAAAAGTTGGGGAGTATCTATACAGGCTATGTTACAGCTTTACATGGCGTTGTTCGTTGGATTCCTGCGATACAGCCTGCCTGCAATATCCAACACCTGCAAGACTAACCTGCGTACGATTCAGAGTATTCAAGCCCAAGCCCTTAAGATATGTCTTGGCTTACCACGCAGTGCATCAACGGCTGAAACCATTGCCCTTGCGCAGGATTACCCAATCACGACGCACATTACCGTTGAGACAATGCGGATGCATCTCAGGCATTATGCTAGGACCCCTTCCCACCACTTGGCGAGCCTCACTGCTGCAAGGCCCTGCTCGACCTTTAGCAGTATTGTCAGTGCATATCGTGCGTCGTTTACTTCAGGGTACGCACCTGCGGCCAAGCCAGCGTTTCCTCCGTGGTGTTTGAGCCGTCCACAAGTACATCTAATGATTCCGGGACTACAGAAGAAGACAGATCTACCGGCCCCTGCTCTAAAACAGCTGAGCTTACTTCTTCTGCACGAAAAGTACAGCAACCACGTGCACATCTATACCGATGGATCGACTACGTCGTGCAGTTCTTCTGGTGCCGTGGTTATACCAACGCGAGGAATGACACTGCGGTTCAAGACATCGCATGTCACGACCTCAACGGCGGCAGAACTAACGGCCCTGCGTCGAGCACTGGAATTCATTGATTCTGAAAGACCTAGAAAATGGGCTGTGTTCTGCGATTCAAAACCAGCACTACAGGGCACGCAGTCAGTTCTCCGACACGGATGTCATGACCAATTGACATACGAAGTTGTGAAACTTTACCATGATGTCCAACAAAAAGGTCACGAGGTCGTTTTTCAATGGATACCTGGTCACTGTGGAATCAGTGGCAATGATTCCGCCGATAACGCTGCTCGCACAGCACATCAAGGAGAGCACAGCGTTTCAATTCCGCTTTCGAGGACTGACGCTGCAAAGCAGCTTCGACACCTGGCACGCAGTCTCACAGTGACCGAGTGGAACTCACCAAACTTACGACTCACGCGACTGCATCGACTAAACCCCTCCCTGCAACTTCGACCTCCACTCGGACTTCCTCGACGTGAAGCTGCACTTCTCTGCCGCCTTTGGTTAGGAGTGGCCTTCACAAAGGCATACTCTACATTAATTGGAATGACTGACAGTGCAGCTTGCGAGGTCTGTGGCACCGAAGAAAACATCGACCACCTGCTGTGCCACTGTCCAAGATATGCCTCAGAGAGACAAGAACTTGCCAAAGCTTTCCAAAAACTGGACAATCGGCCGCTTTCTGTGCAGGTGCTGCTAGAACACCGCCCCCATCGCCCGTCGGCCCATAAAGCGGTGAAGGCGCTTTTGTGTTTCTTAAGGACGACGGGTTTGTGCGACCATCTGTGACCATTAACGCGATTTCTGTAAGACCACACGCGTCAGCGAACTCGCCGCAATTTCCTTCTTTCCTTCCCTCCTCTCTCTCCCTGTGATCTTTGTTTTCCCCTTTCCCATTCCCCCGGTGTAGGGTAGCCAACCGGACGTTATTCTGGTTAACCTCCCTGCCTTCTACTTTTCTCTTTCCTCCTCCAGGACTTCACAGCGACGGCGAAAATTCGCCTGGTTGTCGGAAGAATTGTTATCGCAATAAAAAGAAAACACCGTGTTCGTTAGTTGTAGGCGCCACAGTCAGCAGAAGCAGGGATAGCTGGGCGATATGGCATATGTTCGCCGCGACCAAATATCGCCTTATTTGTCTTTTGCACGTTATTCTCTGTATATTCGTATACGAGTTGCGCTTCAGCAAAACAGCAGTTGCGAGTAGGTGCTAGCTTGTCTCGGTCTTGAGACAGATACAATCGTCTAGTCAGTTGTAGCGATTGATTAAACTACTACTTTAGTTAGCGGATCATGTCACTGGCAGTGTGTGTGTGCGCGCGCATATATATATATATATATATAAATATATATATATATATAGTGCGGCCAAGGCCTTTTCCCGACAAACAACGATGTAGTAGTACACGCTGCTGCGAAGATGCAAAACGCTATCTTTCAGCGCCCGTTCAGTATGCGGTATCCGTAGATTTTGATCCATGAATGAACACGTGTCGTACGAAGGAGTCAGAATGAACGACGCCGCGGCACAATCACTCCCGTACACGTGGCGCTTTCCCGTACAGATGAGTCACTGTCTATACAGCAGTTAGCTCAATCTCTACAATCACAAACGGCGTTCAACGCTGAAGGAAACTGCGCACAATAAAGTATCTCCGCGGTCAAAATTAAAGAAACAGCCGGCGATTGATCCACGTCTATGCGCTGCGCAGGCCTGCATGCATAACGCAAGGACTCTTCCGACCGCTCATGGTCGGCCGATCCCTTTGACAACGTGTGCACAGCGGCACTCCAGACCTCTGACGAAGGGCAGAAAAAGAAAAGGAATAGCATTGGAATACGGAACATTTTCATTACCACGGCCTATACGGAACGAGAGATTAGTAATTAAACAACCAACAAAGGTCAACAAAGCAGTCGCGGTGCGTTCTGGCAAACGGGCGAGATTTGACGCACACGCCCACGCGTCACTCACCCGGCCGCGGTTGATCGCTCGGAAACGTAGGAAGGCAGCGCACAAACCACCGCGCAGCTTGCGGAGGCAGGCGGGAGGCATGCAGAGTCGTCACGGCTGCCGTTGCAGTGTGTAACGCGTGCACTTGTTAAGAGCCAGGGCGCGATGACCGGCCGCACATGACAGTATGAGGGAGCAGTGGCTCGGCCTTTAACAATGTACTGCGCGGATTACACACACCGCAGGGCTTATCCGATGACAGGGAGGACAACGAATGAAATCGCGCTACAATGGGCGGCGCGCTCCCACGCAGGAGCTTTTGCAAGACATGTAGTAAGGTGCGGCGGAGACACGTCTACAGGCACGTCGATCCCGCGGTCAACGCGAAAGAGAGGGGAAAGGCTCGCGGGCGCTGGACACTGGACGTGCAAGCCCAACTGCACGGCCAACACCTGCTGCAGAAACAGAAGGCCCCGCCGACTGGACACAAAGCGAACAATCGCAGTCGCTGCGAGACGCCCTGTAACTACAAGTTCTCCAGACTAACGGGTTTGTCCACAGGTATCGAGACTAAGAGAACTGAAAAGAAAAAGGAAAAGAAAGAAAGAACAAGGCTTTAGGCATACAATTCTAGTTCGCCCCATTTTAAGGGCAATTTCGAAGCGCAGATCTAAGACAATTCAATCCGTTCGAAATTAGGAGAACTGTCACTCCAATTTCAACATAGAAGTCGTGTAAGAAGATTCAGTGCAATAAAACGAAAGACGTTGTCGCCGCGAGGTCGACGTTGACCTTGGTGGGGATAACGTAACAATTATATTCCAATTACATTCCTTTCTTTTTTTTCAGTTTTTACAGGGGCTCGAGCGGCGCACCACCTACGTATACAGAGATCGGCCAGTCGTGTATGGTGGACGACGAGAAATAAATAAAATCGAGCGAAAGGAATCCTCCTATTATAAATTTGCTCACGAGAACATCCGCGACGATCAGGATACGCAGTAGAAGTCTGCCACGTGCCCGAAGCGCCGCGTCAATACCGTCTCCGGCAGACACTGCCCCATGGGTTACATGGTCAAAGAAAAAAAAAAATAGCGAGAGAGAGAGAGAGAGAGAGAGAGAGAGAGAGAAGGCCTGCGCCCACCGTAATTACGTCATCGTTCGAGTGGACATTTAACCTGCTCCGCAGTGGCGAAGACGCCGAGGTCTCTGAATCGTATACGAGTACAAGATTAACCGGCGAACTCACGACTGCCGTTGCTTTCGCCAAGGGGTGGATAAGCTGCGGCGATGGTGCGTAGCCTCGAGATCCGCAACCATCCGTCTTTGTAAATGACGCAGGAAGGACGAGTGCTAGTTAGCGCAGCAGAGCTGGTCAATTTTACGTAAGGATTACGGAACGGAACTCAGACACCATTGCGACCCATGATGGAAGGGGTGATAAAGCTTGAATGCTTATCAGGCTTGAAGGCCTGACGTGATCGAATTCCGCTCATGGCGCGCAAATGCGGATTAATGTAAACCAGAAACGCAGCAAGGACGTGTGCTTGTTCTTCTCATACAGTTCGTTTGGTAATAACGCAGGTGACACAGAACAAGCGTTCAACGGTATACCTGTTGCCGGGAAGATCTGACGCTGGCCAACTCAGTGTATATTGGGGAAACTGATCAGCCGCACACAGAATAACGACAATACGCAGAAGGGGGCCGAAGAGCAGGGAAGAGCGAAAATTTTCCGTATTTCGAAACAACCGGCCATATCGTGAAGTCCCCTTGAAGATGTAAAAAAAAAAAAAAAAAAAACAAAAAAAAACGTTGCTACTTGGTTGCAGCACACTACACGCAAGCAGTTGGAATTCGACAGCATTCCACTGCTGTCACATTATTAGGAAATTTCGCTTTGATCGAAAAGCGAAAGACAGAAGGAGGGCCACACCTCTGTACATTCAGTACGTTCAAATAGAAGCTAAATATTCAGCACAAGAAAGCCCCTTGCTCAACCAATTCTTCTTGCACAACTTTCCGGATTTCCCAAGCAATATACGTCTAAGAAGCCGTCTATCCAGCTCGCGCATTGTGTTAAAAGCCGTTGCTGAGCAAGCACAATGGAGATTTTTTTTTCCCCTGGGCTCGTCTAGCAAAAGCTTTTTATACACGCACTCAGCGCGAAGTCCACGCGCCTTCTCGACTCTGCATGCACTTTGCATTAATCTATCGACTTTGCATATACTTGCACCTGATACGATCATTCGTGGAGACGCGGTGACCTTAGGCGTAATCTCTTTACTTTTTCACCACACAAACAATTCCAGCGGCCTTGAACAAAATCACGATTAGTATCTCGCAACTCACAGTTGGCAATGCGAGCGCGATTCAATCCTTGAGGAGACTTGTAATTACGTACGATCAGGGCAAGGTAGGGCAGAGTATAGGCCACGTTAAATAGGGCTAGGTATACGGTTAAGTTGGATCCACGTGGGAATTATTGGAAGCACGCAAGCTTTCCAGGGATGCTCAAGATTTCACTTGTAGGAAACACACACACACACACACACACACACACACACACACACACACACACACACACACACACACACACACACACACACACACACACACACACACACACACACACACACACACACACACACACACACACACACACACACACACACACACACACACACACACACACACACACACACACACACACACACACACACACACACACACACACACACACACACACACACACACACACACACACACACACACACACACACACACACACACACACACACACACACACACACACACACACACACACACACACACACACACACACACACACACACACACACACACACACACACACACACACACACACACACACACACACACACACACACACACACACACACACACACACACACACACACACACACACACACACACACGGCAATCTTGACGTTTTCGACTGCCACGATATCGACGTGCCGTCGGAGTCAATCCACCTTTTCCCTCTTGCCGATACAGCTCCTGTTTATATTCGCGTTATATGTATACGTGTCCGTACCACCTCAGTGCTCGCTCTCGAACATTTGCCACGACGTCAGCGACAGTGACCGTTTGCCGGACGTTGTCGTTGCAAAATCAATGAGACTTCGGTTCGCAGAACAGCCCAATTTATTTTCTTCGCCTGCACACATCATTATTCACTAAAGAAGCAGCCACAAAAGTCGGCTGACATTAGTGGTCTTTAATGAAACATACGGGCACGCCGAATCAGATAAAGAAAGAAAGAAGGAAAGAAAGAAAGACGAAGTAAATGAAAATGCAGTGACTGTTGTTGCTGGTCAAGGGCATTACAACCGGTTTGCGCATGCACCAGGAGCACAATTATCCCGCGCTAAGGGAAGAATAAAGAAGGGAACCCGCAGAAGAGGTAACGACCACTGCTTAAGAAAAACCGCAACGGAAACTAGCAGCAGCGCTCGCGAGGAAGTACGCAGTGCTTTGCCCGTGGCAGCTGCGGCCCCAATATATCACCAGGCTTCGATTAGTCCAACTTTCCGAACGGTTTAGACTTAACCAAGTCAACGTCACGGTCTTTGAAAAGAAAGAAAGAAAGAAAGAAAGAAAGAAAGAAAGAAAGAAAGGAAGTGTTTTGCTGTTGACGTGGGCAAGTAAAAAAAAGGAAGCGCAAAAAAAAAAAAAAAAAAAAGCTCGTTTCTACGATTTGAGAACATTGGGGAGAAAAGGTTCGTGACATAATGAAAGACGATGACGCAGGATGGGGATATTGCAGTACATGACGCAATTTGTGGCAGAGGAAAAACGCAATGACTGCGTTAGCAAATAATTTCTTCCGCACTGAAGTTTCCTCAGGTGAGAAGAACGCACACAACATCTTCACGTTAGGCGGCGGATGTACAAAAAACGTGTGTGTTCGTGCAGAAGGGGGGGGGGGGGTGAAATCGGGGCAGAACAAGGACATGTAACGTAGAAGGGATGTACATGGCTATCGTAGACTGCCGCATTGTATGAATTCTTGCACACCTAAGTAATAAAAACTCAGTTGAAAGTCAGCGCCTGTCTTTTTACCACGCCTCCCGCCTTTTGCCCTGTTCGCTCACTATGAAAAGCAAATTGAAGAAATATGTACAGCCTCATGTTTTAACCACACCTGATTACATGCAAAGATTACATACACGTACGTGTTCGCCAGTTCATTAATCCCCGTTTATTCCTGGTTTACCATGCTGGTCGACATTCACTCTGCTATACAGCGCAGAGAGGAAACAGTGGTCTGCGACATATAAGAAACCGTTCGCGTTTGTGGGGTAAGGACGATGATCTTGAACGCGAAACGCCTGTCCATTTGACATATACGTTGCATATAGGGTGCTTCGGCTAATGCTAGTCAAGCTGTTATAATAAAAAAAAAGGCAGAAAGGAAGAAAACGGTGCACGATACGGTTAGAAGACGTACGGTGTTCGGTCAACACCGTGGGCTTCATAATTGTATCTTGCACTATGTATTTCTTTAATGTTTCTTTTTATTTTAACAGCTTGGCTAACATTAGCAGGGACATACGGTATATGTTACGCTAAGCACAGATAAGAGTTTTTCGTTGTACATGCCAAGGTTGCACATGTTATATGCTATACACCAACCATGACTACACACGTTTCACTGCACACTAACCTTGAGTTTCGCTATAGGAGTATCGTAAAAAGAGAGAGAGAAAAAGAAAAAAAAAACGAAAAAAAAAGAAAACGCTATTATTCTTCACACTATATCCGGGCATTTTAGACTCGTAATGTTGCGGCTCGAAGTGAGTACAGGACATATCGACGTATAAAACAATATTGCAAGAATATGCACAGTTGTTATATAGCGTCATTGTCGACCGCGAACTAAACAGTTTCTTCGACTTTCCAGCATTGTTTTTCCCGGCGGAACCAGGAAACTCAGTCTAGGGAAACCGTATCCCGCGACACACAGTCGCTCAGTTCGAATTGTCAACATGCGCAACATCCACTTTACAGAGTCAAGTGGATTTAAACTCCTACCAGCGCGGGCTGGCCATCGCTGCAAAGCAGGAAGTAAATCGAAGTGCATGGCCAACAGCTGCGCCCGGGAGGCAACTAATTTCGGAGCCAGAGATGTGCACTCGAAAGCGAAAGGAACATCAGTTGCCACATGCTGCGGTGATTTACGCGGGAGAAGGCAGAGTAAAGAAGAAGAAAGAAAATAAAGTGAGCACACTACGGCGCAGACTGCATAGAAAGTGATGCACACCATTTCTTACTCGGCACCGAGTCACAGCTGGCGGTGCAAGGAACGAAAGGAAAAGAAAAGCTTCCAGGAAGAACAGAAGCGGGAGCATTTTCGCGGCTTCGCTTTGCTCCTTTCATGATCCCGTCATCCCATATTTTTTTTTTACCGAATCTTTGGCGCTATAAAAGTAAATGTATTATAAAAACTGCTAACACGAGTATACACGACGGCGAATGCTTGCGGTCTGGTACACATAGTCACGATTAGCGCTGCGATAGGTGTTTAGCACTGGTGTTTCTCCGGAGCATTTCGTGACAGTTTCATGTACGACACGCCAGCCTGGCTGACCAGATGTCACCGTTCTTACAGGGCTGCGAGTGTGTGCCATCTTCGATGGCTGAATGAATTCGCATCAGTTTTCTTTTTTTTCTCTCTTTTTTTTTTACCACGTGCGCGCATACGACACAACAAGGCTCACAGCATTCTGTGTTCCCCCAAGAACTTGCAACGTGTGGTCGCATACAGCTAGCGCAGGAGAGGCAACTCGTGCTATATAGACACGTCGCGTATATATAGACACGCAAATGCGCTTCAAAGGCAGAGAGAGAGAGAGAGAGAGAGAGAGAGAGAGAGAAGTGGGAAGCTAACCAGGATGTCACAGTTCCAGTAACCTACGTTGGCGAAAAGGGAAAAAAGGAGAACTGAAAAATGGGAAAGCGAATACGCGCGCAATACGTGACAGCGGTCGCTGCGCATTCAGGAGTTGGCGGCTCACTGAATGCATATATACGACTTTCTAATTCGCGACGTGCGCTGTACTAATAGACGAGCTCCAACAAGAAGTTGCTGCACTATGTACCACTTAAGGCGTGGGCGTAATGATTCTTGCGAAAGGCGCAGTGCGGCTGAAAGAGGATAAGTGGGATTACGCGGAAGTGCCTTATATATGCGGATCCTGACCATGAGATACGAAATGCGCGAACAAATAAAAAAGAAAACATAGAAAGAAAAGAGACAGAGAGAGAGAAAGTTGGGACGCCAAGAAAGGCCGGTCACGCTTCGCGCGGGATTGCGAACACTGAAGCAGGAGAAATAACGCAACAACCCGCACGTATTGGGAAAGACGGATGTGAAAGCGCTAATCTCGCTGCAGGTACACAGCCCAAGATGAATTGATTGCCGTTGCGTTAATGGCGTGAGCCCGGCATGGCTAACGCACAACGGCGCTCGGATTTGACAGCGAAAACTTTTTCTTTCTTTCTTTTTTTTTTTTCTGCACCAGCGCGCAAGATGAATTACCGGCGGGAAGTGTGAATGAGTTTTGGACTTTCGCAAGACTATCCCGGTTAGAGCAAGTTTCAGAGATTTCATCCATTTGTTGCTGTCTCGCGAACTTGGAGGCAAACTGCGAAACTTACGTGTGCATCGCAGTCGTTCCAAGTGTGCATAAGCGCGGTTGCACCAGCCATGGCTTTCGAAAAGAAAAGAAAAAAAAAAGGTTGCATGCATGCGATCCGCGGCCCTAATCCTGAAGTATCTTTCCGTTTACAAGTATATGTGGAAATGCATAACTCAAACAGAGCGAGAAAGAAAGAGACTGTCTTAATGACTGATTGCCAGTGAAGAACGATTGCCAATGCAAATAACATCCGAAGAGCAGTGAAAAGTAACTTTTCAAGGGACGCAAGTTTTAAAAAAAGGCAAAGCGGAAAAACTTTCTTGAGCTGCAGCCATGCAGTGTTTGTGTAGTATATCTAAAAAAAATAAAAGGAAATAAAGAAAAAGAAAGCAAACAAGAACGATCGCTAGCGCGTACTTTGCATCTTTAATTGTACCCCTCTGGCGTCCTTTCCCGACCAGAAGACTTTCAACGGAAGCTACAGACACCGACCAGCGAAACTTTCTCGCGAACATAATTCATTTTCTTGGTAGAACGAGCCCGAATTCGTAAATTCGGGAGAGTTGGGCAAGTATGTGTTAAGCGTCCCTCAAACAAAGCTAAAGACATGTTCATCTGTAACAGAGCTTCGTCGTTGTTTCACACGACCACCAGGGCGCTCTGACCGCCCTCCGCGAAACGATCGATCGAGTACACCATTAGTTGGGAGAGCCCATAACGGCGCGAGTGAAGTTATATAGCGTGACTCACAACTGCGCGGCCTCGAGCGAAGGATTAGTCACTGGGACTAGGACGCGCGAAGGAAGCAGCAAAACGCAGCGAGCGTTGCTTGCGCAATGCCACCCAGATACTGCGCGCAAGCAGCAACGACGGCGCACGGCGGAACAAAGCGGCTCGGCAGACGCGGCGACGACGACAGCCGACGACAGCGCGACCGCGGTGCAGCCATGTGCAGCGCGCGGTTGGTCGCGGCCGAACGAAACGACAGGACGCCGCCGCGTTGCAACGCGGCGTGCCTGCGCGGTCACTTGGGCCGCGACCTTGAACTTCACGCTGTGCCGCACACGCGGAGGTGTGTTGCTCAAGGCATGCTGATATACTAGAAATGGAAAAGGGTGGAGTGCGCGCTCCGTTCCGAGGCGTTAAGTTCGATGCTCGAATTGTCGGCACTCTTTGATGATAGCATCAACTGTAGAGCAGCTTTTGCACGTGAGCAGATTAAAGGCGTCGTCAGCAATTCCCTTGAGCACGTGCCCTACCGTCTCAGCTTCTGACATGTCGTGATCGGCTTTACGACAAAGCGCCAGAACGTCCATGGATATACGAAACATATGACCGCGGGGGGGGGGGGGGGGGATTGGGCACGAGAGGGCCAGTTCCTGCTTTGCGGCAGCTCTACGGCCGGCTGGATTGCCAAACTCTGTTAACTTCTTTTTGCATTGGTCCCAGCTGGTCAGCTCCTCTTCGTGGTTTTCGAACCACACCTTTGCCGTGCCTCTTAGGTAGCACAACAGGTTAGCTAGCATAAGCGTAGGGCCCCATCTACTGATTCCACTCACACGTTCGTACATAGCCACCCACTCTTCAACGTCGGCGCCATCAGTCGCACAGAAAGTTCCGGGATCCGTGGGTTGCACAACCACAACCGAAGGGGACAGCGACGTAGTGGGCGATGGTGACGTTGGAGGCGGCAACGACGTTGATCTCGAGTGTTCACCGTCATTCATGGTGAGGACGGTGCTGCGACGTCCACAGCGGAGCTCCGTTTCCAGCCGTGGTACCCCGCACCTCCACCAATATGTTACGGGGATGTTGGGAACATAAGACTCTATTTACAATGTATATGCAAGCAGGGTCAATGGGGTTAAAATGGCTGACTAGTAACAACACGCAGCAGCCCAGCGTCTCGCCGATCTTTTTCCTCTCTCTCTTCTTTCGTCCCTCCGTAACAATAGTATACGCTGCAATGCATTGCCCTATATAGTATGACGTTGTTGTTCACATGCTATTTGAAGTGAATTAGACGCACGGCATCAGCTTAGCACCAGCTACAGGCGGCTGTGCGTCTCATTCACTTCAAATGCACGACTCTATGGATATACATTTAATGCAAAAACCAACGCTTTGTGTTAAAAACTGAGCCCATTTTCTTGCTCCTATGTTGTTTCTTTTCTTTTCTTTCTTTCTTTCTTTCTTTCCTTTTTCTTGAGCGGAGGGAGGGGGGCGTATTCTTTATGGCTCTCCAACATTTGTAGGTCGAAATAAATGCCACGTACCGTTGGACACGCGGAAGACCTTTTCGATCGACGACTCTTCTTAACGGCGTACATGAGGAGCCCACAGCCTCAATATGCGCTTCTCACGCACTTTATATAGCGCGAAAGTTCACTTGCCTGGACTATAGTTATAGTCCGTAGTCGTTGTAGAAGCACTAGAAGTACTTTAACTGAGAGCATTAAAAAAAGAAAGTTCACAATGAGAAAGCCTAAAGGGGGCGACGGCAGAAGAGGATCTCCCACCTCTTCCCCTTCTTTTGACCCCATACCGGGCACACAATAAGGTTGTTCTCTCTCTCTCTCTCTCTCTCTCTCTCTCTCTCTCTCTTATCTGTTACACTGTTCATTGATTAAAAGCGTGTATGTTATTTTTTTTTATTCAAGATTAGAGATTGATCTCCTCAATGTCCGCCACTGTGGATAGTTGGGCTTGGATGCGTGCGACGGTGCCAACTGAACCAGGCCGTGCGCATCGAGGAGTCGAAAGCGAGGCAGCGCGCGATGCCGTCGTATATAGCGCACAAACCGAGATCTCCACCAAGATATTTCTTAACAGACATAAAAACTGCAGATGAGAAGAAGACGACGACGAAGACCTCCGAAAAAGAAAACGAACTCGTTCTACTGGGCGCCGCCCATATGCATTCGACCCACAACTCTTTCGCGTCACTGGGGGGACAGTGGAATCTTACTATGACCGCGCAAGGCAGTGTTCTCGGGAAAGCGTTATCTCGCCAGGTCTACCGGACGAAATGGCTTTTTACTGCTCGCTCCTGATATACAGCGGCCGGGGGAAGTGAGCGTACACCATAAATCCACGCCGCAACGCCATCGCTCATAGACCCCTCCTATATACCCACGCCACCCTACTTCCTTTTCCCTCTCTCTTCTTTCTTGTCTCTCCGTCACCTAAGCTTTGCCCGCGCATAAAGGTTTATAACCTCTTTCTTACAGGGGGTCAAGTGACAAAGGTGACTCATTTGCGCGGCTGCGCTCAACAATGGAGCCGAACAATGCGGGCTAAAAAAGTTAACTCTTTCGTTACCTCGCCTATATTCAAATCGATCACCGGCGAACAATGCTTTAGGTCGCCGGTTTAGAGATGTTAGAAACATTTCTCATCCACTTAAGGCCATCCAGTAGTTAGCACAGGCACTGCACTTTCAAAATCAGTTTAAATTTTCGCGTTCCGGCAACGTTGTGATTTTTGACGGACCTCTTTGCGAGCCAATGTGGGCATGTGGTGGCGAAAAGAGGCGTGGCTGTCACCTTCTGCTGCGCTCGAGAAAGAAAAGCATGCCGCTCACGGTTGCGCCGCAGTACAGCATCAAAATTTTGTAATGAAATGACTCCCAGCAAGTTACGAATTGTATTGCCGGCTTTGCCGTCCGACAGTGCTGAGCGATGATAGTTAACAGAAAATGACGCCACCTGTTCAGTAGTGAACTTTGGTTTGGAGTCAAGAGTCGTTTTATTCTTCTGAAGTGTGTATTTCTGAATATCCGCCGCATGTCCCACATGTGGACCTGGCTTTTGCAACCAGTTTCCAAGAGTTTCGGTAACGCTTCTCTCGTAAAATCCCGGCAAGGGGCGCTGCCGGTGTCACTGCGCAGTTATCGAAAGCCGCTCCCATGGCGTATATTCCCGCGCGGCTGCGCCGCGAGAAAAGCGTCCTGCTCGAAACCATGCTGCACCCGCACTTCAATTTAGTGATGCGAACTCGAGTTATGATTCCGAAGATGGCAGCAAAGCAGATTCAAGCTCTGACGGCGATGATTTTTTGAGTCAGCATGGGATGCATCCGCAGCTGCTCACCGGCGAGTTTCCTTTACGGCCGTGAGCGGTCTCCTTCCTTGTGCGCGCTTATCTGCCGATCTTTTCGCACGACCTGAGAGCTCTACTGATTATCTTCAGGGTGCACACTTCGGTTGGTTATGATGTGCTACCATCGGCAGCAGAGACGTTCACACCAGGAAGGCCGCCCGTAGCACACCTCGGCCAGCACTACGGATCAGCGCAAGACAGTTTACAACGGCGTGGGATTTCTTTCTACTGTATTCTTGCTCTCTGCGGAGGTGATAAAGACAAGTTGCAAAAGCGCAAACAGATACGCTTGGATGCATAATCTTGTAGTTGCCCAGCTACGCTGAGAGCGATCGGTCCTGGAAGAGGTGCATGACTCTAGACGAACTGGTGAAGTACATTCCTTGGACTTCTCATCGGACCATACTCAGGAGATGCCGAAAAGGCGGAACTGCAATATGTGCTACGAGGACCGCAAAGTTGAACAAAAACCAGACGTTTTGTGGGAAAAGTGCGAAGTGCACCTATGCTTTAAAAAACCCGGGAACTGCTTCACCGCACGGCATGAGCGATGAATGGTCTTAGTTTCTTTCTTGTATCCGAAGAAAGGCGCTGTATTGAGCACTTATTTTTTCAGACACTATTTCTGGGCTATTCATCTTTCAAATGGATATTCTGAATTTCCTTTGATATTATTATTTTTGTAGCAATCATGTTTTTTTTATTGCTTTTATCAAGTGACAGCAAGAATGGCGAATTCTAGAATTTTGATGTTATACCTAATAATTTTTTTTGGCAACGTACGTTTTTGAAAAGAGAATTTCATTATGCACAATATGCTATGCTGGAATGTGTGCTGGAATATTATTTGTAGTGGTAAATAATTTTTTTCCGAGACTTATAAAAAGCGACCATTTTCTCGCGGTAACGAAAGAGTTAACGCGGCAAATAACAGCCAAAGGCTAAGAACAGAGACGAAACAACGATCGGTTCCCACATCGAACAAGACCAATCTCGCTATTCACTGTCCCCGAATAGAAATGCAACAAAGAGGACTGTCATATATAGGCGCATCCTCCAAGTAGAGCCAGCGGAATAGGGCAAGGAAAAAAAAAGAAAAAAAGAACTCAAGCAGTCCAAGGGGGTAATATACTCAAGTAAAACTCTTGCTTGGGCTAGCTGGTTCATGCTTGAAATGTGTAAAGAGCAGGGCGCAAAGAACAGGACAGAAGAAGAACAGAAACGACAGGACCGGCGACAGACCGGGAATACGGCAGATGGACGGAGATTATACTGCACAATAGACAACGAGCACCCGAAAGGGCGTTTGCACCAGGCCGTATATAGAGTTGTAAAGAAACGGCTAGAATTCACATGAGGCAATGCACTGCTCGTCAGAAGTGGGCCAATACTGCGGGAGAAACGTTCGGGACGCAGAAGGCGACAGTGTGTTCTCAAACAAAGAAAGACAGAGAAAAACAAGAAAAGAAAGTAAGGAAGAAGCTGCGGCAGCAGCAAGTACAGTGTTATCGATCACGTGACTGCGCGGACTTCGTTTCTTCACCGGGTAAAGTGTTCGCACCTGCAGCGCGTCCTTCACGAGCCTACCATACCTCCTCGCACTCTATAAACCTACAGATGTCGTCGCGACAGAAGAGACAAGACAGCTGTATAACACATTCAGAAACCTGCGACGAAACCCGACATCAGTGAAGAAATTAGAGCAAGAAATGCGATTCAGCAGTGCCGACGAGAGAGACAATCTTTTCAATACAGAGAGCAAAGAAGAAAGAAAAAGAAAACTAATGCTTGCTCAATAATGCGCCTTGCATCGAAAATCTGGCGTAATTTCTCTCCATGTCTCGCTCGCCCCCCCCCCCCCCCCCCCTCTCTCGAATTCACACTGAAGTGGCTAACTCGCGAAAGTTGCGAAACGGAACAACGGGCGACAAAGAAAATGTCGCCATTCCAACGAGCTGCACGCAAACCTGATTCCGTAATCGAGTTTGCGCATAGGGAGAGAACGGCACAATACAGAGAAGGACATAGAAAAATACTGACAATATTCCACTTTCGTTTTTTTTTTTTTAAAGGGAGGGTGGTGGAGGCTTCGCTCAGAGGCAAACGTGGAAAGGAGAATGCAACTCTTACTTGTGCTTGCGCTGAACAAACAAATGCAACGCACGATGCCTAGTGCGAGCACAAATATAAGACAAAAAAATTGACGAATGCAAGTGCTTGCAAGATATGCGTGCGTGCGTGCGTACCGTGGCACACAGAGAAGGCCACCTGTTTCACGCACGAAGGCGTACTTATATTTCGGTACACCCGGACCTCGAATACAACGAAGCACAGGAAAAACGCACGTACGATGCGATTTGAAACGCACGGATAGCTGACGATGTCGCAAAACAAGCGTCACTCGGGGGGCGAGGACGTTGTACGATACGCGAGAATGGAGAAATAAATGGTCAGCGAAGAAAGAAAGAAAGAAAAGAATGAAGAAAAGAGGAAGAAGGAGAAAAGACAGAAAGAAAAAAAGGAGTTTGGCGCGAAAGATGGGGGAGTCAAGTTTCATTAGGCTCCGCCCGAAAAAGAAAAGAACAGGGCCGCGGTCCTCGCGCGGAGAGAGATCCCGAAGATGGGCGGGAAAGGCGCAACGAAGCGTTTCCTGATTTGGCGACCGCATTATCGACTTTGCTTTGCGAAATCCACACGCCGTTTTGCGCCTTACACGAGCTACGATCGATCCATCGCGCGCACGGTGCCGACCTGCTCTCACGCTCCCCCGCACGCACGCAAGTTCGCTTCGCGACGTGACTCCGCTGAGCTGCGGTGAAGCCATTGCACTGGGCACGTCGAAGCGAGTTTCGTCCCGCCAGTGCGTATGCAAAACAGCTGTCCCATGTCAAACAACGGTTCTGCCACGGGGTCGTTTCACTTCTTATCTTTCCACGTGTCACGCGTTGCTCATTTACGTTCTATCTAACGTTAGTCTCTTGCCTTGATCAAATCGAAGAGCGACAAATCCAATTTCTCAAACTGCCAGGTCCTGTGAAATCAGAAGAGAAGGAGAAAATGCCGGTCGTCTGTAGCTGAATGAATGAATGAAAAACTTTATTTTCACAAAGGAGGTATACCAGCGAAGGCGGAGCCCTCAGTCCAGGGCCCCTGTGGCCTTTGCCATCTTGCTAGCTCTGTCGATCAGCTTCAGCTGTTCTTCAGGAACAACCTGCCTGGGACTACGTATTTACAACCTCTGCGATCACAATTACCCATCTTGTGTCCGTAACATGATATAGCATGAGGAAAAGCCGAAACTCGAAAACCCGCACGTCGGATTGTGTATATATATATATATATATATATATATATATATATATATATATATATATATATATAAATAATACTCTCATCACTTGATGCCACTGTGTGTGCCATGCATTGCCTCTCTTTTCGTGCTGTACTTTATCAAGAGCACAATGTCTCGTTGGGTAACTGCACTCCCACTATCCTGTTTTTCTATATGTAAGCTATTCCAAGACGGGCTGTAATTAATTACCGTGTCTGCTCCCGTTAACTCAGCCATTTTCTTTACTCGAGCACCACAGTCACGCGTTAACGACACCATAAAAAAGCCAGTTATATTTCGGGTACGTCTTGCTTTCTCGGGCCCCTGTATAACGAACCGGTGGTGCGGCGCCAACTCATAACCGTATAAGAGCGATCCAATCCAGCAGAGATCCCGGCGTACCGCCGATCGCCTAACAAGGACCAACAAGTGTAAATACACACAGAGGGGCGTACTACTCGATGCAAGAACGCGTAGACACACAGAATGAAAAGGGGGGGGGGGGTCGAGTGTACTCTGGTTACGGCAATCCAAAAGCGCGCCGCGGACAGTGGGCCGCAATAAACGGGACCCCGGGTCGTAAAAAGCAGACCGCCGCGCACTCGACGGCTATGGAGCTGTGACGTGGGCGCAACGCCGTTCGCACATGCGCTCAGCGCGATTGCCGATGCAATGCTTCCCCCACAAGGCTCGCGAGCAAATAGACTTCGCTGTAGTATGAATGCGGTGAAGAGCGCACGCAGGGACGCACGCACGCAATCACGCAAGGGGAAAATATCGCGACCTTAATGAGGCCTGCAGTCAGTCAGACAGGCCAATTACGGCGGCCTCACGTGATGATCCGATTCAATATCATGCATGATGTCATATATATATATATATATATATATATATATATATATATATATATATATATATATATATATATATATATATATATATATATAAAGAACAAATTTAAATCTCTGGGTTCTTCGTGCGTGTGTGACTGTACAATGCTTGCAACTGTACGATGATATTGAGTCAATACGCAAGCAGTAAGGAGTCGTGCAAAAGCGCATCATTGCACTGCACTTCAGATGTCCATTGTGACGTCAACGCATAAAGCAAGGGCATTAATGTCGACGGCAGCGACGATGACTCGGCGGCGACTATGGAGTACTGAACGGGAGGTAGAGTAATTTCTGTTTCAGGCAGCATTCCGAGGATGCGGAAAAGAGAAACCCTCGCACTGACCGAGATTTGGGCACACGCTGAATTACGCAAGGTGACCAAAATTAATCCAGAGCTCTCTAACGTGACGTGTCCCTCTAAAGACACCAGACCTCAACGATTGGCGACAATCGTTGATACTGAACACGTTGGTCCGAAGAGCACCCGTGCTATTTCATCCATTCCTATGCGATAATGCACTCCGGCAGCTTTTAAGCAGATAAATATCGAATATAAATATTGCCCACGTGTTGCAGTTTGGGAGTGAAGAAGAACTCGCCTCAATGCTCGTATCCAAAGCATACAGGCATACCGCGAAAATCGCTACAGCACGAAGAGAAAACAAGCGAGCAAGAGGTGTAGAACCATTTGGCAGTGAACATTTTTAAAATAAGACAGAGACGAAGCCATTCATGAGGTTTAACCTCACGAAATCTATGCACAGTAGTTCACGCACGAGGGTCGCCGCAGTGAAGGCATGCGAATTAAAAAGTTAAAATAGCGCACACAGAAGGACTGAAAGAACAGGAAACACGAGCGCTTCCTCTATAGTGCTCGTGCATGTGTCTCGTTCTACTTTTTTTTAAATTCAGTTCCAGCGTGAATCGCGCTACTTCAACTTTTTAAGTATGTACCAACTGGCCCAAGCATATTTATACCCTCTGGATTAAGTTTAATACACATTTGGTTCTTGGTAGCGCGCGGGCCTAAATCAAGTACGCAAGCGCCGATGGATTTCGCACCCCATCGAAAGAAAGGCCGAGAATTCCAACCCGCTCTATATATATAGTCCACTGTGCTACCACCACAATGGGTAGATTAAATTATGCGAACGCGAAACGTATAGCGTACGATGAAGCAGTTGCGAGCATTTTCAGTGCCTGTATAACCTGAGGGAGCGTGAAAAACTAGTTCAAACGTGTGCCAGCGGTGACGATGGTTCTTTTTTACCAATACGCCGCGGTTGTCTCCACTCTGTACGGAGCGGCGGGCGAGGAGGACAACGAAGCACCGTAGCAGCCGCCGGAGAAGAACGGCGCCTCCTCCCTCGCCTGACACCCATTGCCTCGCGCGCCGCAGGACAGGGTACGCATCCGGGCCGCGTTCCCCGCTCACGCACGCGAGATTGAACCGCGTTCGCCGGCTCACCCTCACATGCTTTCCCTCATACGGAACCTCACTGCGACGGCGACGGCAGAAATGCGCCTGGAGTGTCCATACAATTGCTATCGCAATAAAACGCTTCTGTACCGAGAAACGAAGACGGTGCTGAGCCAGCCGCAGCGCGCCCTCCAGAACCGCGATGTCAGGACGACTGGCACGCGGCCGGGGAGGTGCGTGCGCGCGTGCACTCGTCGCGGGGCTCTGAACTGTTGCGCCACGCGTCGACCTGCAACTCTAAACTCCGTGTAACGCGGGTGGCACTTGGCTCGCGTTCACCACAGTGATGGAAGCGAAATTGTATAACTGTGCGAAAAGGAGCCCCGGGCACGCACGCACGCGCTCAGTCTGTCTTATTTCTGCGGTCGCTCCTTGTCTAATGCGCGGGCGTTCACCTGTCACACGCAGGAGAAAAACAAAAACAGCAGCAAGAGAACCAGGCGCTCCATGCAGCCACCTACTAGGGCGAGTCAGAATGTCCTTGCCCCTATTTCTTTGTTTAGCCAAATTACGACTCTAAATGTGAAGTCAACATATCCATTCCCAGTGGTGGACCTTCCTTGGACAGGCCCGCGGCCTTATACGCCGGTAGCTCCGCGGCACAACGCTGCTGTCAGTTGTGGAAGACGGCGTTTTTGCTTCACACGTCCACGGTGTACGAGCAACGAAGTGCGATTCGTTTTCTATGGAGAAAGGGACAAACACCCACCGAAATCCACAGGGAAATGCAGCCCACGTATGGGGCAAGGTGTCTCGCTTCGAGAAGTGTGAGGTGATGGTGTTGGTGAGTTCGTAAAAGGCCGTGAAGACTTGCATGACAATGAGCGTTCGGGGAGGCCGCGAGCGTCGCTGGCTGACGACAGTATTTCCCGCGTGGATGCAATGGTGAAAGCGGATCGGCGTGTGCACATTAAGGACTACCCGGGAGCTTGTCATTTCATTTGGGAGTCTTTACGACATCGTTCACGGGCCCTTATGGTACAGGAATGTTTCATGTCGGTGGGTGCCTAAGCAGTTGGATGACATGATGAAAGGCGAGCGAACGATTGCTTCACTGAATCATCTGCAACGGTATGCCGAGGAGGGTGAAAGTTTCCTGGGCCGCATTGTTACTGGCGATGAAACGTGGATACTGCACTTCATGCCGGAATCGAAGCAGCAGAGCATGGTGTGGAAACATCCGGGTTCGCTTGTGACAAAAAGAATTCCGTTCAGTCTGGGATCACCGAGGACCGCTCCTGTTGGGTTTTATGCCACAAGGTGCAACCGTCAACGCCGACAGTTATTGTTTCACACCGTCACGTCTGCTGGCTGCCATCAGGCGAAAACCGCAAAGGGATTCTCGATGTGCACAACGAGGTTATCCTCCACTACAATGCGAGGCCACACGTGGCAGTCAGAACCGCCGACAAACTCCGGTCTGGGAGAGTATGGACCACCCACCCAGTCCGGACCTCGCCCCTAGTGATTTCCACGCTTTCCGTCCGCTGAAGAAGTTCCTGGCAGGACAGCGTTTCACGTGCAACGGTGAAGCCAAGACAGCATTCCGACGGTGGTTCCACGGTCAGTCGGACGGATTCTACGACAGGGGCATCTCAAGTTTAGTGCTGCGATGGGACAAATGTCTGAACCGGTGTGGGGACTATGTGGAAAAATAGTGTAAGGTACGTAGAATAGTACGTATATTTGTAATCACCTGTATGTACCTTATTTAGGCTAATAAAAAATAGGGGCAAGGACTTTCTGATTCGCCCTCATATATATGCCATAAAACGGAGCCGCCTTCCACTATCGCGCTCTCGGGGGATCAACTCAAACGCCAGCGCGGCGGTGCAAGATAGGAATCGGCGTGCCATTGTATAGTGTGTGCACCGTCAAGATCTCGGTGACATCGACCATTATTTGTTGAAGGTGCTATGAATCTGACAGAGAACGTAAAGTGCTAATAGAAGGGCTCAAGCATGGAATGTCCGCCGCGCATAAGCGCAAGTGACGCTTCGTTTCTACGACGACGTTGGACATTATTAGGAGGGAGGTGCTTCGGCTCGCTCTCCTCAAAAAGAACTGTGAGCGTGAAGGGGAGCCGTGCGGGCTGGCCGCATATGTTGGCGCGCAGCACGTTGCGCCGCGCGCCCCGGTTTAACGTCGTCCTCGCAGTTAGATCTTCTGCGGTGACAGGCCTCTGGCTCTGTACCAGTTCGGCCGGCTTGCAAGAACATTTAATAATGAAAATCATAACGAAGTTAAGAACGCCTTCCTACACGTTCCACAGACAACGCCTACAGTCCGCACAAGAACGCGTTCTTAAATTTGTTATTATTTTCGTTATTAAATGTTCGCGCGAGCAGCCCCTGGATTGAACTGGCGCGGGCGGAGCAACTGCCGGCAGCTTTCGTAAGACTACATAGGTCGCCTTGCAGCCAGCAACACACCTCTCCTACAACATCGGCGTGCCGTTTCTCGACATAAAGAATTAAGAGGCAGTGCGCGAACTCATCGTAACTTGCACGCTTTCGTCAATCATACTTAAGCAGCGCTACTCCGCGAAATGTCATCTGTACCTCAGGAGATGCGTCGAAGAGCTCTGCAGCGTAGCAACGCTGCCAAAAAGCTTCGACGAACTTGCGAGATTAGTTGTGCAACAACGCGTCGCTCGACAACGTAAGAAAGAGGACTCCTTTATTCCGAGAACAAGCTACTATGCTTTGCGAAAGAAAAGAGGGGGGCAGTGGGGGAAGTGATGGACAAGAGGCGATCGGTTTAGAGGAAGGAGAACAAAGAGCCGAATCATAAGAGAAGCCGAAAAAAAAAAAATACGGGATCTCAATAGGAGCACACTTTCACGAGCGCCCGCATTAACTCCTCGAACGCAATGCGCGCGGGACAGGCGTGAAGCGGCAGGCCATAATACCCCTGCCGACAAAAGAGTGTTGCGAAATTATAGACTCGGTCTAGAGAACTTAGCCGGACAATGACCACGCGTTATACGCACGTGGATATGCATAGCACGCGAACCAAGTACTTCATGAAAACGAGCTTCCACGTCGGCGCGAGATTTTTTTTTTTTTTCCTTGCGTGTGAACAATAAGAGAAAGCAGTGCGTCAGCGTTCAACGCTACATAAGCTATACTGCGCATCGCTGGACCGATTATATGACAGTACAGTACGTTCCTCAGTGTTAACTGACTTAAGGAACGATATAGGACGGGGACACAGCTCGCAGTTCACTGCCAGCTTCGTTTGAAAAGGAAACTGTAACGCGTGAGCGGGGGAAGCCAGCTTCACAGTCTGCGCTTCTAGTGTCAATCCCACGAGAGGCGTAATAAACGTGTAACACGCCCAGCACGCTCGCGCGCGCGCACACGCGCACATGACGAAATTAGAGAGAGAGAGAGAGAGAGAGAGAGAGAGAGAGAGAGAGAGAGAGAGAGAGAGAGGGGGGGCAGATTTCATTGCGTAGATTGACAGAAACTTCACAAACCGCGACACATCGCCCAGCAACAAGTTCTTTTCGACTACATCGACAAATCGCCTCGCCAGCCCGTTTTGTGTACAATAGAGGCTCGCGTGCAGCGATCAAACTTGGCACCACAAAGCTCGGGCGTGCTCGCTCGGGAAAAGGCACCGAAAAAAGAACGTGCCTCTTTGGCTCGAAGGGCGGCGGGAAGAAGCAGTCGTCCGGCTGTCACAGTTCGCTTCTTCGTTTCCGTCGCAAACCCTTTCCGTCGCACGTGCCCAGTACCCGCAGCCAGGACAGGGCAAGACAGCCGCAGGGCAGGCGGCGCGCACTATAAGCGTGATGGAAGACCTCGGCAAACCCGACAGGCGCGGTGGGGGTCGCTTTGCCAATCGTTCACAATCAAGCTCGCCCAGTAGTTTTCCTTCTGCGTTATTCGCTTCGTTCATTACCAACCGGTCGCTCTTCTCTTAGCCGGCTCCTTGCGCAGCCGCGTTTGCTCAACGCGGACTTTTCCGCCTGCTAGCCGAACTAAACCACCGCGATGACACGACGGAGCACCTCACCCGGAAAGATCAGCCTGCGTCTGCAAGCAAGACGTCGATTTGTCCTTTTTTCGGCGTTCGATCCGACAGCCGCGGAAATCTAATCTCGGCGGTGAAGAGCGCTGTTATTGCGTCAGTGACATGTATGAAGCCAGCTATAAAGGCCGTTCCAGATAAGGACGCCTTTCTTGTTTCTGTTTTTTTTTTCTTTTTCCTTTGTTCGTTCCTCGTTGAGGGTTGCTCAAACGACTGATTATATATCACCACGCTGTGGGCCCCGTCAACAGTACTGAGCTTGTGCCGAGAGGCTTAGCGACCCACTAGGCATGAGCGACGTGCAGCGCTTGTCAGTGACTTAAGTGACGGCATATGGAAGCTGGGTGCAATTCAGCGCGACTCGCTCTTGCGTCTCAGTCGAGTGCGCCAAACACTCCCTAAATGGCAGCTAAGAATAATTGGCTCCATGAATAAACTGTAAGAAAAGAGAGAAAAAAAAAAGGAATACGAGGAGATACAGGGTATTTGACGACAAGTTAGCTCCCGCTTTGACATCCTGCACGATAGGGAGGGCGGAGCCGACAACAGTGCGTAGTTTAAGCACAACAATGGTAAACGTCATACTTTATCGAGAGGTGGTTCTGCGTTCGTTAAGCTGATAAAAAAAATATGGCTAATTAGCTAACGAGGCCAAACATGCAAAATTTTGCGTCCAGACTGCGGTGGTAACGACGTTACCGTGACGTCACGGTTTCAGGGGCATTTTCGCGCACCGGGGCATTCTGCGCGCGAAGAGCCTACAAACCTTGTCACGTTGAGTTTGTACATTTTGGAATACTGTCTGTGGCTTCTTGTTAGCAAGAAAAAAATAATAAACTGTACTCTCGACCACAAGGTCTTAAAGCGTCACAGAAGCCCTAAGCGAGGATTTCAAGGTGGCGTTAGCAGCAGTATTTCGCTTTAAGAGCCTTTCGTCGGATACCAAACCTTCTCTACTTGCGAAAGAATAATCTGCTCTATAAGTTTAAGTATGGTTTTCCAACTAGCCCCCACGCAAGCCTTAGTCAAGACTAATTGAGCGTGATCTCATAAGCTAGCAGAACTTGATATCCGCCTTAAATATCCAATTAGAATGATATGTTGTTTCTCTTCCTTTAAAGCTGACTAAATGCTTTTTTTTTCTTCGTTTGTTATACAACCGAAAGAGTTAGTGAAAACAAGACAATGAGATTACAATAGCATTTCAGGGATATCGAGAAGAAAACTGTTACCACGTCGGCGATATCCTCAGTGAACTCTTTCTTCTTCACTCTAACCTTTCCCTCCCCTATTCCTTTCCCCCGGTGTAGGGTAGCCAACCGGGCTCAGTCTTGTTTACCCTCCCTGCCTTTCATTTACAGTTTCTCTCTCTCTACCTCGCTCTCGCTCGCTCATCAAGCGGCGGTCCCAGCTTGGAAGCATCACAACGCGGCCAATATTCGAAGTGAGATAATTTTCTTTAATAAAAGCGCTGACTCGTTCGATTTCACTGCCGGGTACAGCACCCATTGCCGATCCATTCCATGCACGAGCTGCGTCCCTGTAATCTACCAGTTCCCCGAGGAAAACAAGCCGGAACTCGACGATGCTAATATAATGACCGTGGCCGTGAAAGACCGCCTCCAATTTCTTTGTCAGCGCTAGCTGTATTCCATTCCGATGGGGCCAGAACTCATGACGAACGGCTTCTAACATCGCGGATAGCAAATGAACCGGATCTATACATCGAACCGACTGCGAAGCTTCGCATGCGTGAACCATCCGCGACTCGCAATATCCGATTGAATTAATTAAAACGCCATATGGCGAGGGTTTATTGCACAGCACCCCCCCCCTCTCTCTCTCTACAACGTACAAGTGTGCATTGAGAGGCCCAAATGCAGACGAGATTCGGGGCGCGCTTCGAATGAGGAGGCCCTAGCGACTCACGAGTAAAGCGGGCGCGATTTGCGTCCGTAGCGACATCGCGATTATAACCGATCAATAACTGGTCGACACCCGCCGTGGTGGCCTAGTGGCTTCGGCTTTGCGCTGCTAAGACCGAGGGCGCGGGAGAAAATGCGGGCCACGGCGGCCGCATTTCGATGGGGGATGGGGGGGGGGGGGGGGGGGCGAACTGCAAGAAACTACATGTACCGTGCATTTGGGCACATGTTAAGGAACCCCACGGAATTAAAAAAGAGAATATATATATATATATATATATATATATATATATATATATATATATATATAATACAAGGAAAAGTTCGGTAGGTCCGGTGCATAGGTAGTTGAAGAAACGAAGGAGCACACTTACGAAAATTGCATTTTTAATGGTTTAACGTTTCGGACGTGCCACGGCCGATGCGTTAAGCCATTAAAGATGCAATTTTCGTAAGTGTGCTCCTTCGTTTTTTCCACTATATATATAGTGTCAACACAATGCGTTGGCGGGCTAGTTGGTGCGAATCCATGAATACTTTGTTTAGCGCAAAACGACAGAGACAAGAAAGACGACAGGACAAGGCGCTACTCTCAACTGACATCATTTTATTGCGTCACTCCTTTATAGACCGCTCAAACCAGAGGAACATGCGCAGTGAGCACCATGCGGTGGAGCCACCAACATCCGATCCCAAGAGCGCACTCATGCGACAGAATCCAAAAAACCAAATTCAGCGCTGTACAAGGTTAAGGAAGGCACACTAATGCACTGTGACCCCAATGACTGAATGAAAAAAGCTTCCGATCTTGTACAGCGCTGAATTTGGTTTTTTGGATTCTGTCGCATGAGTGCGCTCTTGGGATCGGATGTTGGTGGCTCCACCGCATGGTGCTCACTGCGCATGTTCCTCTGGTTTGAGCGGTCTATAAAGGAGTGACGCAATAAAATGATGTCAGTTGAGAGTAGCGCCTTGTCCTGTCGTCTTTCTTGTCTCTGTCGTTTTGCGCTAAACAAAGTATTCATATAGTGTCAACTTGACGTTTTCATGCGGCTCCGGAATGCGCAACCAGTTTATAGTGAAACAAAGTATGCTATATGATTACGTGTTTACCCTTGCAGTATAAGCATTCCCAGAAGCAAGTTGGCGTAAAGCCGTGTCATATAATGACACCTTCGGTCCTTAGACAAATTGAGCTGGGCCGACGTATACTATCGTCCGACTGGATGCATGCACCCATGCATACCCACAAGGAAAACGGGAACTGAGAAAGACCGCTGCAAGACGATCACGGCGCAAGGAGGACAAACAACGAGAGCCTCGTGACACACTCTCTCCGTTTCCGGTGATCACGCGGACCAACGTGGGCGCATGACGCCATTGCGATGTTGACGCAGTTCCGACAGACAAGGTCCAACAGAAATCCTACGTACGGAGCCTTCTGATCAGACAATACAGCGGCACTATGGACGAAAACTCAACGCCGCCTTGACTTTAAAAAACTGTTCTGCATTTGCAACAGGTACGGATCTGTCCACGGATACCAGGTGCTCGAAGCAGTGGTTCTCGGCCTTAGAGTGAGAAAGTGAGAGAGAGCTTCCTTTAGCATGTGTACGCTCTCTCTCTCTCTCCTGGCGAGCTCCCGTGCTCGTTGTACAGCTGTTGCTTCATAAGTAGCCAGACGGGAGCTGTATGACGCAACATCGCAAGGCACAGCGCTCAGCTATGGAGGTACTAAGTGAGGACATATGAAGCGTAGACGGGGAGGGGGGGGGGGGCACTGCAAAACTCGGGGAAGTGGGAGGGAGAGGTGCAGGCACCTGGGAAGCGACAAACCGACACACGACGGACAACCCGCTGAGGGATTCCGAGAATCGGTCTGCGCTCGCGCTTGAGCCCGGCACTCGCCGCATTGTGCGCGCGCCTGTGGCGCACTTCTCACGCGTCCGTTGAATACGCATACGCGCGCCGAGCAACCCAACCCACCAGCCCACTGTTTTCTACACACGCACACATGCAGACACGGCAGTGCCTGCTTCGGGAGGGTCGTGCCGCGCGTGACAGCACGCAACGTGATCCGAGGCCCATTTACTGTATACCCTTCCTTCTTTATTTTTTTTTTCTTGCGACACGGCAGCTATATAGCAAGGCGTGCTCACGCTGTGCGAACGGACGGCCGAAGCAGCTCTCTCTCTCGCTCTCTCTCTCTCATCTCGTGTCGGCTCCCGAGCGTGCGCGTGAGCGCGCACGCACACACGCCGGCCTGCAGCTGTGCGTGCCCGCCTGGCAACGAGGCAGCTAGCATACAACGCGACGTGTCGCGCCACCTGGCACGTTTGCGCGCGCGCGCGGCTAATTGTGCGAAAGAGGAATATACATGCGAGCGGCACACGATGGCTGCCGTCTTACGGGAATAAGTGGCCGAGATTTATTCGATACAGCGCGCGTCGGGGGAAGCCGGAAGAGAGCTTGAGTCACCAGACGGCACAGAACGGAGCTTCGTTGAAACGCAGGGAAACGGGTACCGTCTTGGGAATCAACTGATGCAGAAAAGCGGCGCAAAATGGCGAGGACTAACATGCAGACAGAGAGAGAGAGAGTTGTGTTGAGATCATGGTGTAACAAGTATATTCGTACACCGTGGTTGAGATACTTAAAAGAACATAACCGATGAGCCGCTCACTCCAATACGATTTAACTATTGATAACATCTCTCTGTCTCCCTTCCTATTTAAGTCAATTAATGTTCGTCAATCGAACTATTACGCAGACTTCGCACAATGTTACGGGGCGCACACAGGCAGCATGTGTATAGGTGTATACGCATACATGTGCCTTTGGGAGCATTATGCGGTAACTTGCGCCTCGTTGACTGCGTTTGAGTTGCTGCAATTGTCACTGTCATGTGGGACTTTCCACGCGACATCGCGCATAAGGGATATTTTATCTTCAGCCGTGCATGTGCATGGATATTCTGTGCAAATGTAATTCTCATTTATTCCCTGTGCAATCGCAATAATAATTTATTTGAATCCATAATTCCCTCCTGTAGAAAGCTAGAGCATGACATATAGTTCAAGCCGACCTCTGGCTCTGCCTTCCTGTCAATAAATTACCCATCTCCGTCTCCTTCCTGTCTCGTGAAAGGCACCTCTGCATGCGCTTGCGGCTTCATAGTCGGAACCGCCTCGGAAGACATTCAGCGTATTGGTATTATATGAGATTCCGACAAGCTGCGCATGCATACCCAGTGTAAGCGAGACGAAATAAAATTTAAAAAAATGAAAAGAGAGAAAGGCGATCCCTATCGCTAATACAGGTTGAAAACGACTACCGTGGTCGACTCAAGCGTACCACCTCCTGCTGCGAAGCCGTCAGTGCATGCACAGAAGCGAGCAGCTGCCGCAATCTTGAAAGATCGCTTTCCTGCCTCCCGCCGTAATTCCAGCTCGCGCCACTGCGGAAGGCCGCAGGGAAAGGGGGAACCGGTCCGCAGAAGCCGTGTAAGGCACCCGACGATAGCGGGTATGCAAGATTATTTTATACGAGGACAAACTCGTGCGGTAACGAGCTGCATCGGACCGTTCGCAAATTGTCTCGGGACACGCCACCGAAGAAAGGCCTAATGCAAATCGGCGCGGCGAAGGATACATCCCACGGCGGTCGTAAATTAAAGGGAGATAAAAAGGACGATAAAGAATAAAGAGAAAAGAAAACGAGAGTTGACGATGTGCGCGTATGTACAACGAACAAAGGGGCAGCCGCGTTATTCAAAAGGAGAGCCACACGGCGGAATGGCCAAGCGCCGGTTATAACGGTCGTTCGGCGAATCCCTTTCCAGCGGCAGCTGCTGGTTTCCAGCCGCGGGACGCAGAGCGGCGAGCCCGCGCCGTGCTCCATTACGAAACTATATAAGCCTCGCTCGGTACACACGTACACGCAAGACGGTCGAGACGATGACGGCGTCATCCACGTTGTGTGGGCAGCCGCCCGACAGAAAGCACGCGCACACAGATCGCTCGGCAGCCAGCGGCATACAAAAGAGCCAGCCTGCAGGGACACTGCAGGGAGAGGAGGACGAAGAACGAAGAAACAAAAGCGAGAGGAGGGAAAGTAAATGTCGCGCGCGAAAGTAGCCCATAGCGCCACGCACTCGCGCGCAGATAAACTTGCCTAAGTCCGCCTTATATTGCCCCCTTTTATTCGACTCATTTCACCGCCCACTTATATCCCGCTCCGTATACAACGCTCATCCCGCGGCTCTGCGAGCATGCACGAGCACATCAACAAAAGAAAGGGGGGCGGAGAAGGGGGGGGGGGGAAAGGGGCAGCACACACACGCAGCGGGCGGTCAACAATGTGTTCTGCACTTACGCAACGCGTATGCGCGCACACAGCAGCAGCAGAAGCGGCAGCGCCGCTATGAAATGTGCGCCATCCACCACCGAGCAAACCTACTCGCGAGGCTTTGTTGTCTTTTCTGCGGCTCGAATTAGGCGCTCGAACAACGAGCGCGCGCGCCTGAGGGATCGGACGACGAGCGATGGCGCGGAGCGACGCTTACGTAACGAAGCGCGCGAAGAAAGGCGCGTACAAAGACACACCCACAACGCAACGCGCACACACATGTGCACACGCGCACACCCCATGTGGTTACGCGAACGTGCGGTACCCGCGCGGGGCTGATAGCGAAAAGGTGGCGCAGCGAGAAGCGAACGTCGCCGACGAGCCATTACGGCGCTGTCACGTTTCCTTATCGCGCTGCTCGCGAGCATGACGACAGCCCGCTGGCGCGGGATGACTATATATACACACATGGGCACGCAAACTACACCATATATACTACCACTCGCCGCTCAACTCTCTCAACGGTACCTCTCACTTTACTACTCCGTATGCTTAAACCATTGGGCAAGACACGCAACGTCAGGCGTGACGCAAAGGGCTGTCACGAGCTGTCGCCGAGAAGCTGTCGAGGTTAGTCAGCGAAGCGCGCGAAGAGCTTCGTCAGACGAGTAGGCGATGCGTTGAGCGACATATACCGGCGGTATGTACACCGCTCTTCACACAAACTTCACGCACGACTCCTATAAATGAGGTGACGTCATAATCTGTCATCCAAGTGAAGCGAGCGAGCTGGCAGAGGAGCGGAACTGCGTTGCCGCGTTGACGCCGCTTGGAATGCATAAAACAGCGGTTTCCTTAAAGAAAAAAAAAAAAAAAAAAAGAAGTAACTGGAACGCCAATGCATTTCGTCGGACACCCTGAAAGCTAATATCTCGGAACCGGTGCTGTCCAGAGAATTCGTTCCAAGTGGATACGCCTTGCGAACTCAGCGGCTATGATTCGTAGATTGAAATATGTGACGTTAAGTAATTAATTAGAAAGTTAATTATCATAATTACACTAATTATTCAATTGAGCATTTTGCTTTCTCTTAGAAGTAATGGCCGCCTCATCGAGTAATTCAGAACAAGGGTTAGAATTGTGCTATTGAACATTTTGCTTTCTCGTAGAAGTAATGGACGCATCATCGAGTAACTTAAATCAATGGTTAGAATTGTGCTATCTGCCATTGGCAATCTTCAAAAAAAAATTTGGTGCTGCTAAACAACAACAACAAAAAAAAAAAAACACCCTGTACGCGGACGCAAGTTACACTGCAGTGTACTGCTCGAAGGTAGTTGTGCTTCCGTGAAATTCCTTAACGCGCGCAGTTGTGAAACGCATCGCAGCGAAATGCTCACTGCAGGTTCAGTTTAGACTACTCGTCGTAATAGCGCACCGTGCATGTTCAACGGATTTCACTATTTACAGTACAACTGCCTACGCTTTCTCGACAACAGACCAGGAGCCGGACTCGCGAAGCTTTTCGTTCGTAAGTGGTGTATACTATTAGCCGGCCGCCTTTGCTATAGTAGTATGTCCAACATCGCGTTTCGATGGCATCGATCTAGCTGATCTGACGAATAGTTCTGGCCAACGAACACTTTTTTTTTTAGCGCGATAGCGTGTTTAGAAAAAAGTTTATTTCAACAAGAGACGATATGAACACTGAGTCACAATTGCGGCACCATTCCACCAGGGCGATAACACATACAAAGTACGAATCATTGTATACATGACACGTTTAGAAAGAAGTGTCCCAGTCCACACTCACTAACATATAACCACATAGACCCACGGAAACCCACAGTTACACATAAACTAATTGTCACATTACACAATATGATGTTCAATATATACAGTGTACACAATGGTTATGTACAATGATGATGTGACTTTGCATACGTTTGTAGCGGTGCTAAGAGACGCGATTATACAAAGATGATCATGCTAAGGAGCCCGCATCGCAGAAAATCCGGTATCGGCGTCGGACGTCGTTTCGGCAAAATAAAAATTTTCGATCCAGGCATACCCAGGGCCTCCATGTCCCGCAAGAAATTCACTGAACTAATTGAATTTATCAAGCTAGAATACGTGGAAAAATCGTAAACTACGACTTGCACACAATCTACAGACATAATAGCTCTCGGATTGGTTACGCGAAAACTCAAAGAAACCCCTTTTTCAGCGTTTCTACAATGCACAGACCGGATTTGCGCACGCCGGCGCGTAAATATCTCAGAGTCCACGGAGCGGCGCGCCCGCTTCCTTGAAACAATTCCAGATGGCGCTCGCCTCCGCCGCGTCGCGGCCCACGCAAGAGGCCGCATTTCGACCAGTAAGCTCGCCTTCGTGCATAGCGTTCACGGTCAGCGTTTACCGGTAAAAATTACGGTTACATGCGCTCGAGTTGCCGGGAAGCAGTCAGGGATCCTTGAATGCTACCGCGTTCCACTCTTACAGGCGAAGCTTAAGCGTCCTCCAATTTTTTTTTTCTTTTCGTTTTGCTCTAAATCCAGGTTTTCTTGCTCACCAATATACGAGGCAGCGAAGCTGCAATCCTTTCACCCCACGTTTCGCTTTCACCTGCCGGTGACCCTAAGACCCGTATGCGCGCATTTATGGGAGTATTTCAACATTTTTTTAAAATGTTTATTCAGGGGACGCAATAGAACACGTGCCGAGAGGAGAGGTCCTCGCCTCATTTAATAACTAGCCACCGCGGTAACCATGAGAAGAAGCATGAAGGAAAGACCGGAAGTTTGCTTGAACAACGAAACTTCCGGTGCCAGGTTATATAACCGCGGGCCTATCATACTACCACAGCACGAAGCCGGAGACAGGTCGCCGTTGGTATACCGAGCTGCTCATATGTCACAGCGTCGTTTTTCATCGACCCCAATGCCAGCACTGACGTCGGCGTTACCATGAAAGCCAGTTTTTCTTTTTTTTTTTAACTGGCCACACCGAAACACATTTCCGGCGACCTGCCCTCGGCACACTTGCTCTCAACCTACATCTCCGTTCTCCACTCTCACCTCATCGGAAATAACAAAGCAATCTTTCATCTTTGCTTCCCAACGCACGCACAGACGCACGTACAGTACGCACGGAAAGTAAATGCTATGTTGCCTCGGTTCTATGGGCCTGGCGGACGTATACGATGGGCCAAGCGATGGCAGGCTCTTCATTTCCGGCATCTGTTCCACCGGTTCTGTCCCGCCCGCTTACGACTGTGTTGTTCGCAATATGTATACACCATCGCACGTACGTACAGCTCTCCGTCCCGAAAACAAAGGCGGCAAACGGACGCCAGACCACAATTCTGTCCCCCGCATGCTTCGGCAGTGTCACGCAGGCCATGCGGAGCAGTCCGCACAGGCTTCAGTGAACAGCGCGCGTACGTTTGCCTAGCGACTGCGGCAACATCAGCAGCAACACACCTTATTGCAAGATCATCGCACTGAGAGAGAGAGAGAGAGAGAGAGAAAGAGAGAGAGTGTGAGAGGTGGTAGGAGGGAGTGGTACAGAGAGAAGAATAAAAAAAATGGCGACCACAAATTTCGCACTTATGTGCGCTATGCGTAAAGATAGAACCCACTCAACCCCTCCACATCTTGCCAATCTCCCAACAGCATATCAATGATTACAAAGTCCGCGTTTATACTTATACAGGCGCGCAAGAGTAAACGAAACCCGCTTAAATTTAATCGCCCGATATAAATGAAAGAAGATATACCGATTTCAGTTGGTCGCCCACGCAAGAAATCAAAATATACTTCAAAAGAAAATTTATTCCAAGGTTATTTCCAAAGTCACTGCCAGCGGGCGTGAACGGCAAGAAAGTAGCAAACATCCAAACAGCGACAACCCAATATCGAATAAAGGTTCATTCATTTTTATCATTTTGTATTTTTTGTAGGTAATACAATCCACGGATTCAGGGCCACAGCGCTGAATAAATATACAGAACAAGCGGCCGTCGTTAAAAGACGATGCAGTTGATATATGGAACGTAGTATGGAGATAAATGCTTTACAATGGCGACAGCGGAAAAAAAAAGAAGCAGTATCTGGGACCTTGGTGCCAGCTCTTCCTAGGTCGCCCGGAGTTCAGCGCGATACAGAAAGACTGGATTAAAGAAGAAATAGAAGGAAAGAAAGAGAGACAGGAAAAAGAATACTAAAGAGAAAAAAAAATACCACGCGGGTAGCTTAGTACCGAAAAACAAACACATTCGCAGTAACTAGGTTTTGCTGGCGCCGAGAACCGAAAGCGCTATGTCGGAAATCTACGACGACGGCAACACGCAATTTCATTTACAGGCGAGAAAAAGAGAGCAACAGAGTGAAGCACGACGCGAGGAATACGCGGGGAGCTTGGCGGGACGTTCTTCGATCTTTTCGACCACGCGACATTTCGTTCTTTCTTCTCATCTTATCTCAGCGTCGCGCAAGTTTCCAAAAAGACGCGGCGGGCGACTAGGCGGCAAGCAGCGCATCATTTCGCAATCAGGCGCTCCCCTGTAGCGTGACGCCCATGGGGATGCCACGCGAGAATGCACGGTTGCGTGGGCGAAGAAGCATGCGTGCGTCCCCTCCTCGAGAAAGACAGGACACACAAAAGAAAGAAGCAAAAAAAGAAAGCCACTTTGGCGGAATGTCCGATCCACTCGTCGCTGTCTGCAGACCGTGAGGCGCCGAAGGGATGCAGTTAGAAGCGCGGGCGACTGGCATCACAGTCTGCAATTCGCCCACGCAATGCTAAAGGACCGGAGAAGGAGGGAGGAGGTGCGAGCAGCGTGCAGGAGTGAGAGCCATGCGTTGCACCGTCTGTACAGTGCACAGCGATACTCCAGCGGATAGAAAGACGGCACAAGGAGAAAAGAAAAAAAAAAATAAACGAGAGAGAGAGAGAGAGAGAGAGAGAGTACGACGACGATGGCGCTCGCCACAGACATTTAGTAGGGCGAGGACAGACTTCCCCTGCGCGTTTACCGAAGCGGGGAAACCTCATCGCTGCCGCTCCCATTTATAGCGGCACTGCATCCCACGCTACAGAAGCGTTACGAGGGTGTGGAGCCGCTAAAGGCGGATCATAAAAGACGTGGGGCATCTGCTGCTGGGTCGGTGAGAGGAAGCTGGGAGAACGGGGGAGGGGGGAGGGGGGGAAGTCATTGCGAAAGAGCTTCCTCTCCCGGTCCGTGGACAGAATATCCTTTCCAGTCTCCTACCTCCTCCCCTTACCCCACCCATCCCTCCGCTTCTTCAGAGGCGCTGCTCTCCTGCTGCTTCGCCAAGAGACACCGTTACATAATTCAAGACGCCAGGGCGAATCCCCGCGCACACTGGAACGCCGCAGCTATACTCCGCGATGTTGTGGGCGGAGGGAAAAGGGAGAGAAACCTCAATAGTTTTCTGCCTCATCTTTTCTTCTCCTGCTCGTCCATATTCTGTTCCCCCCCTTAAGCGCCCACAACGCCAGCCTTTACGCCGCGCGCAGTGTCCTCCATCTCCGTTCTACTTCGATCATTTTTCTCTCCATCGCCGCATTCCGTTCGTCTCGTGCGTCATCAACGAGAATTACGGTGACCATCGCCACAAGCTAAGGAACGGCATTTCTTCGTCGCTTCGTTAGTTTATCGCGCGATGGCGCAGAACCATCACCCGCTCGCCCGTGCAGCCTCAACCCACAGGCGGTAAGCGTATACATGTGGAGGCTGTGGCTAAGACAATTTTTTCCCAACGTGCGTATGCCTTTCCGAGCCGCGCCAAACGTAAGCCTTAGCCTCCAATTTTCTGTCCTTGTACTTTTGCCCTTCGTGACCCGCGGTGTGTCAGTTGTGCGGACGCACCCCTGCAGCTCGTTTTCCTGGTTCATTCTTGTCCGGCGTTTTCTTTCTTTCAATCTTTCTTTTTCTTATTTTGTTTGTTCCGTGTTCGACCTTGAATGCAAGCTCGCCATATGTGAAGGAGGAGAAATGGAGTTGTTGAGCGGACAGAACAAATCACCAAGGTATACCTACGCCTGGAGTACGACGAACACAGTACCTGCATATCATCATGAAAATATACTTTGTAGAGTTACACATGGCATTCGAGGATGGTTCTCAGAAGAAGCGCATCCCGCCCATCCAAGCTGCGTACTCGGCAAGGTCCGCTTACGCCTGCCTCAGTCTCTCTCCACAAAAAGCTGCAACACTATATTTGCCGTGCACGAAGCAAAGTATGAAATACCTGGGAAACCTCTACGATGCAATTATATATCCTGCGCGTAATTTAAAAAAAAGGAAAAGAAGGAAATAGAAGGATAGACAGAGAGTAAAATTAATTTTGGAAGTAGCGGACCCAAAGTTTGGGTAGGCATGGGCCTTCAATATACAAAATAACGCAAAAAGAGTACACAAGAGCCCCAGCGGGGTTCTCGTACAGGGCTTGCGCATGCGCAATGGACGCACGTTCGCAATATACGCTTGGGTTCCCAGCAAGGCCCAGGCAGCTATAGTTCGGGTTCTCAATCCGCTCATGTACCCCAGCTTCGGGCAAGCTAAGGCACTTAAGTACACTATTTCTGAAGGCTCGCTAAATATTGGCAAGTCAAATGCTTTACTTGGCTGCATCCCGATTAGCACAGAAGATGGCATCACTCCCGCGTTTAAATTCCAAATGTTGCAATTCGCGTGCCTCCTTGATTGATCGCCCGCTGAGCTAGAGGGACAGTCGACGAAATCTTAAGGTTACGCAGGCAAGGTTGGCAGATTGCGCTGCTGGAATTGCAAATGGGCACCGGCCTCGCCATCACTGGAGGCTTGCGCTGTGCCGGAAAGGACGTAAAACAGCAAGCGAAGGACACCTGGCGACGCCGAACTCCTGCGCAAGTTCCCCGTAATTTCATAAAATATAGAAGCAATAATCGTAGCGTTCGGAAAAAGGACGCAAGAAAGGCGGCAAAACGAAGGCTGTCGTCTTTCTGCAGCGTCCGTCAGTAGTTGCCCAAGAAATATACTGCTAAGCCACCATTTATGCTATACTGAATTGTTTAATAACGAGAGAAAAAAATAATTACATTTCACTATAAAATACACGAATACTCAACCTGGCAACGCTTACGAACCTTTCCTGTGTTACAAGAAATCAAATATGTCAAAAAGAAAAGAAAAAGAGAACGCGACGGTTTTTTGGGGCACGGAGTTCGTGCGCGAAATTAAATAAAGAACCCTATAGGCCTCCATTTATTTTATTTGTCTTTATGAGTAAATTGTTTCTGCGAAGAAACGATTGATATAGTGTTTCACTGTAAATTTAATATAGGGTGGTGAAATGCCAAAACGCCTCTGCAGCTAAGGAGTAAAAGGGCACAGCGTCCTTACACAAAGAAAGAAAAAAAAATGGAAGGAAAGAGAGAAATCCGAAGTCAAGTCAAACTACATCTTTGCTTCTCGGCGATACGGTCAACTTGAGAAGACTGTATATCCACAGGCAAAGGATATTATATAAGAGAAAGGAAAATGCGTGAGCCTATTTCGTTCACTCCGTTTTCGACTGCCCAGAAGAAAGAAAAGCAAACGAAATTGAAGCTCCCGAACAGGAGGCCACTATAACGGGGTCTTATCACACAGAAAATCTGACAGGCCTTATGAAAGACCACATATACCGTTCGACGGCGGCCATTGTTCTTTATCGAATCCACCCTCTTGCAGTACCTTCGAAGCACCGGCTTTGTTAATGCACGGAAGATAAATGCAAAGTAGCTTCAACAAGCCATGCTTTGTCATCGTGGGGCCCTAGCGAAAGTAACCTTGCGCAACAACCCCGTACACCGCCAAAGGTATACTCTCTCTTTTGAAAACGTTCTCCCAGAAAATTGAGATAGATGCAAGAAAGAAAGAACGATATCATCTCCCTGATGTCATCTCCCTCTTTACGTTTCGCCGCGTAAGTTCGGGTCTCTTGTAGAGCCCGGCATGCTCTTAGCGCGAAACCAGTCGAGCACCTGATCGGCTTTCCTTATTCATTCAGTTTCTTTTGTTCCACAGTACAAGTGGTGGGGTATGGCTATACCCATACTTGAAATAGAAAAGAAGACTGCCGAGCATACGCCGAGGAGGTTAGCGACCCCTACTTTCAATTTTCCCGCGATCATTGCGAAAGAAGGAGATTTTTCGATCGACGTGGCAAATAACCATACCTTCATTATACTTTCGATGCATCACATTAGCTGTACCGCCTTGCCGAACTACACCCTGCAGTCCCTCGACTCTCGTTCTTATCGAGGAATTTCTTTACAGCGCGGTCTCTAAATGCAGAAAGGTATCGATCGGGTTATTCCTTTTTCCTTGCACTTTCTTCAGCTATCCCCTTTCGCTCATGCATTAACGGCATACGTGACCGTCGATCACGGCGACCTCGGGAACCGTACACCTGCGGATCGAGCGATTCAGCGCGCGCGCGCGCGGTCTACGCAACCGCAGTCTGACAAATGGATCTTCGACGAGCTTTGGCGTGCGATGTCTAGCATGCCCCCTCCTCCTTCTCCCGGCTACAGAACACACCTGTCCCTCTCCACAACCCTTCTTTACAGTCCTGTCAAGGCAGACAAACACGCTGTTGCCCCTTGAGGCAACCAACAAAGAAGCGGTGTGATTTTCTTTTCTTTTTTTTCGAGCGAACGGATCGACGTGCCATTGTGAAAACGGTGACAACTCGTTCGCACTTCGCCGTGTTTACTGCGACAGTTTGCTTTTTTTGTTCCAACAAGGCATGGCACACATCGGCATGTCGACGGCAAGGCACTGCCAGGCGGGTGCCCCGCGGGGAAGCAGCCCGTTTCTGAGCGACGCCCTATGTGGGCTGTTTACACTCGCGCGAGACAATTCCCGCGGTGAACGTTTCTGGCGAAGCTACATGTATAGCAGCAGAGGCGGCGGCGGTTCGGCGAGCAGCGCCGTGACGCAACGATTCACGGCGCATTCTGTAGACGGCGCAAGCGAAACAAGCGAATTGAGGCGAGAAACGACTGCTGTGTATCTCTGCGAGACGCCTGCTTCTCTCAGTGGTGTCGACATTTGGACAACATTTCGCACCGACGTGCGAGATGTTGCTCAGGTGCGCACGAATATGCGCGACGCGGGTGTACACGCTGAGCTTTCTTTTCCCTCTTCTAATAAAGGATAGCGGCATAAAAAAAAATATATATATATATAACAAGCGAGGCGGGTAGGATAAAAGAGCACCGCCAGATGTTGCCCGCCCAATGGGGCCAATTATATAGGGCCGCCTAATCTGTATAAACGAGTGAAAAAGGAACACTGAAAACATATAGGTTTTAGGTTTGGAGAGCTACGAGAGTTAAGAACAACGAGAAAGAAAAAGAAGAAGGGGGGCACCGTGAAAAAAGAACGGGTGGCTGTTGCATGAATAGGGCCAGTCTCGGCACTGATGCACGCTCTCTCCTTTACCGGCTTATATGACGTGCATATTCGTGCCAACCAAGTCACTGAAAGCGTGATTCGGAGCAGAATCTTCCGTGGAATGCATGTATTAGAAAAGGGATAACAAATTCGTTTGCGTGAAGAAGAAAGCTTTCGTAAAACTGAACGCTACAGAACTCTACGACACAGCGTTTCAATGTGGCCGCCGCTGGTAAGGACACTGGTAATGCCACTCGGCCTTCCCTTATGCGAAAAAATATATTCGCAAAAACAGGAGCAAAACGAAATATTCGCAAAACGAAAGTCGGCCCGTATATATGCGGCCGCCGTTCATTCCCGCAACCGTGCGCGCCTCCTACTCGTCGAGATGCGGCGCGGCGGGACGAAAACCTCCGAACGGATCTAATATGTCTGAATCTCGACGGGTGGACGCCTTCTCCGCGTACACCGTCAGGAATAGTGGAGGAGAGAGAGACGGTATAAAGTAGTGGCGTTGGTGTAAGGAGTGGGCCGCAAACGTCGGCACACATGCGCCACACGGGCTCGCCTATAGATCCCCGCCCATGCAACACCACGTTTATGCACCGCGCGGCTCGCCAGATGACGCTGCAGCCGCCAGCCGCGACAAATCTCCTGGAAACTCGCGGCCCAGTCGAGCGCGGAGCCAGCGTCGACTCGGCAAGGCCGCCGCCGACTCTTCGTAAGCCACATATCACGGGACAACCGCATGTTGCAAAGCTAATTGGCGCCCGCCCGCCTTCGAAATATTAGACCTGCGCGTATTTCGAAAGAACGTCTGCGCGTCGCTGTAGCGGCGAGACCTTTCATTTCTCGGCACAGCGTTGCCGTGGTTACCGCCCCCCAGACGCCAAAGCCACTGGTGCGACGCCAGTGGATTGCCTATCCGCGCACAGCCTCTGCTATATGCGTAATGCTCTTAGCCGTGGGCCGCACTAAACACATGGTACATGGAGGCCGCGCGTCTTATCGCTGCTGCACGCGTTCTTCCTTGCACGGAACTGCTTGGGAGGAGAAAGTGACTGCTGGTAAAAAAAGGAGAAAGGGGGAGAAAAAAAAGAAAGATAGGAGGGACAGAGAACTGAATGCAATAAAGGACGCCGCGGAACGACCTAACCACATACGCCACATGCAGTCGCAAATTAGGAAACCACAGATCTACGAGCCTTTCGATCTGATTATCTTCCTATGTCAATGGGACGTGTGTGCCCACTACAGCGTTGCACTTTGTATATATATCAGCAACCTAGTACAAGTCTACGCCAGAACGTTTCACACGTAGATTACAAAAGACAAATCCAGCGCTTCAGTATCGTACAGACTGTTACAATCATGGGCAGCACTTTGATTCTACAGCGATTAAGCATGGCTTCTTCGTTGAACACGCACGCGCATTGCGGCTGCTTCTGCGGCTCCAGGGTGCTTGCCTCGTAGCAGCATGCGTTTTATTTTTTATTTACAGCAGTCGAGCTCTTTGCGTTCATTACTAACTCATTTTATCACATAATTTTCAGAAAGTGAACTAACCGCGATACTTTAGCGTACGTGCATCGAGACATCTAGATGGCATCTTACAGCAACATGGCACCGTGGATGAATAAATTGTTATACGAAACTGTTCCTTGTCTGTTAGTGCTCAGAACACAGTAAAATGGTCGAAATCACACGGCCAGATGTCAAATATTGCCATATATCGAACTTTCGATGACTTGTTAATTTAAAGAATGTTACTACATAGCGAAGCTAAAGGTAGTTAGTAGGCCGTAGTTTAGACAAATCCATGTACCGTAATTCATGAAATGAATTTCCATACCGGCTATATAATATTAAACAACTTGAACCTGGCCTAGTTCGTATTTGCTGCATCAGCGACACCTTTATCAAGTTGTTTGATACAAAGATTAGCTTCTTTGAAGAGAGGTTGACCCGTCAGGTTTCATGATACGGGAACTCATCGTTGCGCTCTGCACGTGTATAATCATTGTCTATATATTCCTGCTTATTTGTTGGGAACAACATCATGGCAAGTTACAGCCTGTGCTGTTCGTGTTTCCTTTCGTTGTTCTCGTCTTTATATAGCGGTAAATCTGTCTGTCCAGCGGCATTATATCCACCGCATAGTGGGGCCACACGCAGATGTTAACGTATACTTTTCCCTCTAGTGGCGAACCTTTGCATTTAGGCTATGCTAAAACGCCAAGTTACCTGCCTATTCGCTGCCTGCCCGACTGCCATGAATAGAGCTCAAATCTACTGTTGCCAACGTGACGGCAACGCTTACTGCATATACGCATGCACAAGCCGCAGGTTCTGTCAAATGGCCGAGTGACCAAGGGCTGACAGCTTGGCCGGCCGTTCTCTAGCCATTATGAGCAAGATGACTACGAAAAAAAGTGACGAGCAGCGTCAGGTGGCAGACTGGTAAAGACACGAGATAAAAGAGAGAGAGAAAGAGAAAAAATATAAGAAAGAAACGGGATAGGTCTCCCCCTTTTTTTTTCCTGCGCGCGCGGCGAAACACTGCTCTCTCTCTCTCTTCTTCTTCTTCTTTTTTGTCGGATCGCGAAGCCAACTAACCTCACGCAGCAGCCTCTCCTCTCGTGAATTCAGCTGCAAACGAGTTCAGGAACAAAAGAAAAACAACAAAAATGCAATCCTCACAAATTTGGGACCAACAAAATTGCCAAGAAGGAGCAGTACGAAAGGAAGCGCAGCCAAGCTGCTCGCGTTCCGAGTGCGCATTAAAAAAAGAAAAAGGAGAGAGAAAGAGGCAAGAAAGCAAGCAAGAAAGCAAGTAAAAGCGAAAACGGCGAACGAAAGGCGGGTGGCGCCGTTAAATAAGAAAAAAAAAAAACAAAGAAAGAAGCAGAGGGAGAAGAGAAATTGCCCTCCAGTTACGCAACGGTGCGTTTCCCCGAGAGTGCGCGAGCCAGAGGAGAAGCTACCGGCGGCGGCAGCGGACACGTGCACGAACAAGCGCGGGGAATAATTGCGCCCTCCAGCGGAGGAGAATGGAAGCCAAGGGGTTACGAGCGCCGCCGGATGTACTGCGCCCTCCCCACCCTTTCGGTTCGGCCTCAGCAGCTTCGGCCAGTTGGGGCTCGCTTTCTTCCTCGCTGCTTACGCTATTATTACGCTGTCCCGGATGGCGCCGTGCCACCGAGTTGCCAGGGCAAAAGACGGATGGCTCCGTGCAGACGCGTCGTCCTCGTGCCAGGAATGCCTGCACAACTGATCAGTGAGCCGAGGGCCTTTGTTGTTTTCGCGCAAAGCGCGCTTCTTCGACGGGCGGGCGATGCGAAGGGCAAGAAAAGAGAAATCGCGGACGAGGAAAAGGAAAACGAGACGCTTCGGTTCGCGGCTAAAGTGGGCTCGACGCACGACACGGGAGCTGGGAGGCGAACGCTGGCAAAGCCCTACAAGCGCGGCCCGAGGAAGCGTTGGCCATGCAAATATAAAGGGTCGAACTAAGGCACCAGATCGGTGACGAGAAAGGACGCGCCTAGATTTAAGGCACGGTGCAATCATGGCAATGCGGGAGGTGTGGCGTCTCTCGACTGGGTGTTGACGGAAGGAGCAAGATAGAAAGAGAGGGGATGTAAAGAAGCGACACAACCGACAAACTCCGTCTCAAATTTGCGATTTGAGCTTGTTGATGTCAAAGTCACTCTTATTTCCAACAGAAGACACACACGACACTGATGTCGACGTGCATGGGCAAAAAGCCACAAAAGGCTTTACTGAGGCCTACACACATTTACAAACACAAAGGCAGCTTGTTGTGGAAGTAACAGTTATTCACACAAGCATATATTAACAACCATGCTGACAAAAAAAAAAGTGCACATTAGTACGTGTATTACTCCAACGTCACCATGAAGGCTTTTGTGCAGCTCTGTGTGCGCGTGTGCGTCACGTTCTTTCCGTGCGTCGACGCACTGACTGCGCTGCACCAAACGCCGTGCTCACTTCTCCACTGATTAATGATCGCTCCCAGTTGTGTAGGACGTCCAGGATGACGCAAGTCCGATCAGTGGGTGATTTCCAGACGAAGCGCCTCGGTAGTTCGTTTGTGCAGGGTGCGAACGCAAAGTCGGTAGAACTGCGTATGCGCGCGTAGCATAGCTTAAGCATCTTATACCATTAACGCACGCAACGGAAAATATGCGCGTACCGAAGGCTGAATGTGCGCTAAGCACGAAACCTACCGAATGCAAGTTGAGAAACAAATGATAGAGAGAGAAAGAGAGTGAGAGAGACGGCAATTCATATCAAGCTGGAAATCCTATAGTCCTTAATGCCACTGAAAGCTAAATAGAAAGAAAGAAGAAGCAAAGAGAAGAAGAGAAAACCGCTTTCCCAACTCCTCGAGATTGATTAGGTAAGTAAGGAGTGGTGGTACATTCGATCAGGGAAAGAATTGGTTTCTTATTCGTCGGTTTAGCTCCGGAAGCTTCCTTTGGGGAAATTATCGGACGAGTGTCCCTTCCGGGTTTCCCGAACCGCAGCGAAAAAATGGAACCGTTCCAGCAATTATTACCGTTTCTACCAACATACAACATCCTTATTCTTCGTTCTTGGCACACTACTTATGGTGTGTGCACCCCGGAATCGAATGAGCCGCTGACTTGACCATACTTAGCATATGTGCGAGATGATGAAACGCGGCACAGAAGGCTCGAACGGACTTTCAAGTTTAGAAATACCATTAGGACAAGATTAAAAAAAAGAATTATACTGGATTCGCCTCGTCGCGAAGGCAGCCTGGTCGATTGGCGACCACATCATGGCCTGGCTTCGCGCTCCCCTAGAAACGGAAAAGACACTGCAGAGGACAACTGAAATGAATCCTTAAGTGTCACCTAAAACTGCGTCGGATGGCCTGTCGACGGAAAGGACGAGTTCAGTACTGAAGCTTCCCTGAATCTACGGCCTCGGTGCCTTCTTTACTCTCTCTATTTTACCGTTGCCGCAACGTCACGATAATGACAATCTTTTGACGCGGACTGTGGACGGACACATCTCGAGCCGAAAGAATTAGCAGCGACTAACGCTTAAAGAAGGAAAGAAATAAAGCGACGGCAAGTAGCACATGCAATCGCAGATAACTTATCTCTTCCCGGAACAAGCAGACCCCCCCCCCCCCCTGCCAGTGGACGCAACTAACCGGAAGTCAAGTGCCCAGAAGCGGATCGTAAATATTTCCGAGTCGGGAACCTGACGTTGGGCGAAGCACTGTAGCCTATCTGATAATCAAAAGGAGTGCGCTCGTCTAGGGCCATCCGGGGTCGGTATTACGTAAGGGTTATTCTCCTTCAGTTTCTATTCATTCATAGTCGCCCGTCCCAGAGAGCACACGGTCGATGCTGGCGAAAGCGAAGACCTGGATTCATGCTAGCCAATGGCCAAGGGCAAAAAAAGGAACGTATGATAATGAAAAGAAGCCTCACATAATACGGCCCCAAGCTTAGCGCGATACGAGATGCAAAGCGTCGAAGGCGCGCACGATCATCGTCAGCCCACGTCGCCTGCGCGGACGCGATAACCGCGAGTCGCCGGCACTGCACGACGGCACACAAAGCGGCGCGCGCTGCGAGCCGCCGCTGCAGAGGCCGCAGGGCAGATGACGGAACGAGGAGGAGGAAAGACGTGGCGCCGAAGGGAACGGCTAGCAGGAAGCGAAGCGTCGAGGTGGCACTCATCGATGGATGATGGTGACGTCAGGGAAAACACCGCCGCCCGCGACGGCCAAGGAAACCCCGCTCAACCGATAGACCCGACGGGGACCGCACCCACGCTTGCGGCATCGTCGCGCGAGCGGGCAGGAGGAGCGCGCGTACCGAGAACGTGTAGGCTGCTGCCGCCGTCAACGCGATTGCGTCGCGCCGAGGAAAACGCCGGCTGACGCACCGCGTGCAAGGCCAGCTCACTAGGGGCAACCGCCGCGCCGGTCGATGGCTGGCCCCGCGGCGCAGATGATTCCGCGGGACGCTTGGGGAACCTCGCCTGGTTATGCAACGCCACACTTTGGAGGCTGCCCGTCGATGCGTCCCTCTCTCTGCTCGGGAGACCCAAGAGGCTGCCCCGCAGCTGGCCCTTTTTTGCAGCGGCAGCGAAGGCGGTTGTAAAGTACCGTTGTAGAAAGGCCGTAGCGCAAGGGAGAGGGGCACGGAACGCCTGCCGAGAGCGCGTGTGTCCAGTGTGAACGGGCAGTTTCGAACAGAAGCATATGCGGTATTCGCCGAAAGTGTCAAGGCCAGCCGTCGTCGTGTGGCGAGTAGGCCCGTTCGGGTCCCCGTGCTGTATGCCGGGAGTGACAACACTCACTGACCACATTGATCGCCGGTCCTGCTACGTAAGCCCCTCCCGAATATCGTACCCTACTTTTGACAAAGGCTACATACGGAGAGATTCGTTGGCCGAGCGACTAGGCGATCGGTCTATGTAAATACACTGTACGCTTTATGGCAAATAAAACTGAATTGAAATGGAACTTAGTTGAACTGACTCACTCGACAGAATCGGACCAACTGTCGTTAAGTTTAACGTCCTAGATCAACATACAAGCTACGACAGACGCCGTAGTGGATGGCTCCGGGTAAATTTTGAAGGCCTGGAGCAACCTCTTCAACGTTCACACAAAATTGGATACATGAGCTTTATATTTGTTGTCTTCATTTCTTTTTTCATTATTTCATTGGAATGCGTCCGCTGAGGTGGGAAACGAAGGTGCAGGCGACTTAATTCGTTCTAAGCAACAGCGCCCCACGTAGCTTCTCGATTTCCCCACGACCGGTACAGTCTACATCATTCAAATTCAATGTGCGCCAGTTCAAGCTACATGTAACCGAGCAGACGCCCGAATTCGTTACTCGGCTATAAATAACCAAAAGCAAAACGTGTCACGTGTGTAACTGGGTAAGCAGTACATAAAAACTGCCCCGCTATCTTCAACCAAAGAAAGGTGCAAATCCTACGTTCAATGCACCGCTTCTACCTTTCCGGAGGTTTTTACGCTTACCACCTTAGCAAGGGAGAGATTGGAATAACGAAACACAGAAACACCCGACGTGTTCGAGGTCTCACGCTAACACCGCAAGGTTCGTAAAATAATGGCTTAGAAACACCCGTCAAGAGTCGGCTGCATTTTCTCCGAGTCGCTGTCATTTCTCAACCTCAAATAACCTCTCATCCCTCCGCACCTTCAACTAGGCGGCTTCGTAAATCTCTTTTCTTTTCTTTCGCCGTTATTCATATTCTCCATTATCTGACGAGATCACCAAGTCTATAAGGGACATCCGCAGGCAAAAAAGGCAGGCAAAAAAGGGCCGGTGTACAGCTTGGCGTATCGATCAATTCGCGGCTTCCTCACGCAAAAGATTTCCGCGAAATGGATCTATTCTGAAAAAAGAAGAGGAAAAAGAAAGCAACGCTCGAGGTGATCGTCGCTGTAATTACGTCTTTTTGTTTTTCGGAACTAAGAAAATGGGAGCTCATGATGATGATTACGACCTCAAACTGTGGCGCATATCCACTAAGGGGAGGAATTTGTGAGAAATCGAGTGGGGTATAGGGAAGAATGCATTAATTTGAACAGACATTTAAAGCTAAAGAAAGATGAGACGAAAGGCAGAAATTAAACGTTATTTAAAAGAAACAGAATATATTTCGAAAGGTAAAAGTAAAAAAAAAAAAAAAAAAAAAAACATTCCAGAGCAGCAGGCCAAGCTGGCACTGTGCAATTTCGAATGCCCTCCTCCTCAGGAAGCCGTTCACAGCAATCTTTTTTTTTTTTTCCACTTTGCTCGCGTTAACAAAGTGGCTTCTAGCTCACGTAGTTAACGTTACGTCACAAGATGTCACACAACCAGCCCTAGCTGCCACTGCCGTCCTAATTTTCACGCATATACTATACACTAAACTAAACGTTATAACGACGAAGTTAGGCGCTAACCTTCCACTGACAATTCTCGTGCAGCTCGCACAGTTTCGTAGGAAACGCTCCAGGAAAGGCAACGAGAAGAGAAGGAAAATTCCGCCAGCAGACGCGCACGCGGGCTGCGACAATGTAAGACATCCCACAGTTAGAGGTAATCGCGAGAACTTAATCACTAGTTGCGCAAGCGTAAAAACCCGCCTTTAAGCAAGAGACATTGCGAGAAGGCAAGCAGCCATTATACGGTCCGGCAATCTGTCGTCGCCTGTTACTACGAGATCGTAATATCGTTTCTCACAGGCTACAGTATGTGTGAAACGAGATTAAGAACGTAACCCGACCATACTGGTCGCTTTCGAGAGACAGTCAACGGCCTCCGAGATCGCGCTCGCTGTCATCTCGGAAGCCATGGACAGTTGGGTCAGGCTGTTCATCTTCCCTCCACAAGGCTCGCGTTTCGTGCAACGCCGTTGTCATAGGATAAGCGAGCGCAACCAACTTGCGCTAGTTTCACAAAAGTGCATATATATATATATATATATATATATATATATATATATATATATATATATATATATATATATATATATATATATATATATATATGTGTGTGTGTGTGTGTGTGTGTGTGTGTGTGTGTTAGGCCCTTAGGAACACGTGGAACACAGTAAAGATATCAAATCAATCGAGAATAAACCACCGGCCCTAACGCGCGTTTATTTGAAATAGTTGACATTCGCACCGTCGTGTGCATAGGCGTCCCGCGCTTGCCAACTTACACCGCCGTCATCCATTATAGGTGTCACGTTGTAAGCGAGCACATTAAGTGAGTAAAGGCATTCAACGACGACGGACCGGGTTGAAAAGCTGCGTGCAGCTGCGATCACGCAAATGACAATTTTTCGCCTATAAATCTCGGGCGGGAACAGAGAAACGAGACGGCAGGGAGGTTAGCCAGAGGAAATGTCGGTTAGCGATAGCTAGCGACTTATTGATAATGCGTGAGAGCGTGAAAGAAAGAAAGAAAGGCCACTGTGCACAGTGGCCTTTCCACGTATGTGAAGACGCGCTACGCATCAGTCTACTGTGACAGCTAACAAGGTGCCGAAAAAGAACCAATAGAAAGCTTTAGCCCGTCCTCAAACGTATTGCAGTTTATCAAACGCCGGAAACGCAGACGTGCGCAGCATTGAGGGGCTTTAGAGCAGCAGCGCTGGTAGCGTCATCTCGTGATGCTGACGGCAACTAGAGTATACATGACCATAATTTAAGTCGGGAGTCTGACGAAATCTCGTCTGGTCGGGAAAAAAATCGCAGTTCCATCTCTCCATGGTTTCATGAATAAATCACGGATTCATTGTAAAAAAAGGCTGTTCGGAGGCCGGAACGTCAAGTTCTAAATAAATTTCGAACTTGGTCGGCGTCTTTGTTGTTCAATCATAGGTTACAACGACCATGTTCTCTATTTATATCTCCCAGTGCAAAGGCTTTGGCGCAACAATCATTATGTTAAATCGAAATCACCCCCACACCCCTTTTTCTGCGAGGACAAAGACGCGCAACACGAAAACGTTTCTAACGCAGTGTGGTTGAAGAAAGTCGCACGATGGCGCCACCAAAGCAGCTGCTGCCGTCGAAGTCTCCAGAGTCACGATATTCCGTAAAATGTAATTAATACATTTACCGACAATAGCCTTTAAAAATTTCTCTAATATCAGTACTAATGAAAAACTTTTTGTGAATCCGGCCTTGACAGTCAGGGTCCCGACTGCAAGAGTTCAAGAAACAGGTTGCTCCCGAAAAAGAAGGAACAGCAGCAACTAATTCTCTGAGCAGGCAGAGCTTTACCAAACGGCGAACCTCTGCAAGTAGTACGCTTCCGAAACAAAAGACGACCGTCACTGCTGTCTCCTACCCGATCGCGTAGACGTTCACAAGCAAAGGTGATAAGAAACGGGGAAAAAATAACACACACAGAGAAGTGACTCTGACACTAGGATAATCATGGCCAATCGGCACACGTGGAAACGAGCCGCCTAAGAAAACACACATCGGGAAGCAGAAAAAAAAAGAAAAAAAAGTAAACGGAAAAAAAGAAAAGAAAACGTAATCTGAAGGAGCTTCCCCCGGGGACAGGGACGTTCGGAAAGCGGATTTCCTACAGAAGTTCAGAGAGCGAGCGAGAGAGAGAGAGAAGCAAAGCGCTGCAGATACTGCACAAGGCAGTCCTCCCACAACAACCGAGAGAAGAGAGAGACACGTCCTTGGGTTTCAACAAGCATTCCACGCCCCCATCTATTACTGTTACCAGGGAACGGAATGCGTTTAGGGAAAAGCAAAACCGCAGGGCCCATAGCATAACGAAAACAGAAAAACTAAAATAGAAAAGAACAAGACGCAGTTTCGGAAGAAAACTTCTAAAACACCGTTTGAGAGAGAGAGAGAGAGAGAGAGAGAGAGAGAGAGAGAGAGAGAGAGAGAGAGAGAGAGAGAGCACGGCGTGCCCTACGTAAGGCATCGAAGCGCGGGGCACGTCTGAAAAGGAAAACATCAGGTTCGAGATTTCGGAAGGGAGGCGACAGCGGGTCGTGTACAGGAGAAGCCGCTCTCCGCAGGGAAGTCCACTTTTCGAGTCAAGAGCAGAGTTAGCTTTGCTCTTCCGCGGCATGCAGAGTAGGCCTCGACGAAGTTCTCGCTAGCTTTGATTGTCGCAATTCAAGGTGTTCGCACTCTTCAGCATCGGTGTCGTCATGGTTCTTTTGCTTTTTCTCTTTCACTTCTCTAGTGTACACGACAAGGAAATAATGACGATGATGATGAATTGTGTTTTGTTTTGCGGCACTAGAGCGTAACACAATAAAGAAAGAGGCGCGCGGCCGCAAGAGTGAAGAAAGAACATAAGGCGGGGGAGTTAAAACGACGTGCGCTCGGTGCGGGAGTGCGAATGACAAGAGTTCACCGCTACATTGGCCAGTACCTGCGCCTCGTTGCACTATCAATGCTCCCGAAGCTTGGGGAATTAATTAGTGATTGCAGGATTGCGCGACAAGCGCCGGAGTTGTATGCTTTATATTTTTTTTTCCCACAGCCACTGTGGTGAAGCGCTTACACAAAACGGAATTCGTTCATCTAGAAGGCGAGGCCGCCTACCTATTGTGTGTTTATACCCACGCAGCGTTTTATTTGCAATAGAGATATCAGTTGCGAACTAACGTGCTTATCCCGTGGCTGTCACCGCGTTCCGCCGTCTATTACTTTTAACACGAGCGAGAAATAATTCATTTCCCTTCAAACACGAGAACTGAGATAAGAGAAAAAAAAAATAGCCAGATACACTTAAGACTGCTTACATGTGGGAATACGAAAGCATTATAATCGTTTTCGATTGATGTTTACGACATGCTTTAAAGTTCTTTCCGCATGATTAGGTGTGTCACGTGTGTGTGTTTGTGTATACGTTGGTCACACCCATGTTGGTGGTGGATTTAGCTGCACTGAACACCTGCGCTTTGCTCGTCGTGCGGCATTTTTGTGTTCCCTTGCTTGATATGAGGCGTACTTCCGAGGGTGACACGTTTCACACCTGTTGCTGAGGTAGCCGCTTCGGAGTCCATTGCAATATGGCGATAGCAGTACAGACATCACCGATGAAATACGAAGAGCAAGTGCCGCGCGGGAAGCAGCGCGCTCATTTTATATGCACTCATGACGCGGCGCCACCTCCTCCCCATTGGCTGCGCCGTCACGTGTCCACTGACGCACGCACTAGGCCACGCCTTCAGTCAGCCAGATGACTGCGACGTGACGTGTGCAATGACGCACGCACTAGGCCACGCCTTTAGTCAGCCAAAACCGTGGAGCCGCCATGGCGTTGGGGAAGCGTGCTCGTCTCGCACCCCGGAGAGTCTCCCGCCCGGGCTCGGTTCTCGCGCCCGGTCTCGAAGCCATTGTCACTTTGTTTACAGAGCCTTCCTGACAAATATGACGTTAATCCGAGCAGTTATGACCGTGTTTTTACTCTTTGCGCCATCGGCCATTTCTTGCACCATCGCTCGGTCATGCTGCCGCCAGATTTACGCGTAATATGGTATATAATGCTTTCGCTTCATATATATATATATATATATATATATATATATATATATATATATATATATATATATATATAACAAGGATAGGGTGGAGCTGCAGAACAGCTTCGAAAACAGAAAAAAGAAAAAAGCTCGGAGTCGGGATCGTTATGCGTGGTCACGTTCGCGACGATAGCACAGCGCTAATCCGATTACTGCTTCGCGGACAGGCGAGCGGCACCGCTTAGTAACTGTAATGACCCGAGCTCCACGGCGCGCGTTCATCGCGTGCGCGGCTTTAGAAATCTGCCGCTTCGGGGTGGCTTTCTTCAGAGTCAACGCGCATTCATTTCACATGCTAAGCAGGCCCGCGCTCCCTCGACGGGAGGAATCGTCGGACAAACCAGACATAAGGCGGCGGCCGGCCCGTCTTTGTCGATTGCAAATTTCGAGCGCCGAGCGAGCGGACTACGCGGGAATTTGCATAACAAAAGAAGGCAATTGAACCGCAGTGGAGAAACGGCGTATGCGCACTCTCACTTACGCATGCGTATGTATTTGCGTGTTCTCGTCAGGCTGGAGCGCGAGAGCTAAATCAATAACGAAAGACAACGAGATATCAGTGCCGTGCTGAACATCATCGATGGAAAAGCGCCCTTGATTATCTGATGATTCTACTTGATGGCCATGTAAGACGACCACGAGGCATATAGTATACGCATATAAGCACGCTATTCGGACTATGAACTCTTGTTCGAGGAGATTCGTTTAGGCTGAAAAAAAAAAAAAAAAAGCAGCTAGAGTAATCGAAGATTGATTTGTATGCGACAATGCCCGGCACCCGCTAAAGACCTTAGAATATAAACATATATTTAACTTTTCCTTTGGTCGTTCCATTCGTGCACGATCCAACACGGACAGGGCTGAAGGCAAACATTAGGTTTTGTGTGAGCAGAGTCTAATCAATGAAATGGACGGCATGCATTCCTTATATAAAGCCAGCAATAGCCATGAAGTGTCATTGTTCACCTTTCGGCAGTATCGTCATTTTATCTCACTGGCAGTTCAAGAGAAATTTAATGAGCCATTAAAGTATACCTACTGACGCACTATCGATGTGAGTGCCACGCGTCGCGTTGATACAGGCAATTTTGGTACAAATTTAGAAACATTTAAAAGGGGAACTCTGCATTGATGCCAGCGCGAGATGGTAACAATATATGTCATCACTAAAATCACGTACGAAAAAAGAAAAAAAAAACGAGTCGGCTGTAGCGGTGACAGACGGCGTATGGTGGCACAAATCCAACCGTCCAACGTGCTGGCGGCGATGCACTCATTTGTCACGGCAGTATGCCGACGACCATTACGGGACAGTTCCCTCCACAGTCGCCCAACGGCGCCAGCGTACTATGGGTTGCGACAGTCCCGGAGCGGGGATTCTAGCGCACACAACGTGCACCCGTTCTTGCGTTCCGTAAAGACAGCGGACTTGCCCGCGCACCTTCAAATTGTCAACCCACAACGGACCTGCGGTGACGCCTCTGCAGCCTGTGCCCATAGGCTGCTGCATGCTTCTCTTTCTACTTGTTATCTTGTTTTCATAATATTAGCGCAGCTCAGGATGCATGAATGAATGAAAACAGGAAAGAGGAAGAATAAACATAAGAGGGGGAGGGGTGATCGAAAAACAAAACACGGAGAAGAAATGTCGTATCGTGGAATACCAACTTGCCTAATCCATCATCCTTGTGTCCTCATTTTACATCCTTCTCTCGAGTTCAAGGACACGCAGGCTGCACCGACTGCCCCTGAAGTGCAGTCGAGTGAACCGTTGCGAAAGCGAAATCGTATGCGCGGCACAGGCGCGCGCGGCGCACAGTTCGACGGCAGCGCCGCCACCCGGCGGGCCGCTCTTACGAATTCTGCGTGCTTCTCTTCCCGTCTCATGGAAACTGGGCGGGACGGCGATTCGTTGCAATCGAGAGTCTGATATACACGGCCTGATTTACCGGTTGCCAAGCTATCAAACATGGGGCAAAACATTAATTAACACGTTTCGATTTAAAAAAAAAAACATAGATTAGGACCTCAATAAAGTTGTTTACTACTACTATGGGGCTTTAGGAGCCAAAACCACGATCTGATCATGAAGCACGCCCTAGTTGGGGGGGGAGGAGGTACTCCGGAAATTTGGACCAGCTGAGGTTCTTTAATGTGCACCTAAATTCAAGTACACGGGTGTTTTCGCATTTCACCGACATCGAAATTCGGCCGGCGTGGCTGGGATTCGATCCCGCGACCTCGTGCTCAGCAGCTCAACACCATACAGCCACTAAGCAACCATGGCGGGTGCCACGTTTCGATTTTACTAATGAACAGTGTACGTACACGACAGCTGCGTCCGTGTAGGTTGTTTGCACGACTTCGCTACCGGTCTATGCGCACTGCAAACACTAAGTTTTGAATCCCCCCTCCCACCCCCCATCCTCCAACTATTTAGGTACTCATTATCGTTGAGACAAAAGAGCACCTGTGACCGGCAATAAACCTTGGTCGACAACGAGGACTACGGAGCGCACCTTGCGCCTCTGCTGGCACAGAACAGCCTATAGGAGTCGCCAATATAGCACGGGTCGGACGATCACTTGGACCAGTAAAAGGACCGGAGAGAAGAGTATAGCGTAAGCCGAGAAGATGTCACACAAATCCTTAGCAGCTTTACGCTCCCTCTGCGACGTCGGTAGAAGAAATAGCAAGTGTTCCGTTGGGAAATCAAACACCACTGCCAGGCAAAGGCATCGGTAAAAAAAAAGAATGGAGACGCCCAAAGTAGCCAGGCCTAGTATAAGCCCCTTAAGGTCCACTGTCCACCCATGAAATGCCCGTGTTTCTCATTACCCGCGCTTTGCCAGCTGAGCCCAACTGCTTCCAGGAAGCATAGCCAATTGGCAACGGAGCTGCGCGTAACAACTCGAATGCATTTGGAACAGAAGAACGGCTCGATGGAAACCTATAGCTGTGCGCCGTGTTCACCGTGTGGGCAGAGGGCGGGCGAGCGACGTGGTACATACGACGCTCACGCGCGAGCCGAGTTATCTCCAAGCGCAAGCACATCACGCAGCCGCGCCCATATCACAACGGCCACCCCAACAGAGAAGTTTACGTTTAAAGCTAACAGCACATAATGTTAACAGCCGCTCCGGTTTTGACGTGTAGGCTGTTTATCGCCAGGCCCACGAACGTAACATCGAATGTACGTTAAGAGCTCAGCAAATCCAGAACTACAGTTGTCACACCTGTACATCTAAACGCGCAAATGTGCGCATTTCGATTGTGCTCGCTCACCAAGGTCACATATATATAGGCAGATGGGAAAAGAAACCCGCCACTCGCACTCCAAGAGTCTAACAATCGATGCCGTCTTTCCTCACGGACTTAAGTGCCTGGCGTACGTAGTTCGAGAAGACTATAACACAGCGTTTCTGCAGTGCTCAGGCTTCTTCGTCTGGTCGGGTGCAGTTCCACAGCCTCCAGAACAGCGCACGAATGCCGCAGTTCACATGCGACGCAGAGGCCGGCAAGGCGTTCCATCTCTGGCAGCGGCAGTTGGGCACACAACACGAACAAGGGAGGAGCAGTCAAGCAGACTAACGCCCGCTTGAAATTGAGTGCACGCTGGTCCGGCGAGAAAAGGAATGGCCGCCGGCGGACCCGTAGCCCCTGGCAGCGAATCGTCGGCAGGCTCGGAAACCAGCGAGAAGCAATTATATATGGTCAGCTCCCTCGAGGGTTCGTCCTTCACAGAGCACGGCGACAAGAAAGGGATCCCGAGACTGTGCAGCGGCTGCGAAGAAGCAAAGCCGGTAATGGGTGGGCGAGAGAGTTTTTGTTTGTTTGTTTGTTTTCTTAGTGCCGACATTTCTGGTGGTTCCCTAATACTCCACAACAGAGGAAATGGGTGCCGGAAACTGGAACAAGGATATTAGAGAAGCGTATATGCACGGGCCTATCAGCGGCGCAAGAGCAGCACAATGAAAAACGCTTCCAATGAAAACGTTCCGCGCTCTCAAAATTAGGCCAACCCCTTTGAGGCGCGGGCGCAGAGGAGGACATATTGTGCCTGGTGTTTGAGCAAACACTTAAAAAAATGATTTTTTAAAGATTGCCTGTGGCAGATAGCACAATTGTAGTCCATAAGCTGGTCTACTCGAAGTGGACACTACTTGAAGTGCATTACTGAACGAAATGCATAACCGACTAATTAAAAAAAAAATTCACTAAGTTTTTTACTGATTACCTTGTGGCACATGTATATTTAAATGTACAAATTCCAGCCGGGGAGATCGCAATGCGGATCGGGTCCACTTGGAACGAATTCTCAGGATGACACCAGTTTCGAGATATTCATTCCCGAACTTTGCGAGGGAATGCATCGGCGTTCCAGTTACTTTTGTGCTCGAATGCATAGAACGATGTTTTGTTAAGAAAGTGGAACGACAGCGCATTTTTGCCGCAAGTTTGACGGCGCATATCTCGTAAATGGTGCCATCTACACAATTCTTCTTCAAGTGAATATGCCTAGCACTCTCACCCGCTAGAATTTGTAAATTGCAATGTGCCATGCGGTAATTAGCTAAAAACTTAATTGGCGGATTTTTATTAGTTAGCCGATTGCGCATATCAATTTTTTGTCCAAGTAATGTCAGCCTCTTCGAGTACACCAGATGATGGACTAGAGTTTTGCTACCTGCTACAGGCAACTTAAAAAAAGAATGAAACTGTTCGCTGAAACACCGGGCATACAGTGCGCTCAAGAGTGCACACACGTCGCAGCTGCCACAGGTAGCGTCGCAGCATGACGTCTATATGTCGCAGCGAAAACACCGCCGCATTTAGGGTGCCTCGATGTCAGCGCCGGCTCTCTTAGCTGTGGCATATGCTCGTAGCGGCCTCTGGCGGGGCGGACGAACGTACTGCTTACTTTCTCATTTCAAGGGCTCCGTGTGGATCGGGCTGTATGTAGCAAAACGATGCCGAAGCATACGCAGACGGTTTTCGATGTACGTAATCATATCAGATTACTGGATTTTGAAGCGAGTGTGCAACTTCCGCAGATGCAGTATAAGGCTGTGCGAGTGCAAAGAGCATCCACACGAAAGGCTCCCGTCCATTCGTCTCGTGTGTGGGTATGTTATTTTTTACCCTTTCCTTTCCTTCATCGTTTTTTTCTTTTTTGCGCAATATACTTCCCTATGACGAGCGCACAGCCGCCATGGTGGCTCAGTGAGCACGGCGTTCTGCTATTGAGCACAAGGTCGAGGGTTCGATTCTCGCCCGCGACGGTTACCTTCCGGTGGTGGCGGAACGCAAAGATGGCGCACGTTAAGAACCCCGGATGGCCCAACCTGATTCGGAGCTCCACTATATGGCGCCCCTCTAACCTAATATTAAGTTTAATTGCACCGACCTCCAAAAATTACATGTTTAAGAGGAGCGCAGCTAACCGAAATGTATACCATTAAATCACGTAGGCATTATACCGAGCCAAGTAGAATATGAGGGGCAATTTAGAAGTACCGAAAAAAAAATACAGTGAAGGTTTAGGCGCACAATAGGGCAACTAAAGAAAACCTTGATATATTTTTTTTTCATGTAACCCCCTCTCCCTTCCAAAACAAACAAACAATTAAAGTCCCTAACACATTTGGTTCAGGAGGGCGTCTGCGGCTCATAGGTGCGCAGGGCCCTTGCATGGGATCGCAGGCCATGCGGCGATCGCAAGCACACAAGAGTCCTCCCGACGACGCTATTCTTGGCGCGCGCGCGGGGGGTAGCCAGAACAAGCCAACGGTCGGCCACGCTGCACTGCGCAACGGATCTTCTTCGGCGTGCGCGTATAGGGTATCATCGCGCGAGGGGCACTCGTCAAGGCTCGACGACGCTTCGATCGAGCAGCCTGGCGGCATGCACGGTATGGGTTTCCGGTCCTCCTTGCGGTCGCGCTTCGCGTTGCGCAGCCTTCACGTGAAGTCGCCCTCAGAAGGCAACGGTAGCTATATGTCTCTGGGATCTACGGCCACTGACACTGTTTTCTTTATTATTATTATTATTATTGCGATATCAGTCATATGGACACTCCAGGTGCATTTTTGGCGCCGCCGTCGCCGTGATGTTCCGTATAAAGTCCAAGGACGATAATACCGCCGCCGCGCGTCGTACGCTGTATGTGCGAGTGAAAGCACTTGACGTCCGGAAGCCGACGATCGGGCTCAATCTGGCGTGCGCGAAGAAAGCGGAGAGCAAACGCGCCGTGCTCCGTCGCGCGAGGGGTCGTATAGTGGTATGGGAGGGAGGGAGAGGGGTATGAGCATTGTGCGCCGGCAGCAATTGCGCATTTCGCGACCGGGCGCAAGGGGAACGGACGATCGCGATGCGATCTCGCGCGCCATATTTGGAAGAAAGCGCTGAGGCAGAGCGGGAGGGAGTGGGGGGCGGCTTCGACTCCGCCAAGTCTGTACTTTGCACGGTCGCGCGCGCCGAATCTTGAAAAGGATTTGCAAGCGGCTTATACCTTTGAGCGCGGCGTGTTCTCGCCGCCCTTGCGTTGAAGGGATAGACCGCACAAAGGTCACTTCGCTCGCTGCTGCTGCCGCGCTCATCCAGTGCGATGTGTTCATGTTTGCTTGTGCGCGCTGTGACCAATGTTTGTTAATTCAGAAGCGAGAGAGACAGAGAGAGAGAAGGGGGAGATTTTAAGAGGAAGCTTTAGCTCGGGCCCAACTCCGACGCGGCCTATTCAAATACATGTAAAAACGCAAAAACGTTTTTCTGAGATAACCCCTGGACCGATTTTAATGAAATTTGTTGCATTTGAGAGAGAAAGTTAAATTCTAGTGACTGTTGGAAACGGAATTTTGATTTAGGGCTTAAATTTTGGTAAAAAGATTTTTAAAAATTCAGAAGTTTGAAAAAAATAGAAGCACGAAGTTTACAAACTAATAGCTCTGCATCAAAAACAGATATCGCGATTCTGTCAACGGCATCCATTAGACCATTCAAAGCGGACAAATTTGATATGTCATTTTACATCTTACGTGAATTTGTTACGTTATTTACGAGGGTTCTTCAAAAGTCGTAATAACACATTGACACATTTTTTGAGGTTCATGTGTAAGATATCAATTTTGTCCGCTTTAGATGTGCTATCAGATACAATTTACCGAATTGCGATATCATTTTTTCTTGGTGGGTTACGGAGTTGTAAACTTGATAGTTTCGTTTTCTGAAAATTTGCGATTTTTGCCAGTGTTTTATAAAAAATTTACAACCTAAATCGAAAATTCGAAACCAACAGTCACTAGATTTTAAGTTTTTCTTTTAAATGCAGCAAACCCCGTCAAGTTTGTTGCAGTGGTTGCCGAGAAAAACGAATTCTCCTTTTACATGCATTTAGATAGGAGCACCCGAGCTAAAGCTTCCTCTTAATGAAGAGACAGGAGGAGAGGTCGGCCTGGAGAGCGTGTCTCTAGCCTGCTACTCCTCACTGGGGAAAGGGGAAGTGGGAATTCAGAAGCGAATGTTTCCAAGTTTATACGGCCGATAAAACTACTATCCTTACATCGTATGGCTGTCTACTAATTTGCTATCGCAATCGATGCTTCGCCTTTCGGGCGAAACTGCTACTTTTTTTCCCCTTTTTTTCCTCACCTTCGCGGCTTCAGGCGGCGTTAACAGAGGTCGCTTATTTTAGATATGGAAGCACCTGTGTATGTGCTCTCTCATGTGTACGTGAACGTGTCAGTTTTAAGTGCGCTGCTTCTGCATCGTGGCTCACCAACTAGCCCACCAGTATCTACTAAGCTTATTTTAGGCGTAAAAGGAGGCGAGGGAGGACAGAACGAGCCTTTTGTTAACGACAGAGGAGTAATTATGCTCTGCGCCCCCCCCCCCCTTAATTACGTGCAGCACAGCGAAACCTATCGGCTCGCGTCAGCCAATCAGAAAAGATAACCCAGAAGAAGGAGCTCTTCCAGTGTCCCCTCTGATCGTCGATCTGCGCGACACCGAGTCAAGGGATGATTCGCGCGAGGATCAGCGGCACGCAATAGGCGAGCCCGTACACCAGAAACACGCAGCCGGCACTCGATCTTTACTATATACCTACATACTTTGCAAAAGGATGGATAGTTGGGCTGGTTGGTAACACATATTAATAAACGCATATTTACTAACGTATATTTTACTACCTATGTAATTCGCTACACTGCACGAAGCTTCTGATCCTGCGACACCAAACTTGGTCACGTCATACACTTTACGAGCGCGATTACGTCAGTGTCCAATACACGAATGCTATGCGCGCGCGCAAGCAGCGATTATACAGGTTCACTCTCGCAGTGATTCGGCACGCAAGAGCGCGCGTGACCGTTGGACGAACACGACACGGAACGCGTGGCCCGCGCCAAGCCCGTATACACATGGTTGAGGGAGACCGCAGCCTTCCACGTTGCCGCGCGCGCAGGTATCAGGTGTCGTTGTCTGCGTGGTTTTGCCACGAGCGACACCAGAGCGGCCATGCACGCCTAGCTGCTTCCTCACCAACAGCAACAGCTACATTGCATTCGCCGCCTGCGCAAGCCACAGACGGGATCACCTGTGACGCCGACGTCACCGAATAGCGCAAACTTTTTGGCTATAGCAGCGTCTTGCGTCACATTAGACAAGAGCTCGGCGAGAATGCCTGTATAGCAGCAACATATATGCGTGTAGTAGATGAAGTATGAATACGCTTCTATAAGGCGCCGCTGGCCATGCGCCGAACCCCATTATAACTTCCTGTGACTGTTTATGACTTACGATAGTATAACTGCGTTTGCTTCAACGAACCGACCTATACGCTACACGGGTTATGACGGACTTGCGTATCTATAGGTCAGCTAGGAAAACGCAAATTGATCGACGGTGGAGACTATGGAAGGTTCGTGGCGCAAGGCCGGAACACGCACGTTATGCTAATTATCGTGGTGAGCAGAAGTTCTTACCGATTCGATGGCTATGTGTTAACATCAACCTCGCACCTAAAGAATCGGACGACGATGTAGAGGAAAGACAAAGAAAGAATTTGGGGCAGCTCGCTATATATCACGCCGTTTCAAAGGGGATGCCGATGCCATCAATCCATCTATGCATGCATTACACACAGTTCCAAAGTTTCCAGTCCTAGACGCAGCCCGCGAGAACTTGCGCAGGACAACGTTCGCTCGCGGCGAGATTTCGCAACGGTAGAAAGTTGCACGAAAACTGCTTAAAAAAGAAAGAAAGAAAGAAAGAAAGAAAGAAAGAAAGAGAAAGACCACGGGCGTCCGGGGGTCTTTCATCGCCTATACACAGAACACATTACCAGCTCACCCATTATCGATTGTCCGTTCATCCCTAGTGGGAACTTCCATTTCTCGGTGAAGTACTTCAGCGCTGTGTATCGAGCACCTTTAAAGCGTCCGCAAACCAGGAGATGTATGGGTTCAGTTGTTGGAATAGGGTGAGCTCCGAAAGTGCGCATACCGGTTATCCCTGAGCTTGCATGCGACAAACGGAGGGACCTCGATCACGACACGGAGCCGCCACCCACCAGAGAGCTGTGTCAAACAGCATCTTTTATGAAAAACTTACGGACAATAAGCGGGCACTGCCATTTCACGCGGAGACAGCGACGCACCCTATTGAAGCCCCATCGATTCGGAGGCAACAAAGGGGACGTGTAACAGGAATGGAAAGCACCGCGGGTTGCGCATTGCGCGTAGACGGGAAAAAAACGAAAGTGCCCTCCCGGCAGTCACTGTGGCCCACGCATCATCGCTACGAAGAATCGAAACTTGTATATAGCTACAGCTTCTTCAGACAACACTTTGAAGTGCCCGCGTCAACGGAACTTTCGCGAACTTGGCACTCTGCCCGCGCAGTGCGCTGAATATCGGTTCAACAGAGCCCACGTGGCGATAATTTAATCCGTATGAGTGTCGCTTCCAATGAAAAAAAAAGAAAGAATGGAAGCTTTCCAGCGTCTCAAGAGAGTTTCGATGATTGAGAAAGTGTATTATTACATTAGAAATACCTTCTTTTTTTTCCCCCAACCTTCAGCTGAGACAGGGACTCGAAAGAACGCTGAAGAAGCACGCGCTCTCAAGGGCGTACAATATATATATATATATATATATATATATATATATATATATATATATATATATATATATATATATATATATATATATATATATATATATATATATATATATCCCCGCATACGGCAGCGAAAGAAAGACTTCAAGAAATAGTTAAGAAAGTGAATGTCCCAAGTATACCTGCACATAACGCTTAAGAAATGCAGACGCCGCGATTTGCTGCAACTCTTGTACACTTCAGGCTCTCGATATTCGCAAATGCGGGCGGGCGGGCATCCCTTTTCTCTGCAGCACACACTTACAGGCTTGCTTCGAATTGAGAGCACGCGGATCTTGTTCGCGCACGCAGACGCGCTCTTCTTCGCGCCAATAATTGCAACGACGGGGCTACGTGCACTTACGAACGTACAACGCGAAGAAAGAAGGACAGTGCGATCACTCGAATTCTGAGGAATCGGTAATGCGTACGATGTGCGAACGACGTGCTCGCGGCGGGAGCTAATCCTTTTTCTTTCTTTTTCTTCTTCCTTTCCTTTTTTTCTAATGGTGAACACGATCAAACGCGTGGTTGATGTCGTCCACACAAAGAGTTCCTCCTTTAGACCCTCACTTACGAAGCATACGTCTCGTATTGCGCGCAAGTACCGAAGGCATCCGGAGAACCGCGGCGTCCGCATGACACCAGCGATTGAAGCTTGCGCAACGTTCGTAATCATATTCCGTTGCGAAGAGTAGCGGTGTAGCTGTTGCGAAAAAAAAAGAAAGAATAAAGGGAAAAGCAAGGAAAAAGAAATTAAAAAGAACTTTGAACACTGCGCTTCCGCTGTATACTTTTCAAGCTTCGATATTAAACTTATACAACAGCGTATATACGAGTGCGCGCTGTCGTGTGTGTGTGTGTGTGTGTGTGTGTGTGTTTGTCCCGACGTGGCACTAGCCAGGTGCGCGACGATTTCGCGTTCTCGCCGGACCTGCAATAAAAGTTTCTTCACTCACTCACTCACTCACACGCTCACTGTGTATATATATATATATATATATATATATATATACACAACGAAATGCTTATAGAAGAAACCTACAGGAGATTGCATAAACATGCGTGCGACGTTGCCAGGCAAACATCGCTCTCCAGCTATATATATATATATATATATATATATATATATATATATATATATATATATATATATATATATATATATATATATATATGCACCGGCGCAGCGTTGTTTGCGTGTCAGCCTCGAAAGGGATTCCGCGCGTTTAGGAGGAGGAGGAAGAAGGAGGAGGAGGAGGAGGAATAAAGATACGCACGCGAGGCGCCCCATTGCCAACACATGCCTCTCTTCTTTTCGTTGTCCGACCCGAGCAGGGAGTCCCGACTGCTTTTGACGAGTGAGCCTTGGGTTATGAATTAGTCCCGAGGCCAAGACGGAAATGAGGATCCCTTCGAGTTATCTTTCGGAGGGTCTGTGCCTCTCACACAGGAATGCGTGTAGCGCCACGGAAAAAAAACAAAAAAAAACTCGTTATTGAATCAAATCGATTTCATTGTCGACCGTACAATTCGTTTCATTCTTGCCTTATTGCCTCCATTTATAAGTTTATATACTTTCTTTTTATTGAATGACTGTCAACTGAATCGATTTCGACTTTACTCGCTTTAAATTATTCATCAAAATTATACGTTTCTAAACTTATTACTTTAACACATATGTAAAATCTGCCCGACTCTTGGCCAATGCCCGTGAGTGGGTACGAGCGCCAAAGACATCATCATCATCATCATCTGCTCTCGCAGCCGCTCGGAGGTGCACGCAAGCAGCTCCGCGCAGGCTACAGACAGCAAATATTTAGCTTAACTAAAATTTGCGCTTACTTAGTTTTTCGTTTATGCCTGGCTTATCGAATCGTGAAAGAGAAAGACAATGCATCGATCTATAGTATATACAACGTGCACAATGTGGATGACACAAACAGCTCACCTACGCTGGAAACATTTTTTTTTTTGTCTCCTTGACTAACTTCCGCGGCGCTGCCAATAAAAACGCGGTGTGCTCAACTGTTAACCGGTGCATTCTTCTACGCTACAGCACGATCCGCGCGTGTGTTTGTGAGAGGCCTATAGTGACTCGCGAATGTAAGGCCGCGGGAACTGTGTTCTGGGCGGCATCGTGTGCAATGCAGGAATTCTGCTTTAACAATCCAAAATGGCGCTGCATCTCTCATTAGTACCTTCATTTACTAAATGCACGCATAAAAGATCATCTACCACGGCTGCTCTCGCTCTTCCTTCATCAGAACGCGCGTGCTTTTGCAAGCCATGATGCTCCGTGTCGGCCAGCATATAGTTATCGAAGCGAAGCATACCTACAGAAGAATGAAAACGAAGGAAAATACAAAGAAGAAACAGAAAAAAAAAAAGGAACATCTTATTTCTCAACGACACTTGCGTCGATTTTAATTAATCTTCTCAACAGCGCTACTCCCCGCAAACTTCGCGAGACATGCAAGATCATCGTTCTTCAGTTTCTCTCCGGCCTTCCGAATGGATTCGTTTTTTTTTTTTTTTTTCCCCACGGTCGACCTTGCCTGACGGGGAAGATAGTTACAGACCGCTGCACGTTAAGTCGTCTCATCCCCCGAACAATAATAATAATAAAAAAGAAATGCTGATAACGCGAGTACAAGTGTGCAGCGTCTGCCAAGACAAGCAATCACCATGGCAACGAGCGATGCATGCGTGCTCTACCCAGTGAAGCAACGCTGTCATACGCACAGTACAGGACTCCGCCCCGAGACTTAGCATCCATCGCCGAAATATGAAGCTCTGCTTTTAGCCTAATCGGTGCACGTGCGCAACGCCAATAATGTGTGCTAAATATATGCTCTGAACTGCATACAGCAGAATGCGCGAGCTATAGAGCCGCGCGGCACAAAGTGAAAAGTTACGCAAATAAGCTAGACGCAAGTGCACAGAAGGGATGCGCTCATGTGGTATACGCTCGCGCGCGCGGTTGCGAGGCTTGTACAATAACAGAGCGCACCTAATCCAGTAAAGCCACAAAGAACTGCCTCGACCCCCCCCACCATCTCCCAATTCTTTCCCGAGACCGCCTTACTTTTAAATAATTTCCACCTGGCGTGACTCGAAAGCCCCGCTGCAAGGTTATCACGACCTATGTATACTATATATACCTGGACGCCATCGCGGCTTCGACAGCGCCGCGGGCAACTGTGTCGAAATTCGGTCGCAAGGTTCAACAAGTGGGGTTGCTAACCGCTATATGGCTGTTGCTGCCACCAATGCACGCGCTCACTGGATAATGCCAGGCCCGAACCTTTTCTGTACTCTCTCTCTCTCTTCTTACACCGCACCTCTTACCCAATGTAGTGGAATCGGGGATAAACAGCGCCCATGGCGAAGCACGCCCACTGCAAGCCGCAGACGGTCTTGCCTCGCGGGAGACTCGAATCGATTGAACTGCCGCGGGAGTGGCTGTGTTCCCCCGCAAGAACACCCGTAATGCCGTAAAGAGCTCCTTTCTCGGGGAACAAAGGGAAGTTGCGTAATCATCGCGCGGCGAGGGAATCGGTTCGACCCCCGTGCCTTCTGTTCTACATGAAACTTTCAATAAGGCCAGCGCTGTGGCGAAACTGTTCATCAACGTAAGTACGGTGAACCACAAAGGGAGCGTGCGAGCCCACAGGTATTGCTCGGCCACTTGCTCTTCTCTACTGCGGTCACGCCTGTGCGGCCTTTCGTGAACGAATGAGAGAATGCCCGCTCGATCGACGATGACGATTGGCTCTGACGCTGGGTGTTATATACGATAAAGATGCGCGGGAGCGGCGGGGTAAATGTTCAGAAGGTAGCCTACATAAGCCTGAAAGGCAGACCAGTCAATGTAAATGGAAAGCTACGTAAGGAGTCCCAGCTAACGATAGCCAAGCTATCCAACAACAACAACAAGGAAAGTATGATCAAAACAACACGGTGCAAGATACGATTTTAAGACCTACGGTGTTCGGTTGTCAGACCGCTGACGACCGAACGCGGCACAGCGTGGCGGAACACGGAGCTGTCGGCCGTCGTTGCGGCCAACAGCTCCCTTGACAAGGCGCAATAATGTCGTCGCCGTGTTGCATCACACGACGATTTGTGCAATATACGCTGCGGCGACTGTACAGCGGCAAGTCGAGCTCACCGAAAAGCGGCGCGGGAAACGGCGCTGCAGGCCCCAACGCCAGCGACACCTGTTGCTCGAAGAAAAAAAAAATGTTGGCAGCCAGACGACGATTAACGTAACGGGGACAAAACGGATAATCCCTAATGCCTCCTTTAGGCCGCATCCATCCGGCAGCCACTCAAGCCTGAGAAGGAAAGAATGACAACAGAGAGAGAGAGAAAAGGCCTCGCTATTTAATTTAGAAAACGCGCTTTTCGGGAGGTTCGTCAGCCTACAGCCGGACTGGAGGAGTGACGCGAGCGTGCGTCTTCCCCCTACAGTCCGGCCGTGCTGGCTGGCTGTCTCCGGCACTGCCGCGGCGGGCGTTGCAAAACTCGCGCCGGCAAAGTCGTTACTAAACTATGTACCGCGCCATTATCCAGCAAGAGGAGGGCGCTCCTCCTACAGCCCCAAGTTTCCCTAACGGAGAGATGAGCGAGTGGCTTCGGATTTCGCAACGAGAACAGCAGCAGCTCGAAAGCGAGACACACTATATACGTTACATACGGCACGCAGCGTTCACTAAAAGCGCCCGGTGCTGCGGGCGGCCACTGCGCGAATGTGAAAACCGCTGTTGCGAGAAACCAGAGAAAAAGAAAAACCGCACCCGCGGTCGGTTGCCTCGCCGCGCACGGCCATGGAGACTGCGCAAGCCGAGAGAATAGGGTGGCACCCTACGAGAGAGAGTCCATCGACGCCCCCTTCGAAGACGCATCGCCCCAAGGGAAGCGCGTCTGCTCGAGTGCAGCACTGGCCGCGCACGCAGCAGGCCCGCAGCGCAATACGGCTGTTCGCGCGCATGCGCGCGAGATGAAAAAGAAAAAAAAATAAAGCATGGCGAAAGCTTGTTGCGCACGCACGAAGCATGGAAAGCCTGACGACAATTGCCAGCAAACGCTAATCCAAGTGCAAGATGTCTTTTTGTAACAAAAAAAAAAAAAAAATATGAAAAGGGAGAGAGACCGACAAGAGCGCAGGGATTGCCGGTATGCAGAGGATGAGGAGGATGCGTGCGTCATCGGCAGGCAATTTCCACGGTGCTCCCACGCACAGGTACGGATCGTAGGTTTGGGTTTAAGGTTACACACGTACTCCGTTTCACAATCATCTGTCGGTGGATTGAAGGTTCCAGTCGCGCCGTGGCGCTATAGACGAATGTTCGAGACTGAGCAAACGACGCCGCGGTCTGACGCGCAGAAAGGATGCGCGTGCGTTTTCGCACGCGAGCGCTCTACTCCCCGATTGGCTGACGCCAGTAGCGTGTCCTCCACTCCGGTAGCACACGTCATTGCGAAACAAAGTGTAATCGTTGTTTGTAAACTATAGACGGAAGGGCAACAGTTGCAGCTAAGAGTAATAGCGCATATGAGATAAGAAATGAAACGCAAAATACGTGTGTACAAGATTTCGGGTTCCATGGGTTATCTTAAACATTTTAGTCACGTTCAATCGAACGTTTCACTTAAGAACTCGAGACAAGTGGCGATATGCTGAATACAATTAGGAAGTAAATTGACGTTTTTGAAAAGTGACTCCACCGATTAGATGATCGAATTACGTTCGACCAATCGATCCCCGTTTGACAAGGAACCTCTTCTAGAGACACGATATATTATTGCTACAGTTGCGCTTCGCAAAATATATAGGGGTCCGCCCGAAACCTCTGGCCCATCGCACAGTTTGAGAGACATAGTTTCTCTTTACGTTCGCCTTATCGCGTCCTTATCTCCCCATCCCTTTTTTCAGGGGACAAACGATACGAACAGCCGAAAGCTTCGATTTAAACATTCGGCACACACCACGGCCAAATCAATAACCAGAATAACCCGACCCGCAAGCGAACAGCACGAGCAATTTTCTTACGAGCATACGATTTCAACAGCCTACACACAAAACGACGCGGTTACCAAACGAACGCCAGGTAGAAACGTAACCTGCAGCTGCAGCGAAGCTGCGCATCGATCCCATCTGACGTACAAGCAAAAGTGCCGCGGCTTCGCAATACAGGAGAGATGGGAAAGCCTCCGTCGTCTAGGAGTATACCTCTCAAGTGTAATTGCGCTATCACTTTTTTTCGCGCAAGCGCTATTTCGTCACAGAGCGCGCGCGTCGCACCTCGGGTTGCTACGTGGCGGCGTACAGGACGGCCGGTACAGGCCCGAACAAAGCGAGAACCGCGACTCTTCCCCCCGCGCGCAGGTGTTGCGGCGTAATTTTTTTTCCCGAGCGCTCACGCGTCTGGACAGCCAGCTCGGGAGCAGCAGGTAATCCCCTCGGCACGCCGCCGACTGAAATGCAAGCTCGCGGACTGAGAACCGCAACGCGTTGCGAAAAGCCAGCTGCCGCATGCGGCGCGAAGCGCTCGAGGGTGAGCTGCTCCGTATACGAAAAGTGCACGCGACGACGACGACGACCTGCACACACGCGAAAGAAGCACGAGGGGGGGGGGGGGAGGGGAGGAGGAGGTTGTCGTCTTGAATGTAGCCTTCCTGCTCTCCTTTAACGGCGCCGCGATTAGAAATGTTCGGCTGCGCGAAACCTAGCGCGCGCGTAGTCGCCAATTAATGGAACCCTGCGCGCGATGCGTTCGCAGTTAGCAGCAGTCGGTGGCCGAGCACGCGTATATATATATATATATATGGGACATCTACTGTATAGCGTTGTTACACGCGTAGTATGTGTACACAGCTCGCAACAGTTTACTCCCAACGTGCGCACGGCCGTTCCCAATGAAAAGAAAGACAAAAAAAAAAAAAAATCCGGCAACAGGAAAGCGCGCGAAGTCGTTGCTGGAAACGTCGGCTATTTATCGCGAGACCGTGCACGTACACCTATGTCATGCTCGCGATGCTCACACGCTCTGTTTTATACAGTGATTTATAGCACTGCGAAGGTAAATTGCTTTGTGAACTCTATACACTATAAGATAAACGAATACAAACTCTTCAGTGACAACGGTGGGCATACACCCACGGACAAGCGCACGCGCAAGAAATACAAGAGGACGAAGCGCGGGGCCGGAGGAGTATCCGAAGGAGACACCGTCGGCGACACCACTTTGGGAGAGGCCCCTTCTCGACGACAGCTGTGCCGTAAGACGGGTTTGCTCGAGGGAGCCAAGTTTCGCAAAAAGGAACCGCATGCCGCTGGGTGTTGCGACACTCTTAATTCGCAACCAATTAACATCAACCGGGGACGACGTCCTCGATGACGGTTGTCGCCGCTCGCGAAGGGCTGTCGAGTCGACGCGTACGCCTGCGCACCTTTATTTATATATATATATATATATATATATATATATATATATATATATATATATATATATATATATATATATATATATATATTATTCTTTAAGTGCTGGAACATCACGCCGCACACAGCCGCGGAGATGAGCAAGCACATATATATATATATATATATATATATATATATATATATATATATATATATATATATATGCAACGGGCGCGAGTTCTCGCGAAGAACTTCGGTTTGAGTCAACCCTTCGTCGTCGTCGTCTTAGGTCGTTATTTCGGAGAATCGCGTTGCGATATGCGTGCAGCACAAATCGAAGTAAGACTCGCGGCAATGATTCACCACGCGGCGTCGCGACCCGCGCTAGGGTGGCCACCCTACCCGCGCGTCGGATGTCGTTGTGCACGGCGGCTCCGTATACGGAGAGGCTCGAACGTTGGGCAATGAGCGCGATTATACGGGCAGTGTCGCCCTATACGCGGACCCGTTCGTCAGCCTCGATCGCTATACGGAGGACTGCTTCATTCTAGATCGCGGCATGTCTGCAGGGCGAGATTTTCAGCCCCGCTTTCCGTCACGGCAGCACGAAGGTGGCTCGCGCGAGTAACACTTCGTTGAGCTGAAAACGAGAATATCGACAAAACAACGCTATATATATATATATATATATAGCTCGGCGTTAACTGCATTATGAAAGCGTTGTTTTAGCAATGTTTTCGAGTAACCGAGTAATGACCGAGTAATCGATCAACTGATCGATTACTCGATCCATTCAGTGAGTCTGCTCCTCCATTCTATAGCAGATATGCGTCGGCCGTTTGCTTACGCCATGCACGCAGGCCGCTCCTTAGACATGTTTTCAACATCAACATTTAGCAGATCTTGCAATCCAACCAACTTCCATTCTCGTTGCCTTCTTACCAATGCAACTTTAATAATACTTATAACGCCATCCAAAATGTTTGATTGATTAATTTTCACGTATTATTTTTTTTAATAACACAGAACAGGGCGCGCTTTTGTTCTATAGATAGACTACACCGCCCTCTCCTTGCGCTTCAAAAACTTGCCCCAATCGCCAACTTGGTTCAAGCCGATCGATTGATTAATTGATTGGCCGGCTCATTCGTTATAACAGTGCTTCCCGATTGACTGGACAGTAGGACCAGTGATTGCTCCATTTGCCGACTGACTGACCGATTGATTCGTTATTCTGATCGATCGACCAACTGGTGGGATCGATCGCTCGATCGAAATCGCAGCGAACGACACTGACCTCGGGCGGTGCGGCTGTCTCGGTCGCCTGGTCATCGTCCATGCAGAAGGGCAGCCCATAGCCGCTGTCCGGGGCCGACGACGAGCCGAGGCTGGACGACGACGAGCCGCCGCTCAGCAGCAGCTGGCGCACCGAGGACGCTTCGTCGGAGGCCGCCGACGACGAGCTCGTCTTGCCGCACCTGCACGAGTGTAGGGCGAGAGGGGGCCGTCAGCAGGGAGGAGAAACTATATACGTGCACACGGAGCGCTCACGTTACGCGTCTGTACCGGCGGTGTCAAACGCCCAAACGACACTACAGCGAGTGTCTCGACGTGTAATATATAAGGGCGATACGTGATAGCAGCGGCACACGCCGGCCGATATGTACTGTGCCGGAGCCCTCGCGGAGAGGTTTCTCTTATATTTTTTTTTTTTTTTAATTTCTGTTGCCAACCGAGATCAATGTCAAAACGTAAAATACTCATGAAAAAGGTCGTCTTATAAATTCGAAACAGGACGTCAAACTTGCAAGCACCCTTTGGTAATTTAAGCCCGCGACCACGATTGGTCGGCATTGTACACATTTTTAAACAATTTCTTTACCGAACCGCTGCAAACGCGCGCGAACTGTTTATTTATTTTCTTCTAATACGGACCCATTTTAGCGAGAACAGTCACGCGCGTAAAATCGAATTTAGCTGCGAACTGAATTAACGAAAAAAAAGGAAACGAAAAAAAAAAAATTTCGCAGTTTCGCCCGAGAGGCGAAGCATTGATTGCAACAGCAAATCGTTAGACAGCTTTAAGAAGTAAGAGAGAAGAGAAAGCAAAGACAGGAAAGGCAGGGAGGTCAACCAGAGAAGAGCACCAGTGTAGGATAGTTTAAGAAGTAAGGTTAATACATTAACGCATAAAGTGCTGTAAACATTCGCTTGCTAACTAAATTACCAAGCAAGCTGTCGCGCGCGTACGGGAAAACGCGGACACCGCTCGCTCAATGACCGCGGACACTCGCTATCATAACGCTGGCGTGATGAAGGACGGCATGCAGCAGGGACGAGCGAACTCCCCCTTCGTGCTGTCTCTCGCTTCAACGCGAGCTAGACGCGCGAGAGCGCAGCGCACGCGAAGCCAACCCCGGATTACCTCCACCTCACCGTCTGTCTATTCCGATTGTTATAACGTTATAAACCACCGTTTAACCTCCTGCACCAATCAGTTCGTTTGAGGGCATAACTACGCTTGTCACCGACGCGCCCCGCGTGCTGTATAGCTGCTGCGAAACGTCTCAAAGCGAGTTACACCCGGCACGCTAGCCCGACGCCATGACGACAGCGAGTCTCCGGCGCCTAGCAACTGGCTCCAGTGGAGATGGCTGCTCGGCTTACAATAGCGCATGAAATGGATGAAAAAGAAAAAGGGGAGGGGGGAGGGTGATGCGAAAGAAACACGACGCCCAACGAACGCCGAATAAGCTTGAGAGAGATATCGGGCGAAACACCTTCCCAGCGACCGAAAGCTAACGCTCCGATTCTCCTTTCGCAAATGCGCCAACACCGACCGGCGTCCGGCAAGGGAACACCGTAGGAGCAGAACGGGCGGCGTCCGAATGGACATGCAGTGACTGCAGTAGTACGGCTAAAGAAATGCGCTCGCTCGCTCGGTCTTCCTTTCTCTCTCTCATTTATTTTTTTTTTTTTTTTTTTTTTTTTTTTTATGCGCTGTCCTCGAGCGCTCGTTTGGCGCCCGGCATTTATTTGAGCGCCGACATCCTCCTCCCGCACTGTGACCGCGCGTTTACAAAACGCCAGTCCAGCGACGAATGGGGCACTCAATCTGTCTGTCCCCGCTGCTTCAAGGTCGACGTCGACCCGACGTCTTCGTTCGCCGGCAGCGACCGCGAATAACGCACACCTCGGCGCGCGACGCGCTCAGTTCTCCTGCACACCGCGGGCGAGCGGTTTCCGCGTCAGCGCTGACGCGTTTCGCGCATTCGTTCGCGAGACCCACTTCGTCATTTTAACGCGTTTTGACGTGAATAGGGCGGCGACGGCGCGCGACGACATGGCGTGTGCGGGTTACCAAAGGGTTGCGCGTGTGATGCGTTTACGGGGCCGATGGAAGGAGGGAGGGAGGGGGGACGTGCACGGCGGCCGATCGACGATGACAGATGACGCGATCCTGGCGGCATTCGCGTCCGTTCACACATGGATGGAAGCGAAAAGAGCGAGTGAAAGAGACGGCGCCTCGCCCTCCCGATAGGCGCCCCGACTTGAACGTGAAACGAAGAGGCGCGAGAGCGCAAGGCATACAACGACGTCGCGTCGTAGGATCGCGCGACGAAACCCCGGTCACGTGCCATCGGCGATTCTTCTCTGTATGTCTGATTGAGCGTTTAAGTTAAACTAAAAATTTACCTCTTCTTTCTTTATTAGCATTTAAAGAGGGCGAGTCTGGCGACCGAGAGGGCAGAGGTTACATCTCAAAACGTCATTAGGCAAGAAAAGCAACCGCTTCTGACCCTGAACAAAAGATGCCGAAGACAGCACGAGTCACCGAACTGTTTCTTACGCGCCATTTAAAAGCTCTCGGTGCCCTTTCTATACTGCCGGCGCGCGCTTCGTATTTTTGCGCACCTTGCATAATATTTAAACGCTAAAGCACAACACTAATCAAGTTTAGACAAGCAAAGTATGGCTGCTAAACTATATTTGAATTCAGCTAGCAGATGCGCGTTGACCGCTAGTGGAGAAAAGTAAGGCCAGGGTTAACCTTTTTCCTTTCTTTCTTTCCTTTTTGTTTTGTTTTGTTTTTTTCATGTCGAAAGATCTGCGCTGTTGCGTCACTGCGACGCCAAGTATTCCCTTGCATCCGGCCCATTTCGGCGCTAGAAAGGTTATGGAAACTTGCCAGGTTGAGCTCTTGGCTCCTTTATAGTGCGTAATACAGTTCTTTTTGGCCGATAACCATTTAACCAGATTAGAGCAGTGGCTGTCAAAGCGCATGACGTCAGGGCGACCTGGTCCAACATTAGTTTTCTGCGGCTTTTTTGCATTGTAGCGTAACAGTTGCCGTTTTGCTATTGTACACAATTAGATTAATATCCCTCTTTAGTGTCTGCCTTTAACCAATTACTATTATTATTTGTTTAATTGATGCACGCTCCAGAGCTCAGACCTTAGGGTTGTTCCTGGGCAGGGTAAGTAAATAATTAATTGATCGATTGACTGATTGATTGATCGAAATGAATAATAATTAGTATTATTTATTTGTCTGGAATATGCATTGAATTGAACTTTATTGAGCTTACACGGTACAGAGCGCGCAGATCCACTTTATGCAGAAGCTCTAGCATGCGCTATCCGTATAACATCTTGTAGGATAAGCTGACTTGGACAACGAAACGAAAGGCGAAGAAACGTCATATGCTTGGCAATACGGCTATACACAGGCTCGAAAGCCTGTCGACAAGCGCGAGGAAAAGTAACCCGTCGCAGGGAGCTTACGCAGAGGGACACACGAATACCGAGTCCGAGGCTGCTTAATACAGATGCTTGTGTGTGCGCCAGCAAACGCAAAGCGGGCCGGGTTCCAATATAAACAAGGGCGCGCGGACGCGTACGTAATTAATTTGTCGCGCGGTATGGCCAGTGTTTGTGTATCACGCCCGCGCATTGCAATAACACACAAACATTGCTTAGCTAACAACGGATGTAATCTGTGTGCATTACACGCACTAGAACACGCATTCGTAGCAAGATGAGACGGGGAGTGAAAAAAACACGCACGTTGCCAGCAGCGCGTGAGGTACGAGATATACGCTGCTATCAGCTGGGTCGGCCCCACTCATCAACAAGCTGTAGATTCTCGCGGCACCTTAAGCAGCACGTTTAATTAGCCGCACTGTCCGTCGTGCACACAAGCGTAGAGTTTTTTATACGATAATCATACTAGAGGGAACTCTGCTGGCGCTGCGATTGTTCAACCGCCAAGAGAATGATGGTTGGTATACACGGATTTGTCCGATCTTCGTGACTGCAGATTCAGACGTTCTTGTGGCTTCGTTTATTACATTTTATCCGCTTTCATTGGCCTAAATTTCAAAGCAATCTATACTCTTTCTTTAATGTAGGAGACAATAAGATTCTGCAAGCACGCATAATCGCTACTGATTGCAGCTGTTCACCTTATCCACGGGTCTGTGGCGTAATGGTTTCGATATCGGGCTTGTCCGTGCTAGAGGACCCCGTGTTCGAATCCTTCCGTCGGCCAAGCTTCAATAACGGTTATTAAATTATCCATAACGCTGTTTTGTTCAAAATGATCAGTCTGCAACACCACGAAGCCGTTTATAAGGCCAGCAGGGCGAATTTTAGGCAAATACATGTGCTACCCATGATTCGCATGCTGGCCGAACCACCCTGCTTGCAGCTCCCGTAGACGCTATGGCGCCCGAATATTTTGCATATAGTTAAGGGGTAATTAGAGCGTATCATTGCTAGCTCAAAAGGCACCAGAAGGCGATGAAAAGCCGATGCCACCGCCGCGAGGCTGCGTTGACCTTTACTTGACTGACATTGTTTCGCCAGCTATGTACACCGAGAAGGACGAAGAACAATGAGGCGGCATATATCCTGCCGCGTATATGTATACTGCACGCGTAAAGAAAACTGGACGCACGCTGTCGACGGAGCGAGCATCTGCGACCGACATCAAGTTCGTTCGCGTTTCTTAAAACTTACGGAGCAATGTTAAATGCGTGCATCGGCATTATAGCGACATTGAGCTCAGAAGAGCCTTTCCCGCGTGGCGGAAGGCGGTGAGTCCGAAAGCGAGTGGTATACACCCATAGTCGCACACATCGGAGGTCGCGGGATATGTAATGCGATCAAGCGGCTCGCGAGATGCACGGACACGTTAACATTACGCGCATCATTAAAGCCGCGTTCGCTGCCCTATGTGTAGTTTATAGCTGAATTCGTTAGCAGCCAGACGAAGAACAGAGGGCCATAATTAGTGACGCGCGAGCGAACTACATAATACTGGAAGTGCAAAGGGCGCGACTATAACTGAATAACGCGAACTGCACATACTTTGCCGTCGCCGCATGGGAGCATCCATGTATAGTTCGCCGCGCTGGTCGGATCGTCTCCGATTCTAATGAGGCAATCCAGAGCAAGGCTTCGGGTTGCGAAAGGTGCACGCGTGCGTATACGTGCCAAAGCTATTAAGAAGGCGCGGCCGGGGCGCGCCACCGCTCTTAATTTGCCGACGGGCCGCTCGAAGCAATTAGCGAACAGGCACGTGCAACAGCAAGGTCATACGGAACTAAAAGTAACAGCAACGATTTAAAAAAGAACATGAGAATGGAAACCGTTCACACGGCCTTGCGCTCACTGGAAGTGCATAGTTTGCAGGCTTTTCCTATCACCCCCCTCCCGGTTCCATGGTCCACCCCCTAAGTTTCCCTCTTTTTTTCCTTTTTTCCCTCTCGTATATGTCCATCCAATATATCGCCATCCGCTTAATGATTACGTAACGAACATAGCCGACCATGTCTGAGGCCTCTAGGGGAAATGAAAAGGATAACTAAAAGGGCGTCTGCGGCGCTCTGCAATATGGCAGTGTATACCCAATCACAGCTCGTGCTCCGCGGTGCAGCCCCTCCTCCTTCTTAGACGATGACCAGCGCTGCCGCCCACTTTATACTGGTTCACCAATGTTGCTTGGAAGAAAGAGAGGAATAGTTCTTTCTATGTAGTTCCTTTCGTCATTCAAGCGTTCTGACTTTCCACGCGCGATGAAACGTCGTTGTCGTGAAACACGGGCCAGCTTGGGAAACAGCCTGATACAGTCCTCGTATACTCGCCTACACGCCGCCGCTACCGACGCCTACCGTCGTCCTTCTCTGCACTTCGAGCCCTGCTTGCCGCGAGAGCTTTTACGTAAGCTGCCGAATCTACTCGGCAAGAAGAAGTCCGCAATTGCCTGCAGCGAGCAGCTATCTGCAGCTCAAGCAAGCAAGCAAGCAGAATGACATCATCAGCGGGACACGAAAAGCCACCTAGCAACAGGTCGCCGAGGGAAGAACAAAAAGCAGTGTAAAAAAGAAACAAAGAAGAGCCGAGTGGAAAGAATGGGTCGTGAATCTGCAGCCCTCCATCCAAGCCGAGCTTTATACGACCGCTATATACTACACACACAGCCTCGCGTGTGTAAGCCATGGCGGCGGTGTGACGCAAGCGCGGAGAGCGATGAAAGGGAGCGCAGTGGAGTGAATCTCCGCCGCAGTCTGGGGGACGCCCCCTGAATGGACGCGGTCCGGTGCGCGGACGAGACACGCCGCTCGTTTAGGGTGACGCCACGCGGGTGTACGCGACGAGTGCGGCGCCGTTCACCACCGACTGACTGTACATCGCGTCGTACGTACGGTCTGCACGCGCGGGGGCGCGTAACAAGCGCGTGATGTGAGCGCTTATTACCACTGTGTGCGTCGAGCGCCGTCACGTGCACGATCGTTATGCATGGAGTCGCGCGGTGCGTAACCAACGGTGTTGACAAATCCTAAAGAGTGTTGAGCACACGTGACGAGGAAGAAGATGAATTCAAGAAAAGCGAGCGGGAGAGAAAGAGAAAAAAAAAATTCACGCAGTAACTCCTCCGGGAGTTGTCTAAGTATGCGTAAGCATTGTTCCACTTGCTCATCTTCACGCAGCCCGGCGTAATTATCATCGATGTTATGGAATTTGATCCGACCAGTATACGTACAACCGACAGAGCTGCGGCGACACGAACTGCTACGGGCGGCGGCGCAAGGTGAACTGGTGACGCAAGCAAACTACTGTAGGTGGCGGCGCCCGCCAGGTGCTATGATGACGTTCCGATCATCAATGAGCCGTTATCGCTCTTTCAGCGCATTAGTCATCCGCGTCGAACCATTATCAATCGTGATCAACCGTACTCCAGCGGAGGCTGCGTATATGGAGCGGCCGCACGGGCTCTATCTTGAAAGTGATCTGCTATGGGGACAGAGTGTGCTGTGTTCTTGTCGCTTATAGCGTTGGTACTATCGGCGAACGAATAATCGTTTAAATGTATCACGTAGGAAGATTAATCTTCATCGATATCCACGTTTCATTTCACATCACACACACACACACACACACACACACACACACACACACACACACACACACACACACACACACACACATATATATATATATATATATATATATATATATATATATATATATATATATATATATATATATATATATATAGAGAGAGAGAGAGAGAGAGAGAGAGAGAGAGAGAGAGACTGCACGCGTCCAAGTGTATTCACCACTTCTAATTGAATATAATGTATGCGACCTCTACGCTGGAATTGTCACTGCTCTACAAACGTACAGATGCACAGAGAATCAAAAGAATAATGTCAGCGCAGAGCAGTAACCTTAAAGAGATTCTACCCTGCCCTCAAATTCCTTATATCTTTATTCCAATTTAGAGTGAGTGAAGTCGCTACAGTTGTTCGATAAGTTGTCGCATCGCAAGAGCGAGAGACAGCGATGGAGCGGGGCGTACTTGCGTAATGTCACATCCCTTACTACGGAACAAGCCTTGTTACCAAATTTCAGGAGAAGAAAGAAATACAGCGTCAAAAGAAAGAAAGAAAGAAAAGAAGGAAGAAGCACAGTGTAAAGTACTCTCAAGCACGGAGGAGACATCCCGACCACGCGACAAGTGCCGACAAGAGTGACGAAGAAGAAGAAGATACGGGCCAGAAGCCGTGCCTGCAGACTGTTCAACGTCACCAGGCTCTTCTCCGATTCTTGGGCATGGTGGCGAAAGCAGAGACCTTTAAACAAGCGCAGAGCGCAGCATTTTCTACAATACGGCAACTAAAAGGTTACCCGGCACGAATGGAATGAAAGGGGGGGGGGGGGGTCGGCAAGAGGTAGCGATATGTCTGAAGCGCGGCAGGCTAGCGTCTCGCACTGATGTACTAGACTGCAAATACTAGAAGAAACAAAAAACGCGATCGCGCTCACACAAACACAGACGAAGAATCAAGTGACGAACACGCAGTAAACGGGATACGAGAAATGAAAGGCCGAGTGCCAAGTTGAAAGAGCGCGCTGTCAGCAGAGAAAAAGGAAGAGGCACAGAGCCGGGAGAATATATATATATATAACAAGTGGCACACGTCTCGGATAAAGACGGCTCCGGGGGATTTCGTCGACTCGGCGACAGCTTCGTTCTTTATTTCGCTGGCACTGCAGGCAAGCGCGGGGATGTTCCTCTGACAGACACAAGGGGCAAGGCTCTGACGACTCGCATTTCGCACGGCGCGGCTCCGCCACAAGGGAGGTGTTTGTCCCGAGAATGGTCGACGCGCGCCGACGGATTTTTTGGGTGCATCCCCACGAAGCGGCGAGCGTGCGCCTGCCACGGCGTCGTGAGAGACGGCGTAGCACGAAGGGGAGCTTTACAACACGCGACGGATCAGAGGGACGTCGATCTCGCGTCAAGGACGCGGTGCTGACATCGGGTTGACTTGAGCCTGGCTTGCTGAGCTATATGGCTACAGAGAACGAGCAAATGTAAAGAAAAACCGCGTTCCTTACAGGACAGCACACGTGCGCACGTTTCCCGTACGGGGACAGTTCGGCTTCCCTTCCTAAATTGAGACCATCCCCCGGTTCGCTTTTGCGTTTCTGCCAGCGGCTGAAAGTATAATAACGTCATTTCCGGGGTACGCCGCGTGCGAAATAAAAGTCGGGTAAAGACGCAGTGGCGTTTAACCTGACGGCTTGTGGCGCCGCCTTGGTCTCCTATCCCGCCTCCTATAGCGCTGGTATCGCACAACGCGGCGCATTTTCCGGTGTGTCGTAGACTATGCGAAGAGTCATGAATGAGCACCCATCGTTCGACCACTGTTGATCTCTTCAAGTTTCCACCTTCTTGCGAACCTCCGCGTCTTGATTGCACGATGCGAATACTTTCTTGCGAGTCATGTGCGAGGAATTTCGGTTTTGTTCTGTGCTCTTAAGAAACTTCCGACAACCTCGTTCCAGCCTAATTTTCCTCGCTTCAGTTTTGCGAAAGCTTATACGTCGAAGTGAGTAGTTGTCGCCCTAAATGCGTAGAGGGCTTCTCTACTGTTATTTCTATACTCAACAAGTTTCTGCACGAAGTGACAATGAGAAATTCGAGTGGCATAGACACAGCTTCACTGCTCCCTTGAAAGCAAAGCCTACACGTAAGTGTTAAGAAATTGAAATGTAAAAAAAATTCCAGCCTGGACGACACGAAGACTACGTAAATAGACAACTGAAATATGGCGTACGTGTCAAAACACGGTTTCAAAGGAGAAGAGTATCACGAATGTTAGAGTGAATCAATTTATTACAGCATCAGACATCGTAAACTGATAACGTGAAAAAAGCAAGTTCAATTATACTATTTATTTACTATAGTTTACTATCATATTACTATCCCTATAATGCTAATCTATTGATGTTACGGAATGTGCGATGCGTACGTTAGTGGTGCAACAGAAAGCTAACTAACTCTTCTCATATATCGCGATACACCAGTGCTTAAGTATCACGAAACATATACTGGATAACATAAAACTTAAAAAAAGAAAAGAAAATGAAGAGAGCATCTCGGCGCGTGAGCGCCAGAAGCCTCGCGAGACGCAGGCCAGTCGTTCTGTCACATCGTGCAATCGATCGGGCGATTCGCGCAACACGAGAGTACGTAGTCTGAGAGAGTGGTGACCCGAAAAGAACGACACCCCACTCGGCGCTAGTGGGTAATTTACAACTGAATCATCGTACGAACTTGGTCCCGCAGAAAAGAGGACATAAAAAAAAAGAAAAAAAGACGAAAGCTGCACGAATAGCGGCAGACAGCCCGAGAAAGCAATCGAGCGTCGATCGTTTTAGGGTTTGTCGCTAGCCAGCCTTTAAAAAAAAAAAGCAAACCCAATTGCATCACAGGCGCAACATGTCTCCGTGGCAATCACTATAAAGGACGAACGCTCGAGCGCGACGAACCGCGCTGATCGACCGCGCGGCCGCGAGACCTATAGCACTTAGGCCGCTTGCGCTCTCTCATTTGAAATTCAAAACTCGCGATGACTGAGATACGGAACACACTTAAAGGCGCACGCTCCCTCCCCTCTGGAGTCTAGCTGAAAGCGAGAAGGACCAGCAGCCACGGTCACCACATCAACGCGCAGCGCGACGACGGTGGTGCTCCGCTCGCCAATATCAGTCACCATGCAAGCGCGCTGCGACGGTTCAAGAACCCTCACATGCCGTGGAATCAGTCCGTATCTGAGCTCGCATATCGGCCATTTTTCACTTTTCCGGATGTCGAGGACCTCTACAATGAAATGACCTGTATAACGAAATGACCTGTATAACGAATGAAACCTGGGGCCTCGAGCACTTCGTTATAAGTTCGTTCGACCGTAGGCGGCTGAAGATGGACAAATATATTAGGTACAGATGATAGGCGAGTAAAACAAAACACGCTGACGACAGCGTCAGCAGCACACCAGAAAAGGCACGGTAACACTTGTGGTGCGCGGCATTGCCCTGCTACTGAGATAACGGCGAAAGAGAAGTATGGCCGCCCAAAAGGAGCTAACACAATTTAGTTTCGAGATAAGTGAAAGAAAGGTTCAGCGCGTGTATAATAACAAGCTCCGAAGATCCAACTACACAAAGGAAGGCTATACGATGGGAAGCAAGCGTCTGCAATCTCGGGTGTTAAAGGACTTCCAGAAGCTCACTCGGGCCTCCACGCGACGGCAGGAAAATAAATAAAATAAAATAAAATAAAAATAGACGTACCATGCGAGAACTTGAGAAACACGGCTTAGAGAAAATAAAGGCCAGATTTTCGAGAGCGGCGCACAAGGAGGACAACGGCTCGTCGAACTCCAGAAGCTATACGAGGCACTAGCTGCAGCTGCAATGAACGAAGGCCCTTCATGCAAGGCAAGTCGTATACAAGCAAGCACTAACTAGTCGTGCAACGATGTCCTTGTTTTATTTTTGTTGCTTTAGACGACACTCTCTTAAAGAACGTCGTTCTTTAATGCCGTGTAACGACGCCGTAGCGCTTTTTGTCTTCCCAACTACATCTCACAACATACAAAGGAACTGACGTCATTGCAGGCACAAAGGCAGTTGCAATAAAAAGACGCCAACCGCTGCTATGTTGGAGGCCGTGGCAGACATTCGTTGGTTGCACAAAAGTAATTTCAACCGAGCGCGTGCATGAAGGTCCTGAAAACGAATGCCACGCTACAAAAAGACAAGCGAGTCCGTCGTGAAAAAGGTCTGTAGAAACGTTTATCCATATCTACGACAACGAAGCGATGGTGCAACGAAATAGCACGTAAAAAAATAAATAGTAAGGAGGTAAAAGTCACATACACCTGCGACTGAGAGAGCTTGCGATAGCAAATTCATGTCTCTGCGGCACACGGTGCCGCTTACGTCGCTTGCTCATCAATCGCCGCTTTAGGTGAGCGTTGAGAAACTCGCGCTAGCAAGGCGCACATACTGCTGATGCGTCTGTGTTTGCTACCACCCGGTATTGTGACGCCATCTAGTACACACTCGGCGAATAACTCTTGTTGCCTCCGAGATTTCAGTCTATAGGCCTGCGGAATTTTCGCCCTTTTTGGCGCGATAATACATGTGACAAACAAAGCGGCTTCACAGAAGATTATTCGAACCAGTGAATACACTAATTCGCTATAGTTTGCAAGTAAAGTAGTGCGTCATTCCGTATCTCGGAGGCACACATGACTCAAACGAGGCTTCAGAGGTTTTCACGAAGGGGTACACATGATAAGTATAACTTGTCATCGCGAAATAATAAGTCGCAGTTGCGCATGAAAGGCGAAGAATCGATTCCGAGAGCAAATTAGCAGACAGCTATACGAAGTAAGGATTGTAGTTTTATCGGCTGTTTAAACTTATAAACACTCACGCACTAACTAAATTAACGAGCACGGTGTCACGCGCGCACAAGCAAACATGAACACATCTCACTCGATGACCGCGTACACTCGCTGCGGTAAAGAAAGCGCAGCAGCAGCAGAGAGCGAATTGACCTTCGTGCTGCCTCTCGATTCAACGCGAACGCGATTCAACGGCGAGAACACAGCGCACACGAAGCTATCAGCACTCGGCGCACTCTGTCCACCACCGCAGATCGCTTTCAAGATAGGGCTCGCGCGGCCGCGCCATACACAGCCGCCGCCAGAGTAGAACGCCCCTCCCCTCCCTCCGGTGCCTCCTTGCGGAGAACGTACAGCGGCGCGCTTCCTCCAAGCTTTCCTCCCTCTTGCGCACTAGGTTGAACCACTATCGTCGGCTCACACTTGCACTCGCACATACAGCATACGGCGCGTGGCGACGATGTTATCTCCCTTGGACTTTATACGGTGCGTCACGGCGACGCCGACGGTAGAAATGCGCCTGGGGTGCCCATATAATTGTTATCGCAATAAAAGAAGACATTTAAAGGCACACTATTACCCCGAGGGAATTTTGAGCGTTACAGAAGGTCTGAGCAGAAGTTTGGCGAAACAGTGTCATGCCATCGCCAAAACCGCTCTTGAGAAGCCTCGTGGGCCTTACTCTACGTTGCGGCACGCATATGTGAGAAGAGGGAGCGCAATGCGAAGGGAATAATTTCAACAACAGAAAGCTGAGGTAGTTGGTAAGGATTCGTAACTCAAAGAAGGGGTAAGGCGAGCAGACACGAACACAAGAGTGGGCAACACGGCGTTCGTGTTGTCCACTTCTTTTAATTGTGTCCGTGTCTGCACGCCTTACCCCTTCTTTGCATTACGAATAATTTCAGTCTACGCGGAGGAAGTGCGAATCGGTCGGCGAACGGAGCGAACACGTGGCTGCACGCGAGCATCCATCAATAATAACGCTCGAAGTCCATTGGGTGCTGCGGCACAAGGAAGGCGCATGCAATGCAAACGGTCGTGACAGCGAGGGAAGTTGAAAAAAAAAAGCGAAAACAAATGCGGAGAGCAGTTCACCATACGCGAGCTGAGTGCCGCGCCTCGATCTGCTGTCAGTAGCACGCGCTATTTTTGCACGTGCAGCAGGTTTCGCCACAGAACGAATCTGCGCAACGATTGCACCGCTCTCAACGAAGAGGAAGCTTTTTTTTTTATTATTATTGTTACAGAGACTGCCGGGCGCAATCTCTGCGGTATAGAATATGCAGGAGAAGTGATACAGCTCGGTAATGCGTTCGGGGGCAGAAAAACAAAAACAAAGGAAACGCGTTCGTGCCAGACGCTTTCTGTGTGTTTCGCGCAATTGTAGCGCCGCTGCCCCGCTCGGAGATTGCAAAATCTTACGTACGTTCCCGCACGCGTTGGAAAACTTCCTGCGCGGCCTATACACGCAGTGCCCTTCCGCGGCAGACCGCACACTATCGAGCTGTGCCTACGAATAAGACCGCCTGGAACTACTTGTAACGGGCGACGATATCTTGGTCCACACCTGCGTTTCGAGTCTGAGTGGCATCGAAGTGCGTGCGTGCCTGTTGCGTCCGGAAACCGAAGCAGCGTCACCGCGGCATCAGAACGACGGAATCGCTATATTGAACTCTGTCGTAAGACGTTAGAGTCGTAAATATCTGTAACAATACGTTTAGCCCGATTAAATGTCAATCAAATATTGTACCTATACCGTCGCTCGAGATAGATTCTTGTTTTGTGGAAGCTACCACTCCCCGTGTTGATATTGTAATCGCAAATTGCTGTTGTTGACCTCGCTAAGTGCTTTTGATTTTTTTCCAACGGATCATCAATTATAGTCATATAGGCTATGAGTACAGAAGCTGTTTCTTTTTGTTTTTGTATACATGTTGTTGTTGTTGTTGTTGTTGTTGTTGTACACTCGCCAGAAGGGATATTCACGCTTGCTTTGTACACACTTATGTTTTCCAGTGAATAATGGACCGCACTGTGTATAGGGAGTAAAGCAAGCAAGCTGAACTCGTCGCTATAAGCACGCGTACACGCACGTATCACAAACACAAGCACGCACGCATGCATGCATGAAGCGCTCCTTTTGCCAACGAGCACCGCGTATACATCACACACTGGGAGCGTCGCCGATCCAATCGCGGGAACTGAAACCGATAGACAAACGCTCCAACTGCAAATCCACGAATCGTGACAGAGTGGTGTCATTTCGAAAACGCGCCTGCGCAAGATTGCGCGAGCCCGAGTGTTTACCCAACCTTTCTCGAAGTCAGAAAAGACAAACGCAATTTGCGAGGAAAAGCAGCGCATACGCAAACTGTCCCCGCTTACGGGGAGAAAGCCTTCGCACGGTGCGCGCATACGCCTACATCAGCCAAAGCGAAATCCTCGATCGCAACACCATTAATCTTTCGGCGGGCGCACCGAGAAACTGAGCCACGCAAGCGCGCGAGTCAGCGAAATTAGCCTTTGAAAAGATGCATCGCAAATACAAAGGAAAGCGGCCCAGCGCTCAAGTCTGCCTTCTCGAGCAACAAGCTGCGTGGCATACGTACATAAAAGAAGCTTAAAGGTACATTCCCCGTTGCGCATTAAATGTTTCGCAACGATGAAATAACAGGGGCCGCTATTTATAAGATAATACTCGTATGTCTCAGCAAGGTGATTCTTTGAACTCCCGCGTGCTTGAATAGGCGCTGCCGAACGGTCGACGATTCAAGTTCGTTGCACGACTGATGACCCCACGGCTCTCCTTGCAAAAGTCATTTCACGGACTTCTGCCGGAGAGAGAGAAAAAAAAAGAACTTGCGCGCAGCAACGGGATTATATACGTGAGGCTGTGCGTCGCATTTACAGAAGTGAGAGTTCGATAGCCTCGTTAAAGAGATAAAAGAAACTGCTCTCCCGTTTCATCGTGCACATCATTTTGCAACACCTGCTTACTCATGACGACGCAGTAGAGCGTGTGTGACGGTTGTAACTGAAACAACCGTTAACAGCACTGACGGCATACTGACAATGCGGGGGCGCGCCCTGCACGACGGCTTCGCAGGCACAGCAGAAGCCCTCCACTCCTGCAGCAATATCTTTAAAAGAGCCCCACCGACTCACGTATAGCGACGTTCGCGCACTGGAACTTCACCTTACCGATCGAGCGGATATAGATCCTCATCACCTTATCTGTCTGTCTGTCTGTCTGTCTGTCTGTCTGTCTGTCTGTCTGTCTGTCTGTCTGTCTGTCTGTCTGTCTGTCTGTCTGTCTGTCTGTCTGTCTGTCTGTCTGTCTGTCTGTCTGTCTGTCTGTCTGTCTGTCTGTCTGTCTGTCTGTCTGTCTGTCTGTCTGTCTGTCTGTCTGTCTGTCTGTCTGTCTGTCTGTCTGTCTGTCTGTCTGTCTGTCTGTCTGTCTGTCTGTCTGTCTGTCTGTCTGTCTGTCTGTCTGTCTGTCTGTCTGTCTGTCTGTCTGTCTGTCTGTCTGTCTGTCTGTCTGTCTGTCTGTCTGTCTGTCTGTCTGTCTGTCTGTCTGTCTGTCTGTCTGTCTGTCTGTCTGTCTGTCTGTCTGTCTGTCTGTCTGTCTGTCTGTCTGTCTGTCTGTCTGTCTGTCTGTCTGTCTGTCTGTCTGTCTGTCTGTCTGTCTGTCTGTCTGTCTGTCTGTCTGTCTGTCTGTCTGTCTGTCTGTCTGTCTGTCTGTCTGTCTGTCTGTCTGTCTGTCTGTCTGTCTGTCTGTCTGTCTGTCTGTCTGTCTGTCTGTCTGTCTGTCTGTCTGTCTGTCTGTCTGTCTGTCTGTCTGTCTGTCTGTCTGTCTGTCTGTCTGTCTGTCTGTCTGTCTGTCTGTCTGTCTGTCTGTCTGTCTGTCTGTCTGTCTGTCTGTCTGTCTGTCTGTCTGTCTGTCTGTCTGTCTGTCTGTCTGTCTGTCTGTCTGTCTGTCTGTCTGTCTGTCTGTCTGTCTGTCTGTCTGTCTGTCTGTCTGTCTGTCTGTCTGTCTGTCTGTCTGTCTGTCTGTCTGTCTGTCTGTCTGTCTGTCTGTCTGTCTGTCTGTCTGTCTGTCTGTCTGTCTGTCTGTCTGTCTGTCTGTCTGTCTGTCTGTCTGTCTGTCTGTCTGTCTGTCTGTCTGTCTGTCTGTCTGTCTGTCTGTCTGTCTGTCTGTCTGTCTGTCTGTCTGTCTGTCTGTCTGTCTGTCTGTCTGTCTGTCTGTCTGTCTGTCTGTCTGTCTGTCTGTCTGTCTGTCTGTCTGTCTGTCTGTCTGTCTGTCTGTCTGTCTGTCTGTCTGTCTGTCTGTCTGTCTGTCTGTCTGTCTGTCTGTCTGTCTGTCTGTCTGTCTGTCTGTCTGTCTGTCTGTCTGTCTGTCTGTCTGTCTGTCTGTCTGTCTGTCTGTCTGTCTGTCTGTCTGTCTGTCTGTCTGTCTGTCTGTCTGTCTGTCTGTCTGTCTGTCTGTCTGTCTGTCTGTCTGTCTTACATCTGGAAGACAAGCGAAGACGCTGACGTGAACGATTTCATTTCGAAAACTTCGGAGACCACCTTCTCATATTTTCAACCAGAAGCAAACCTCGTCCTCTTTTCTTTCCAGTAGATCTTGCATACTCGTGTCGCAGAGCAAAGCATGACCGCCGGGATCGCGTCTCGCCTCCCATCTCGGAGGAATCTTATGAAAGCTATGAAACGCAGTGGCTACTATAAGGGACTTCGCAATGGAGGACTCGTGATTAATTTGCGGCCAGCTGGGGTTCTCCAACGAGCACGGAAACTTCGATGAATAAATGTTTTCTTTCTTTCTTTTTTCTTCCCCCCCCCCCTTTCTGCGCCCCTATAGGAACGCCGGCGCGACCAGTGGGCGCGACGGCTACAGCGAGTCACGCCCACGATTTCGCGCTCGGAGTCAGAGCGTCAACGGCACATGAGCCACCTCGGTGCGTATGTGGAGATACGAACTCACTAGCCCGGTTAAGACGGGCCAAGATGAATTTTCATAACAATGAAATGTTATTCTTCGACCGCTAATGTAGACTGCGGCTTTGGCTACCGTATACCTATTCTAATGTAGGTAGACTTTTTTTTTTTAATGTTGCGCAAAATGAACTATCGGCCTATATTCGTGAAAAAAACTAGCAGAAATGCCAAGCTAACGGAGTTTCTCCGTCGTGCCCGCCGTAAAGCTAGTCTGGAGATCATATTATAATTACGGTAGTTTAACGCAGATAAATAACGTATAGTTATAAAGCAAGACAAACTAGCTCAACAGTTAGTCCTCCTGGCGGTTATATGATTGGCTCTAAGAAATGCTGAATATCCAACGCACTCGATGACACCGATGACGACGTCGTTTCGGGTGCCGAGGACGCCTGCGAGGCATCCGACGAGGACAACTTCTCTGGCACTTCCGACGACGACGCAACTCGTGGCATTATTGTACAGCGAGATTTAGTAGCCGCGATATTACGGCAAACAAAGACGCGCTCTGTGTGTCATGTTCAAAGTACGTCGTTATTTTTTTTTCTTTTTCTAAAATGATATCGATCGACCTATATTCGTATTACGCCATCCTATTTCTCAGAGAGTTGAGTAATATAGGGCGTGGACCTATTCCCGAGTAAATACGGCAGGTCGTTAGGTCGTTTGCATCTTGCAGAGTGCGCCGCTTTTTGTGTGTGTGTGTGTGTGTGTGTTTGTGTGTGTGTGTGTGCGTGCGTGCGTGCGTGCGTGCGTGCGTGCGTGCGTGCGTGCAGGCTCAAGTCGTCGTGCGCAGCACCGTTCAGCCAGAAAAGGCCGTTCGCTCCAGATTTTCACTTGACGCTCTTGAGAGACTTCCCTTCGGCCTTTCTCACCGAAAGCAGAAGACTGCGCTGCATATCAATCAATCGATCGATTGCCCTATTGATCGCGGCTGAAAGGTCAATCGAACGGAGACAGCTCGAGACAGACAGAGAGAGAGAGAGAGAGAGAGAGAGAGAGAGAGAGAGAGAGAGAGAGAGAGAGAGCGGCGCAGTCGAAGTCCTTGAAATACGACCATTTGAGCACGGCCGCGCGTGATGGACTTCGGGTATAAATATTCATGGCCCAAAAGGCACAGAGGCGCGATTCGCGCGAGCTTTGAGGGTGCGTAATTACGCAACCCACGCCCTTTTTTTTTTTTATTCGGAGTATCTTGGCCTTCCGCTTTCGCACGTGTCCATGAGCACGAGAGCTGTGCCAGCCACAAGCGTATTTTCTTTCCTTGTTTTTTTTTTTTTTTTTTAAGCTCATGCGCACTAATTGGATTGCGTTTTCTCCGGCTTTCCGCGAAGTCTTACACAACTCTCGCGTTTCACTGCATGCGCGAGCCAGTGACGCACATACGATTCCAGAGGTCAAAAAATGCTCAGAAAATGCTGCAAAAGCTCAGAAAATGCTGCAACCTTTCTCGCGTATAGAATAAATACGGAGCTCGCGGTGGCCCGCTTTCGTCTTGCGGCCCCAGATTACACCGGTGCTGGTGGGCGAGAGAATGCGCCGGTGGTTGGTCGAAAAACTATTTAGGTCCCGCAAGGAGCGCGTTAGCGCGCAGCGGGCGACTCCCACATCGGGACCGTCGGGCCAAGCCTGTCGGACGCTCCGCGGGCCTGCTGGACGGCCGATGCCCACAATAAAAAAAAAAACAGGAAGGCAATAAAAGAAAGATACAACGGTGCGCGCACGCTAACGCGCGTCTGCATGTGACGGAAGCCCACCAGCCGACCGTGGAAAGCCTCGCACCCGCTTGCCACGTCTCGCCTGGAGCGAATACGTAAGACACGCGCACAGAAAAGCGACAATACGCCTGCTCGCCCACAGCGTGCAATCAGGAGCGGCGGAAAGCGCGGTTGATCGACCAGGTGCACGTAACAAGTGCGCTGGCGTATATACGACGTCATCCGCCGGCCGCGACTGACAGCACGCTCCGACGTCATATGTACCGCCGCTGCTTGGCGAAACGTCACGTAACCAACGTGCGATCTGAATATTGGTGAAGCGCGTTATGTGGAAACAGACACGGAGTAACATTTTCGCGCATGCAGGAGACCCTGACCACCCGAGTCTTCTTCGCAACCAATCAGCGAAATAATTTCGGAGTTGTGTGCTTAGAGGTTTGCGAAATCGTTCAGGAAGATCCCTCCTCCTCGAGCTGCCTTGGTCAGGTCTTACCCCGCACGGCATCTTGAAGTATAACCCTAACACAACAGGGGGTTAAGGAAGCTATATATATATGCGTACGGCAAGGACGGAGAAAGATAAAACAACGTTCCTTCTCCTTTTACAACACCTTTAGAAAACTACACAATCACCTTCGACCTCTTAGAAGCGCATGCAAGCGAAGAAAATGACAGAAAGCTCTATCGAAGCATGTCCCCAAAATCTATGCTAAATTGGCCCGTCTCCACAACGCTTTCGAGCGTCCCCTAGATATATGGTTAATTGACACGTCTCCGAAACGCATTTGAGCAGTCTCCTATAACCGCGATGAGATCGTCACACCGGTGTTAACGGTGCCAAAAGGACCCCGCGTCTTTTTCTTATGCGAGATCAATGCCATACAGACCCACCGTGAACGGTGGCCGCCGTTGCTGCCGCTCACAACAGCGCAGACTCGATAGCCGTGAACGGCCACGGGCGGACATCACGACTCGAAGAGGAGGCGCCGAATGTGGGCGTACGAAAGCGCAAGGTTCCGTTAGCTGCAACCCTTTCCTCAGCCGTCCGACTATTAGCGCCGCAGTCCGCCTTTCCCTATGAAGAACCCCCCCCCCCCCCCTTTTTTTTTCTTTCGTTATTCCTCGCTCTTTTTCTTGGTCCTCGTTGCCGGCGCCGTCGCCACCAGGGTCGGCGTGCGCGGCAGTCGATTTAGGCACCACTGGCCTCCTTGAAGCCCTTGGGTTCAGCGGGAGCAGTGGTAAAGCAAACAGGTCCGCAATAGACATTAGTAAGAGGCGATTGGAGGATTGGTGGAAGAAAAGTAGGGAAACGACAAAAGACGGAGACGTACAAAAGCACAATTCGCAATAGGGGATCAGAAAGTTTGGAAGCGGTAGTTCATAGTGTTTTTTTTTTTTCTTTTTTCATTGATTAACCTAGGTAGGATATTAGGCAGCATAGTAGCAAGAGCTTGGTGGCGCAACCCACCGCCCCGTTCCAAAGGGGACGCTCATAACATCCATCCATCCATCTATCGGGGAGGAGGAGAAAGCGGGCGCGCAGCAACCGCCGTCCAAGTGCCAAAGAACGAAGGAAAGAAAATAGGGCTTGGCTGCACAGACACACGGCTGCAATTAGAAAACGTGCGCGACGACATTCCGCGGCATTAATGAGCGGCGTGCCCGCACCGACACCGGTGCCGTTTTAGCGGCGGCGGCCCCAAGGTCATCGCTGCCTACTTGTCCGCCGCACGAACTCGGGGACCGGGCACGAGCACGCCGCCGTTCCAGGAACGTCGGGACGCCCAGGGAAGAAGGCACGAACGGGTCGGTGGGTAGACACGCCCGACACCATTCAGGAGCGCAAGAGAAAGTTACACGCGCACGCGACCTCCGCCGCCAAGCCGCGTGATGTCTGTTCAAGACTTTTTCTTTTTCTTGTCGAGCACACGACGTCTTTACGACAAAAAGGGAAGAGGAAAGAGGAAGTCGAGGAGCGCCCGTCAGGAGGCGTCCGAAACACTGTCGAGCTTGTCGAGTGCGTATACCACGTACTGCGCAAGCACTCGGTGATGAACGACGAATGTTTGTTTGGATCTCTCCCCATAGTGCAGACGAGCACGAATCTGCGCTGCCAACCAGCTGTTGCTGTGGAGTGACCCCAAAAACAGAAGAGAGAGAGAAAAGGAAAGTTAATGACGAGAGAGAAACAAAAGGAAAAACGACGCTACATCTGTATAACCCTTCCGCGCACGCGCGCGAGGCCTGATAAACACCTGTCAGCACGCGGATAGGGAGGAAAATGCGACATATATGACGCCAGAGCTGGCAGCTGCGACTTGCACAACAGGAGCCGCAATCAGAGGCTTCCAACAAAGTCAACGGCCTCCCACTAGGAGCGAATCCGGCATGCGGAAAGTGGGAGGTTTCTAAACAGCAACTGGAGTGACGAAATTGTGACGTCATCGTAATAACCGTCAATTTACAGTATAAACATCTTTTTTTTTTAGTTTTCTTCTTTCTGCGTACCATGGACACAACAAACCTACAGCAGGGTCATGCTACTGCTACATACGAGCACGGCTGGCTCGCACCATATTCCGGCGGCACAAACGATGTGGATGCAAGAAGCGAGAAAACCCTGAAAAATCGTAACCGCCACAAAATTATCCTCAGTTAGTGCCGTATCCAGTCATAGCCTGCAGACGAGGAGCCACATCGGTGCTTTTCACGGCTCTGGAACCTGACAAAGAGCAAGCATGTGGTCACGCTGCATCATCACAACCCACAAACGTTTCAGCAGATGCATCAAGAGAAAATATAAAGAAAGTGAGGCGTGAGAAACATAAGAAACTGGACAAGTGCTTCGTTTCGTGGAAGTGGAAAGCATAAACCTTCAGTGGTGAAAGATGAATAGTTCTATCAGCATCAACTTTCACTGGCAGACAAAAAAAAAAGAAGACATTCGGACCTGTGATTCCTTGAAAAAAGAGAAAGCGCAAACGTTATTACCTGGCTTAAGAAAAGAATTTGCCCAGTCTCCCGCGCTCTAAGAGCTGCATACTACACGCTGGAGAGCAGATCGCACGTTAATTTGGCGAGATAGGACTCGCCGGGAAGGAGCTCTCCAGGTCTCCAAATCCGCTGCGCCTTCCCTTCTCGCTGTCGAATTTTCTCTTTTTGGTTCACGTCGAGGTTCAGCCGCACGCACCCGTTCGCAGAAATTACTCGCGCACACATCCAATCACTCGCTAAGAACATAGAAGAAGAAAGAAAGCGAGAGAGAGAGAGAAAGAGAGATAGTTGCGTATAACTGCTTCGTGTTCAGTGGGCGGTCACGAAGCGCGTTGCTGCCGTCCGGTGACGCAAGGCGCACATTTGCCACGTGTCTTACAAGCGCTGCGGGAAAGCCGCCCTGCTGTCGACGAGGAGATTGTGCGGGGAGAGCGAGCAGCGGTTCTCCCGTCCGGTTCGTTTCTCGTGTACGCCACCGTGCAGCATCCTTACCGCAGCACTCTTCTCGGCAGAGACTGCGCAACGTCAGCTGCCATCGCGGCTGAAATTGCGACGCCCGAGAGACGCGTGTGCACAGAGGAAAGGTCGGGGGGCAAAACAGCATCAACAGAGCAGCGCTAGCCTGCCCCACGAATGGAACGAAAATGAGAACGAATTCAGGTGGAGCCTTGCCCTGTTTCAGTTTGACATTCTAACCCCCCTACTGCACTTGCGCTCCAAAAAACTCCTACGTTGAGGAATCAATGTTTGACATTCAGCAGGCTGAATAAATGAAGAAACGCAGAAAGTGATTTCTAGCGCATAAGACACAGCAGTAGCTGAGAATGGAATAAATCGAAGTAGGAGCAGGCAGCTTTGATCGGATGGGGGGATGCGGAGTACGATGAAGGTGACAACGGCAGCTGACGTATGGAAAACCGCTTGTCTCTGAAGAAAACAAGCGTGCGCGCGGAGAATTTGGGGGAGTTTCGCAACTAACACCGTTCACTTGACCCAACTATTGCAGGTCGCCGGCCCACGAACAAAAAGGGGCCTTCTATCGGCGCGTTAATGTCACGCCGCACGTACGGTGGGGGCCCTGTAGGTTCGACGGAGGAACTGTCATTTTCGCCGGCGCGATACTTCCAGCTGGCCGTAATCGATATTCTATCGCACTTATGGTTACGCAAGAGCAGGGGGGATCGCTTTCTGATGCTTTTCCTGTACCACTACCGCCTTGCGCGTTCTTTTTCTCCTCACGCCGTGACGAGAATTCCCGCCTTCCCGCATATAGACGCGCGCGTCCTCTCGCCTCAGGCGTCAAGTTGGCGAAGCGCTTTAGCGGTGCATAAGAAAAGTTTCGCTTATGCAGCTTGGGCATCTCTTTGTCTTGTGTGTGCTCTCACGCGTGTTCGCATGTTTCGGCCTTCAGTGCTGAGAGCACTGAGAGCTCTTCCATCCCCCTCTCCCCCCCCCCCCCCGCCTCGAGAAGCGCGGCTGAACTGACAAATTAGCGAAACCCTTACCGGACGTACCATGCGTGCTGTTCGCTGTTAAACGAGAACGCCCATGTGAGTCCCACACTTTTCTGTAGTATTCTAGCTGCAAGTGGCAACTGACGCTTTGTGAATGCTCGGCAGACGTGCGTATAGAAAGGCGCTTGCGCCACCAACCACAAGTCATCTGCGGACTGCGGTGTTTATTGTACACTTGCCGGAGGTGGAAATACTCATATAAAGCGACATGCGAAACGGTGGGCGCGTGCACATCTACTGCGCATGCGCCGAGGTTATCTAAGCATTCAAGATTAAATACCCGCTTCTCCAATGCCGCGCGCGCGCGCACGCACGCACACACACACACACACACACACACACACACACACACACACACACACACACACACACACACACACACACACACACACACACACACACACACACACACACACACACACACACACACACACACACACACACACACACACTATAAAAAAGAAAGAAACGCTGTGCGAATCCTCAAGGTTAAATATTAAACTACATTACGTTTTTACGAAACTGCGCAAGACGAACGAGATTGGCCGTAACTAGGACGCGACGTCAAGCAGGCGCTTGTTTCGCAACGACGTGGATTCTGTTACTGCAGTACCGCCATTTTCGTTGATATGACGACGGCGTTTCCAATCGAGATAAAGCCATTACGTTGCGAAAAAGGAAAAAAGTACAACGGATCCTCTCTTCAGGGACGACAACGTCGAGACACGTGTCCGTCTACAGCTCGAGGACAATTAATTTCGAGGACGAAAGGCCACTGTGATACGCAAGGCATTTCAGCGAACCGAATTCCAAAAGGTCTCTGACGCGCACGCTATAACGTTTCGAGTTACGTCGTCGGAACACATGCGTATTCATTTCAACCCAGTTAATCGCGTAATAATCGATAGTTAACCACTGGTACAAGCCTTGCTGACGGTTAAGGAGCAATGGTTGCGAGATTGGCGCGAGAATATCACCGTCTCGTCTCGCTGTCGAAACCATCTATCGATTCGTGCCGTTGTCAAGGGACGAACTGTCCAGCTGCAGACGTGTATCATCGCGTACGAAGCGGCAAACTGCGCGGGGCAGAGGACAAGGTACAACAAAAACTGATAAATTTTCAAGGCGTGTACACGCTAGAAGTACGTACAGTCGGCTGCAAAAATTTACGGAGCAGGGGTTCATTGCAACGAGAGGTGTGAACTCTGGCGCTAGGGAAACAGGGAGAGTTCAGATGGGAACGGCAGGGGAAATTAATCGGAAGGTGGGCTTCTCGTTCGCTGCCCTACCCTGAGGGAAAACTAAGGGGGGAAATAACGACGGAAAGAGCTATAGCCGAGGAAAGAAAGAAACGCTAGAAACGATAGAAACTGCAATAGCGCCAACCACGGAAACAACCAACAAGCATGGCTAACCATCATTTCAACAGCGCTTTGACCGACTTGCTGTGACGACCGTAAACGCCGACAATCCAGTATTGTCTGCTCCGAAAGCTGCCAAGGGATCTTGCGAAAGCGTCGCCAACACCAATGTTGTCTCGGTTCGTGATAGTCCAGATGGAGGACGGAGTCGAAAAAGAGCTAGGGGTCAATGCTACGTCGAAGCGTGCGCTGTAAACTAATTAAGCGTAAAGGTCCTTGTACATTGACCTAACGGAAGACCACTAAACGCTCACAGGCGGCTCAGTGGCACTTGCACCGGTATTACAGAACATCGTACGCGTAATGCGGAAGGTGTGCACGGCTTCGGCTCCCGCCGCAGACGAGTGCCTTTTTTTCCAGATTAATTGGTACTTTTAAAGCGATAGCTTTAAGGGCCCCGCGTCGCAAAAAATACGGCGTCGGACGTCGCTTCGGCAAAAAGAATTTCGAAGCAAATTCCGAACCGCGCATACCCAACCCCTCCTCTACCGCCAAAGTTGCTCATACCTTGTGTTTCATTCTTTACAAAGCTAATCTTCGGAATTCTGAGAACGGCAGCCAAAAACAAATGTAATGTAAAGAAAAAAGAAAAACACCAACGGCACATATCTTTTACGTCACCTCTTCTCAGACTGAATTACAAGTGTGAAACAATAACAGGAGATCGACCCACGCAAGAGGCCGCGTTTCTACGAGAAAGCTTGCCTTCGTGAATAGCGTTCGCCGCCAGCGTATTTTTCCTCGTAAGTTCCACATTCCGTTAGAAAACACACACACACACACACACACACACACACACACACACACACAACCACTTTCATCTGTGCGTTCCTTGGCTTCATTTCCTGTTACCTTCGTGTAGTCGTTGCAAACAAAATCGAGCCCCTATAGGCTCGATTCACTCTTCTCGAGAAGTTGTGCAAACTGTGAACTTCTTTCTTCCTTCTCCACTCTCAATCCCCTTTCCCCTTTCCTCAGGGTGAGAGAGAAAGAGAGAGAGAGAGGTTCATTGCATACAGCAAGAGTCTCGAGTCTGGCAGCCTTGATATCTGTATCAGCGTACGAGCGTTAATCGGCCAGTCGCCTCCTCTTTGAGACCACGCACTAGACGTGACAAGTGGTTTAAGCATGGGCTCAAAGGACGGGCCACATCCGCCGAAATGACCGTGAGTGGGGCTGGATAACACTCCCAGTGCTGATTCAGCGAGGAGGGAGATTAAGGAACTCTCGCTAATTGCATTTCGAAAGCACGACAATCTATACAAGCGGAAAGGCAGAACGGATCATGCAATCGCACAAGGTCCAGCAGGACCGGAAGACACCTCGACATAATATACGATAAGCCCGACAATGCGCGCCAAATTACACTGGCGTGGGCACGGCGCTGATCGGTGATCATATACGCCGGGCTCCATAAAAAACAGAAGAGAGAAAAAGAGAGAGAGAGAGATAGTTTAAAAAGAAAATACAAATCGCTCTGTCTGTGTGATCAGTTGACAGTTTCTTAGAAAGAGAGCGCACACGCCGAGTGAGTGAGTTTCGCAATCGCTTCGATCTGTGGTAATTACGCTTCCATCAGGCACGAATGACAAAATCACAGCTGCTGTCGCGTGGATGCAGGTGAACACTACAGCCGGGCGTTCACTCCTAACTGCGCAGAACAGCTGAGGATTCCTGGAGGAGGATGCCGCGTCGAGAGTACTACCCGCGCAACCCCATCTGATGTAGCGCGAGTGCTGTGACCTACTTCGAACGGACGTTGCGCAGCAAAAATTCTAAATCACGAAAAACGCAACAGGTGCGGGAACGACTGCCAATGATGGGGTTTTAAGCTATTTCGAATTCACTATACCAACACGAGCAAACTATATGGCCTGCATGACGCGGTTAAGTGTATGCGGCCGAATCATCTGAAGCCAGGCTACTTGCTAGACCATTAGCAACAACATTTACCATCGCTTCTGAAGCCAGACTACTCCCTAAACCATTAGCAACATTTACGATCGCCTTGTTCGTCTATCATCATTATCCTCATCAATAGCAGCAGCAGCAGCAGGAGCAACCTACTTTATGTCCACTGCAGAACGAATACTTCTCCCAGTGATCTCTAATTACCTCTGGCTTGCGTCACTGACGTCATCTTATGCCTGCAAATTTCCAAATTTCATCACACCATCTAGCGTCCTCGACTGCGCTTCTCCTGGCACCATTTCTAGCACCAATCGATTATCTGCCTTACGCAATACATGGCCTGCTCAACTTCATTTCTTCATCCCAATGTGAAATAGAATATCGGCTGCGTCCGTTTGCGCACTAATCCACACCGCTATGGACGCCTGTATTTTATTTTCGTTTACAGTTTGCAGCTCCTTTCGTTTATATGGCCCATTAGCGCGCTCAGAGAAGAGACTCCGTAATCGCGACGCCGGAATAAATCAAAAGTGCGGCCTTGCGACCGATAAGCGTCCACCAAACGCCTTTCCGCAACACTATAGGATTTAAGCTATACACGCATTTCAGCAACACTAGGAAAAGGCGGCAGAACGTTATCTCTCTCTCTCTTCGTCCTCCAACGTCTGCCACAAAGCGCCAGCAACAGTGTCGAGCGCGCGCTACTCACACCACATATGGAAGTGAAACCACTACGGTATGTAACTAATTATGTCACCCGCACAAGCACCCGTCACTCGTTTGCCGATAAAGATATTCAAACCAATTGTTCAAACCTATCCGCTGATCGTTAAAGCCCGTGCTCGTACACCACCAACGCCACCTACACTGCGGTGTTAGAGCTTTGGCGGTGAAAGGGGAGCGCCAAGAAACTAGCACAGGAAGAATTGGAAACGGCCGATCGGGCGCAGCGCCACTTTTGGCAGATACCGTTACCACCGCCACCAGAGGCCACATGCACGCGCACACTGCATGCCCCAAGCTTGGTGTTAACGCTAGAATGACAAACGCTAGCTTCATCCCAAGACCGATTCTGCAAGATTCAGCATTCACAGCCAGCTCATTCGGAGGACTCCCTTTCATTCCGTAGAAACTGCGCAACTAACATCGGGAGCACCCTCACGTCCGAAGTATGATTCCCATACGTGGGCAGCACTAAAAATATAGCGGGCGATACAGGCGATGGAAGGCGCTCTATCGGCCTTATTTTCACCCGACTTCCTCGTGAAGTGCGCGGATGTGACTTCCCCTCTGGAAGTTGCACGCGAAAGTAACACTGAGCGTGTACGTGCAGGTCTTGGCGATAATGTGCGCAACGCCCCGAGCAGCAAATAACACTCCGTTGGTGCGTCGTCGCCAAAGCGCCAAAGTACGAAAGCAGTAGGGCGACAGATTTTTGGTTTTGGCTGGAATGCTATTTTTGACCACACTTTCAAGCTTCAGTCTTAACCAGCGCACGCCCAAAAAGCGTCAATGACGTTACTAACATCACGAAGCCCTATTCAACCAAACGACAACAGCAAAGTGTTAATACAACACGCAATATGCTTCAAAAGGGGTCGCTAATAGCGGAAAACGACAGCTCTTGCTTTGGTAGTGCAGATAGGGAGGGCAGAGAGTTCGCATCGTGACAAAAAGCTAGCTAACGCACCGGTACAGTAGCCGTTACACTGTACGTAACCACGTACTACGTACAAAGATCGACGTCATTCAAATGCAAGTCATTTAGCACCCGGGAACAGCCGGCCTGGTAACCGAACGGGTGACAACACTGAGTTGTTCGCTGAATTAACATATATTTCGGGACACTAGTGGGCCCTAACGGCTGCGATGGGGTAACGGGCACTTTCGAGGAACCGATCGCCTTCTGAATCATCCCAATAGAGAGCAATAAAACCAAAAAAAAGATTTTCACACTCACAAATTGGCGAGAACTCGGCTGCAGACTGAAAGGGCCCCCGCGTCCATAGCAGCCGAAGCCGCGCGGCGTTACCGGCGTTCCCACAGGTGCGCCCTGTTTGAGATAGATGGCAGCACCGACCAGACGTCGCACCACCGCGCCCTCCCCGTCGCGCGCGCGTCACTGGAATTCCCCGCGAGCGCAGTGATTCCACTCGCTACCAGATGGCTGGTGGAGTCCGGCGAAAAAGGCATCGCAGTCGTGACTTTGACAACGCGCGAAATTTGACGCGGGGCATGCGAGTTCTGAAGCAGCTGCCATCGTCAGACGCTAGCGAAAGCTGTTATCAACGAAAGTTAAAGTTAGGTATCAAATCGAATTGGTTCTGTCTCGTACGGCTTTCCGCGAAATGTTTTCGGGACAGCGCCGTCCGCTACGGCTTCGTTACGACAACAAGGCGCGAATTTCAAATAAGGCAAGCAACGTCTCACAAAGCATATCGCTTTATAACCAGGTCGGCGCACACAAAAAGAAAGTTTACACAACCGGCCGCGGTGACTCGGTGATTACAGCATCCTTCTGCCGAACACGAGAGTTCGACTACCGTTGATGGCGGCCGCATTCTGATGGAGGAAGAATGCAATATCACCTCTGTACCAGGGGGTTTGGTGGCGCATCAATATGAGCGTCACGTGGTCAAATTCTACTCAAGAGCTCGAAATGGCTAAACCCTTGAGACGACCAAATGTGTGTATGATGCTGGAAGGAATGGAGCAGATCGACGAAATTTAATTCACGCCGCACTGACCACTACGGTGCTATGAGGAGCTCTATATCGTAAGAACTGCTTCACAGGGCGTTATACATGGAGATAGAGAACAAACAAAAGGCGGGAATGAAATCAGTTCCTGTCACGTTATCTAAGCGTAATCGTAACGCCGTACCTTGGGTTACAAGTGATCCTCAGTTACGGCTACATTCGGCTTTTCGTCTACCTCGTTTTTTCTTGTGTTTGTTCTTTCTTAGGCGCAACTCTTCCTAAAACATAGCCATGCACCAACTCGCCCAGCAAAAAAGTTCTAAATTATGGAATAATAATTACAGAAAAAAATCGCTGCTCTCATATTATGTGGGAAGGCCGTTACTGAACCCGCGCGTATAAGTTCTTCTGAAGGACAATACTGGAACCAGAAAAAGAACCACAAGGGGCATGGCGACGTTCCCCCCTAGCGGTCAGCGATAGTTAAAAAGATCTGGGTCACGCACAGACATCCCTTCTTCTGCGCTCGTTAGAACCGGGGTAAGTTACTCTGACCCTTTTTTTTTTTTCTCCATCCTTCCAGCCGCCAAGGCCACGCGGCGCCGCTAAGAAAGCCTGGTTTCGAGAAACGAATCCACAGAAACATCAACACGCGCACTGAGGGAGGGGCGCGCGCGTAGCGATTAGTTAGATATACCGTTACGATAACGGCCCGTTATATTTTTCATCGACGTCGCTTTCCTTCGGGGCAAACAAAACCAATCAGCAAAAAAATGTAACGGGCGCTGCATACACATATCGCTGTGCATGTGTAAGAAGTGGTCGCAAAATATTACTTGAGATAAAAGTAAATGCCGAGGCCGGCGCTTTTCGGGTAAATAGCCCCGATTAATCTTCCAGCGGCGCGCCTTCAACACGTTGCTCTGAATCGCCAGAACAAGTTCAACCGCCGAGATCTGAGTTTCCCGATTTCGCTATACTTCAGCAGGCTCTCATAACCCAGCCTCGCTTCATCTCGTTTTCTTTTTTTATCTATCCCAGTAACGTTATTAACTGTGCCAGAAAAGGGAGAAACAGAACTTTTTAACTATTGGCGCTCGCCTCTTATGCAGCCTCGTTTTGTTTCGTCCGAGGAGAATCGAATCGGAATGCCGCCCGCGCGGCAACCCTCGAGTCGCGCTGCCAGATGCAAGCGGACTAATAAGTTAATGTGCGGTGCCCTGAATTATACGTCCGAACACTCGGACGCGACACTGGGGGAGAGCTGGCGGCGGTTGAAGTCAAGGAATCGGCTGCAGTCCTTCCGTCGGATGGATGGTGCCCCGATCTTTGCGAAAACATACGATGCCCTCGAAGGACGAAAAATCGTACAGCGTAAAAGGAGAAGAACGCGGCGCACAGAACGAGCGTTAGACTTGCAAGCCCTAGAATATATACATGCGTTTTTCGTGGCTCTGTAAGATTACGTGGTCTTTGTTTGGTCTTTGTTTACGCGTCACTTCTTTGACCTCGTGAATGTAAGCAGTATGTGGCATTTAGGTAACCGATATTTTGGGAACAAGAAGGAAAATAAAATAAAACGCAGCCGACATGAAAACGCGCACACATGCCTGTCAGAACTCTCCTACAGAAAAAGTCGAAGACTCTCTCTCTCTCTCTCTCTCTCTCTCTCTATATATATATATATATATATATATATATATATATATATATATATATATATATATATACCTTGCAACCAAACGACCCGGTAATCATACCACGAGCACCATTAAGCTCGCCAAGCGCGCGTATACAGAGTCCGTGTGATTGTGGCTACACAATTTATTGATCGATTGGCCGATTGACTGGTCGGTAGTGACGTCTCATGCATATTGCGCTTTTCCAGTAGACGAACAGCCGTTTAGAGTGCCACTCTTCGATCACTAGATAGCGCCGTATAAGCTGCTTTTTCAAGCGTCAATCTTATATGTCTGCGGAACGCGACGCCGAACGCTTTGTAGCACGCGTCTGGAGAGAGAGAAAGGGAGAGGAGTGATAATGGAAACTGCAAAACACACAGTTAGATGTATGCGTACAGTTCAACAATCTTCCAGCAAAGGCGCGTTTGCGGTGTGCAGTAGAAAGCAAGAACATCGTACATGCGCCGAATTCGGCTCCGCACACTGCGTCCCCTCCCTCCTTCCTTTCCGATTCAGCCAATTACGCCAAGTGGGAATAAGACTCGTCTCGTCCCTCTATACCCACCCGGTCCGGTGTATCAATCCATCAAGGCATCGCATAGAGCGCTATCGCCTCCGGCATGAACGCGGCGCGACGCTCTCGCGTCCATGTTTACATGCGGGCTATACTTCGCCTAATAAAATAACGCCACAGTGGAGTTGAAAAGCGCATGCTCCGGCGCTTCGATACTGCGCGGACGACGGACATGGAAACGAGTGCGGCCGCCACGCATAAGCATTCCACAGCCAGGTTACTGCCAGATTATTGTCGGACCCCATATAGGATTACGGTAAACACGCGGGCACGAGTTGTCCTCTAGAATGAGCACGACCGTGAGACAGAGCGAGAACGGTGTGGGCACGAGCAAACATGGCGCGCGCACGAACCAGTCTCGCCAGTTCCACGGCCAGGTGAGGGTGAGCGACAGGCGTGGGGGGAGTCACCGTGGCCCAAGCCCTACTCCGGCGGGTCGCCCTTGGACCTCATGCGGAGCAGGTGTCTAAATCGGAGCCAGCCAGCGAGCGAAAGAAAAGCTGCATGCTGCCGCGGTGGCGGCGCGACGCAGTAGTCCCACCAAGGACGCCCGACTCGACGCGACTGGCTCCCGGGGCAGCACACACAACACTGAGGAGGGAGAGGGATATGTGGGAGCGCGGGCGCGGGGTGGAACGGGACGCCGGGACCGCGAGACGACGATAGCGGGCCTCGACGTCGTGCGCTAAGCGCGGTCTCGCACAGCACCCGGAACGGCTAGGTTTATCTCGCGCTCGCTATAGGTCACCAAGGTCACCTCAGCTTTAGACAGACGGGCGGCACCGGCCCCGTTTCCGCGTTTAGCAATCAGAGAACAGACCCTGTGGAAGCGCCGCTGGTTGAAGAGCAGAGCGAAGAAGAAGAAAAAAAGGAGGAAACGAAAAATAGCACAAGAAAATACACGCACCTACGGCGATGTGCGTGCTTTGCATGTACGAAGTTCGCAGGAGGTTACCTGGTCATTTATTCTTTGTTGTGCAGCATCGGCCCTGGTGCGAACTGAAACTGTGGTGAGTCCACGTACATGTGTCCACAGTTTGACGTGTCCTTGTATGCATGCCGCAATGAGTGCCTTCGCTACCAGGAAAGCATCAAACGCGGCAGCCTTGCGCTGTAACACACAATCGGGTTCTATTTCCATAGCTATCGGCTATTTACTTTCGTATTGTTCAACATGAATATGCCGAGTGTAGCTTCTGCTTGTTACTTTTGTTCGCTATATTTGCTGTAAGTGGCTAACCCTTCTCTCGTCATCGCTATTCGAACAATAACGCTTTCTTCCTGTCGAAAATACGAAAACACCACACGTCAGTGTGCATACTCACGAATCCAAACTTGAGCTCATATGGGAACTGACAGTGTTAGTGCTGTTGCCTGCGATAACTGACAAGTGTAGAGAATCAGGAAAGATCCCTTGACAGCGGCTAGTCCTCAAGCTCGGTACTATACGAGGCATAGCCGCTTTGCCTCAAGGACTTTGTGCTTGCGGCGAAGCACGCTGCCGCCGTTGGAAGCATAACTCCACAAACTGACTTTTAAAGGGCCCCTCACCAAGTCTCACCAGGTCTGCCATTTCGAGCTGATAAGCCCAGGGCATACAATGCGCGATAACGATCGTGTCTGCAAAGTATTACATCGCTACGCGCCGCGGAAAAATATGAAATTTCAAACCGAACGCATTTTCTCCTTCTCCTCGCGGCCGCGACGCTCCAAGCCCGAAGATGACGTACACGTGCTAGTGCGCCTACGTACACGTGTACGCGCTGTGCCGTCGCTCGTGATGACACGTGACTTCGAGAATTATTCGAGGCAACATCTGTTATTTGTGTAATGTGTTGCTAGAATAGACGAATCAAAACTTAAGAGAAATAATAATAACCGCTAGTCAGGTGCCCTCGCGCACAGCGCGCAAAATCCGCCGCTGCACGAAACGAGACGATCGCAACAACTCGCGCGCGACGCCGTCAGCAGAAGTGCGCCGCGCCGCAAGAAAGCGAGGAGAAAAACATGAAGGCGGGGCCTGCGACGTATGCGCCAAGCGATCCTCGAGGTCCTGTATGGGAGAACGCAGGAAAGGAATTTCGCTTGCGGAGCCTAGACAGGGCAAGTGGAGAGAGCGTACATGTTTACGGTGAAGCTCGCCTTCTGAAATCATTGGTTCGCGGCACTGAAATATTTCTATCTCGGCTATTAATAAGCCGATTTGAAAAAAAAAAATGCGGCAGAACGCTCCCTAGAAGACACGTAACAATTTCCAGTGTACAAGCCAAAGTTCGCTGTGTGGCCTGGTGAGGGGCCCTTTAAGGCAAGAGAATTAAAGGGACACGAAAGGCAAATAGTAGGTCGACGTGGACTGCTTAAATACCATTCCAGAAACCTCGCGACGCTTGTTTCGCGCCAAGAAAAGACTTAGTTTGCGAGAAAATTGAATCTGAAGGGTCCAAATGCCTTTATCGCTATTCAAACCCACCACCCAATCGGAGAGTGGTGACGTTTCATACGCCATCACCGCCTTTTGCTGCCGTCAGAAAATAAGCGGCGCCCGACAGACGGCGGTACGGTTTTTTGCTGAAAAAGCAAACGAGCGGCCATGGAGAAAGCAAGCCAAGACAGAGCAGTGGATTCGCTGCTGCAGCTGCTTTTGGTCAAGTGGCGTGGACTGTTCGGCCATCCCGCGACAACACATAGAAGTGGACTTCTCTGCTACTTGCAGTTTGTGTGAGTTCCGCGAGCGAGCAAAACCAGCGCAGCACTACAAAAAAACAAAACTACTGAAACGTGCAAGCGCGGGCTGCGCGGAGTCGAGCGAAAACGAAACCGTTCGGCCGCCCGCGACGTTGTCAAGGGTAATTAATGTCAATGAATTCTTCTTTTTTTCTAAAAATGAAACAAAGCTGGAAAAATAGCATTTCCTTTCGTCTTGGCGCAATACAGTTAAGCTTTTATAACGAGTGCTTGAGTACTAGTGACAGAGTTTAAATGAGGAGTGCCTTCGTCATCGGGCAAGTACATGAATGTCCTGGAGCAGTCTCGAATCGTTTACCTCAATTTCTCGATTACTAAGGCTCCGTTTGCGATAATATTGACGCCTAAGAGATTCTCGAGCACTAATCTATCACTTTAGCTTTACTTAATAACTTGCCTTTAGTGTCCATTTAAGTGGCTCGTTGCGCGCTGGCAATGAGCGAAACACGGCAGACGCAAAAAGTAGTACAAAAACCCACATGACCTTCCCCCAGCGAAAGGCGGGCGGAGAGGGGAACGCACGCAGACGGAAAAACAGGTGTTACGTCGCTGACGTCACGCGGTGGCGGCAGCGGCAGCGGTTGCGGCAACAGTCGACGGCGATGGATGACGCTCGCCTGGGGACTAGTGGATTGCGCGGTAGGCCTCGGAAGCACGCTACCGCCGAGGATACTCGACAAGCTAGAAAGGAGGTGCGACGTGCGAAGCGGCGGAAGCAAGGCGTTCGACAGCGAGTGCTTTTTCCTCCTGCTGAGAGGATGCAACATAATTGTGTTCGGCTTGTGTTAAAGATTTGTAACACTTACTGGCGACAAGCATGCTGCATCTTTATTTAGGTAGTGCATTAAGTGCTCACATGTGTTGTTGAGGAGGTCGACCTGAAAGAGTCAGACGTGTACTTCCCACTGAGGCTAGTTATGTTTTGCAAGAAGTCTGGTCCCAGACTGTAATACTTAATGCATTACGAAGTGTGCAGGAGGCTTCCGCATTCAAGTATTACAGAGAGTTTAACATGCTGCCGAAAAGTTTTTTTATGGTACACACGAAAGAAGAAAGAAAACGAAAGCATGCGGGATAAAAGGGGCAAGAACAAGCGGATAATCAAATATTTTGGTGTTATATTTCGGTTTGGGCTAGTTGGTACGCCATCAAAAAAAAAAAAAAAAAGAAATCCGCAAGGACATTTGCGACTGCTTACGTGTGGGAATGCGAAAGAATTATAGTCCCTTTAGTACAATGTTTTCGAATGATGTTTTCGGCATGCATTAAAGTTCTTTCTGCTAATTCGGCATGCGTCATTGCGTATACGTTGGCCACAGACCGGGAACATTCGGGCGACTTTCGTGGAGACGATGACGCACGTGAAGCAGCGCTGCTCGTTTTAAACACTCATCACATGGCGTCGACAATTCGTCGCACTAGACACAGCACCGATGAAATCCGAAGAGCAAGTGAGGCGCGAGAGATAGTGCGCTCATGTTATACTGATGACGTGGCACCACCTCCTCGCTATTGGCTGCGCCGTCACGTGCGCAATGACGCACGCACTAGGCACACACCTTTAGTCAGCAATAACTATGGAGCAGCCGTGGTGTCAGGGAAGCGTGCTCGTTTCACACCCCAAAGGCCCGGGCTTGATTCCCACTCAGACCGCTATGTAGCGAATTTCACTTTCAAAGCCACTAATTTACTTTGTTTACAGAAACCACCCTGAAAAATTTGACGTCATTTCGAGCATTTTTAACGTTTTTATTTCTCTTCGCGCCATCGGCCAGTTTTGGCGCCATCGCTAGGTCACGCCGCCGCCGATGACGCCGAATTTTCGCGTAATGGGGAAAGTAATGCTTTCACATTAAAGAAAAAACTAGCAGCGCGACGACAAGTGACAAAAGACAAGCGTGTCAGCGCCAGTACTGTATAGCTGCGTATGTTTTATTTCAGACAAGTCAAACGACAGCTGGCAGCCCTGGCACATTCAATGAATGTTCAAAACACCTCCAAGGTGCTTTGAATGTAGCCTGCTGTCGGCATCATCATCGGTCACCGAACAATACACTCACGGTACCGAAGTGACAGTCGCGGTCTAAATCGCCTTTGTCGAAACAGCAGCAACGCGCTGATCACGTCGCATCCCGTCGTTTCGACCCAAGTCGACGTGAATCAATCACGAGCGCAAGGGCATCCCCTGTCGCAATACAAGTCCCACTGTTCGCGCGTAGTGGGACAACTTCCACTGCGAAGAAAGGAGCCAACGCAACCCACTCTTCGCCAAGAAAATCGGCCGGCCAATTCCGCCCCGAGAAAGCCTACAAAGAGCGCGGAATCTCCCGCAATACGCGGCCAATATCTATCGGTTTCATCAACGCATACAGCCCCACGCAAGAGCTTTCGGTGCCCACGCTAGGAGCGTAAACAACCGCGCGCGTCGGCGGAGAGCGAATGGGCCGAGTATCGAAGCCGCTTGCGTCCAGCGTATCGTCGCCAAAGCGAAGGTGGGCGTTCGCGTTTCCAACCGCCCCTGGGGGCGAACCATAACTTCGGGCCACCGCAAATGACAACGACCTCGCGCACGGTGCGGGCTGAGCGAGTGAGCGCGCGCAATTAGGAAAACGAATCAGGGAGGGACCAGACAAGATATCCGCGCTCTCCCCCCTTCCCCCCCAAGAAAAAGAAAAACGCGCCGCAGAGTAACGAAGATCGGCGGCTGGCTGTTCAAAACAACATACAGTCGAGGGCACGCCCACGCCGTCCGAGGATGATGCTCGGCGCAGGAGGCGTGCGTACGCGCCCCTCTCTGCGTCTCGCGCGTCCTCGCGCCGTTCACGCTCCGTCCATCTCGCCCTCTCCGCTTCGTTTCTACGTTTTCCCGCGCTCCGCGGCCAGTCTCCTCCGCGGCGAGAGCTCGCCATATCGAATTCCCTTTCTCCCGCACCTCCTCCGTTGACGACGACGAGCCATTTGGCCTCGGGAAGAGGAGGCGCGCGGCAGAGACACAAAAGGACCAGGCGCCAAGCGCCCGCGGGGCAGAGCGCAAAATAAAACCTGCGTCAACAGGAAATGCCAGACTTCACCCGAGACGCTCGCCCGTGATGCCTCGACTGGCCTCTGCTGCCGAGTGTTTTACTTTGCGGTGTAGTACCACTCGGTCTGGTGCCCGCCCGCCCGCGTTCGTCTCCGCCGGGCTTCGAGGGGGCAGCACGGCTGCGAGACAGCGGTGGGGGAGAGAATGGGTAGCAGCGAAGTGCGGTGTGGGCATTGCGCGCGCTGCGGGCTCGCGTGAGCCGCGCGGCGCGCGAGGGACTTCGTCCTCCTCTTTCGACACGGCCTCGAGGCAGCGCTCGCTGGAACAGTTTGTTTTTGTTTCCCACCTCGTATAATCTTTGCCCGCCGCACGCCTTCTCACCTCACTCGCGGCGACGACCGCCGGTGTTCATCATCGGAGGCGCGGGCGGAACAGAGGGAGCGCGCGATGGCGAGTTTCGGTGGAAGCACGACTGCCGACGCCGACGAGGCTCTCGAAGCGCCGCATAAAAACGCGTGCCAAATCTTCCCCGGCCTTAATGGTCCGGCCGGCCGACGAGAATCCGCGGCGGTAGCGCGCCGTACGGACGCGCCGAAAGTTTTGGAGGCGTTCGCTCGTGACCGCGGCGCGTCACGCGTTTTTTGCCCGCGCGCGTCTGGGTCGAAGTGATGACCCCAAGGAAAGGCCCGGCAGCGTTGTTTACAGCTTTGTCCTTCTGGCTTTCGAACGCATTTGCGCACGGGAAAAATATATAACTTTTCAGCGATATTGCGTTATAAATGCAACAATTCTCGATGATTACGCATGCGCGCAGAAACTTACCGTCCGTTGAGAAAAACGTGACCTCCTGGAAATTTATAAAGTTGAAGCGTAATCAACGAGGCCACAAGAACACATGAAACCACAAGCACCAAGATTTCGAGACAAATCCATGAGCTGACTGTCCGCCGTTAATGTGGCATAGCTGAACGAGCTAGTAGTCGAATCAAGCGGCGATTCAGCCGCAGCGCAATTGGACGCCCACATCTGGCTCGAATGTGCGGCGCTAGTGCGTATGATAGTGATTTAAAGAAAGGAAAAACGCTTGATTCTGCAACCCGTGAGGGGGCATGGCGAATTGTACCACTGCGATGCAAACCACCGGCCGCCTTTATGGCAATACACGTGACCTCTTGACGTCACGCGCTTTATGCATGCCACCGCCAGATATCTTCCTGCGTAGTCACCAGACTCGGGTAACGCGGCCATGGATGAGCTATAAGCATACAATGTTTCCGCATAACCATATAGTTGGAATATTTCCTGAGGAGGTATGCGCATCTGTTCTATCGGCATATAGACGTCTCACGATAGCTTGCCAACCACGTGGTGCCAGAGAACGCTACACATCATAAATCATGATTATCTTGCAACTTGCATGTGTATAGCGCCTGCCACAATGCGCGCCGACACGAAATGGAGCGTCAGATTTGCGATTAAAGCAGCAGGTGATTGTTCTTTCTTTCTTTTCTTTTTTTCTTTCGCGGCTTCATCACCTCCCTCAAAAGGGGGCATCGGAGCCACTCAGGACCATCGATAAGGTTCCTAGGAATCCTAAAAATGAGTACCATAATACATCCAACTACATTACGCAGCAAAGAGGGAAATAGGAACGCTGGCAAAGAAATGCTGATAACACCATGCGTTATGTACTCACGAGCTGGCGGTCATCTGGAGGATGGAGTTGGAGAGCTGCAGGCAACTCATGCTGTTGAACGCGGCACCCCAGCCCACACCTCGGGCGGCCAAGTAGTGTTCCTGCGAAAAAGAGAGAAAGAAAATGATCACCACGCGTTCTTCTGTCTCGGACGCGTGCGCCGCTACACACGCTGCCCTCGCTCCTATACATTTAAATCTCTCTCTCAGGGCGGATGCAATGAATGCCCTGCGAGGCACAAGAAAGCAGAATCACGTCAGGCCAACGTTACTAGACTAGCTTCAGTTGTAAAACTCCCCGCCCGCGCGTTTACAGCCGCTGTCGCCACTTCTGTGACAGCCGCCAGAGGGCAACGCTGTTCCATCGGGCTCCACAGCAGACGCCTCGTAACAGCCTTGAGCTCGAGCGGACGGGCAGTTTGCGCGTGTTTCACGCTCGCTGGCGTTCTCCCTTGTCCGAATTAGCGATACCACGAGAAAGCGCTATCCACCTACAGCAATAAGATTTATCGCGCCAGTTCTTTAATACTGAAAGAAGGGTAAACTGCACGAGTGGAAGAAACGCATACAGCGAAGCGCAGAAGCTGCGTTTCTAAATCATACGAGGAAAATGCCAGCAAACTTGAGAGTGGAAAAAATCAAGAGGCCGACATAGACGAAGGGACAGGAAGGTGGCTTGTCACCAACTTCCTGGTCACCACCAGCCTCCTTCCTGTCTCTTTGTCTATGTCTGCCTCTCGATTTTTTCTACTGTCCAAGTTTGCTGGCATTTTCCTAGTATAACCATGTACCAACTAACCCAACAAGCCACTCTCATGAGCGTTTCTAAATGTCGTGTGTTTCTTCCTGTCGTCTTAACGTTTCGCGCAGTGTAGGCACACGAGCCTGAATATCTGGCCAAAGTGCGTTATTGTAGGGTGATCTTCATCCCCACCGAAGCTTCTCACCACGCCAAAGAAGCGCTACGAAAAGAAAGATGAGGTCAGTGTTTGAACACACAAGCCACACACACAAAAAAAAAAGAAAAAAAAAGGAAGTCGGATTTTTCATTCCGTGAAGATGCTTAATCAGCGAAGCTGAAAGGTGCGGCCACTGTGTTTATCACTGGGTTTTAATCCCAAGGGTTTATTAAAGTGTTTCTCAGTTATGAGGTTACAAACACAATCGGCTGCGACGGAGAGAACGACGTCACTGACGGTATGCCCGCAGTCCGCAGTTGTCGCTTGTGTTCGATGTCTCGAGTTTGCTTGGCGGCGTGGTTAGCAGCCTTCGCCTGCGATTTGCCGCTTGTGATTCTTCAAAATTAAATCTTTCCGTTACGTAAGACAATGAGTGGCTCATACCCCCCATAAACGAGGCCTCCCCATTAAGACGACAGAAGTGAAGTGAAATTCTACGCTGGAAAGATGAACGGCCACGCAGCCAGCTGTGGAAGACGACGACGAACGCGGGAGCAGTGGCACGAGCGCGTGCCGTTGATTTTGCAGAGAGTTCTCGGTCGGCACGAGGAATCGCTCTGTTTCACTCCGAGCGAAGCGTCGCAATGCTGGGAGCACAGAAAAAGTGGTGCGCCGAACTGTCGACATCGTTCCGATAGCGGCCTATGTAGTCAGGTACGTAGCTCGTCGGCATCGTCTGCTGATATTCTTAAGAAACTCGGGGAAGGCTACAGTTCTACGGATGACATGCTTGCTGAAATTCGCCGTCCACAACGAACCACAGAATACACCAGCGCTGCACCGCGTACTTAGTCCTGCCCGCCCGCGTAGCCGGCGAGTGAGAAAGTGAAGCCGGGCGCGACTGCAGCGCCACGAAGGCGCGGGCGGGTGGCGGTTCCGCGCAGCGGCACCGAGTTTTAAAACTGAAGCTAGTCTAGTAACGTTGCGTCAGGCTGTGTTAAGCATGCGTCGAACACCCCGACCTTATATTACGGCGAGTGGTAAAAGAGAACCGAGAGTCTTGGTTGTTCTCGGCGTGCCTTTGTGCGCGCGTACACACTCACCCGGTTGGCAAGTAAATGCTGCACGACCGAGTACAGTAAACTAATAAGATCTAATTACTTTCTTTTTTTTTCTCCTCCGAAATATTTTTTTCCGTTTCTTTGTGCGTTACTTGGAGACTGGTGCCATAAGCAGAGGCCAGGCACGTAGAAACACGAGTAGAGCTTAAATAGTTCGCAGGTTGATGTGACACTCAACTAAATGGTGCTCTAGTGTGCATCTCAAGCACCCTGACGTCAGGCTTCCCGATTTCAAATCACACGAAGAAACCAGCGCACGAGCTGTGCAAAGCGCACTTCGACAAAGACATACAAGGCGTTCGCCCATTCCGGTAAACGCCGAGGCCATTCGACCGTTTCCTTATTCGCCGAGGCGATTACCGTTCCGTAAACGCCGAGGCGATTCCAGCTTCCTTATTTGCATCGTTCAGTTTTATCTGCCTAATGTCGCTCTCAAAATTTGCTCCTCTCAAAATATATTCATTTATCCACTGCTGATTATGCAGGAATGCAGTTATTAAACGGCGCTAGCTTCCAAGAAAAAAAAAAAAGAAAAAATCCTTGCCGCCATGGCAGTGTAGTTAATTCTCAAGGGGCGTGCGAATAACGAATCGAATAGATGGCCTATTCGATTCGGCCATCGGATCGAACAGACACTATTCGTAAATGCGAATATCTTTCGAACACTTCTTCAAATATTAGTAAACGTCAACTGCGCCCAAATAAACATAAAATTGTAGCAAAAGTATGGCAAATTTTCGCCCCCGTGGACCTAGTATAGACGTGAAACACGAGAGCTTGCCTAGTGGAGCAGGCTACGCGTCACTTTGGTATAGCCATACTTCACAGGTCGTACAGCAGTCATTCGCACTCTCCGACGAGCCCTGTGCACGCGAATGAACTACTCGTTTGCTCCTCCTAATGCTCCATTTATGTTGTTAACAAACAACGCTTCGTAACATGTAATGACAGAAACTTGGTAACGCCAAGTATACTATAGGACGTGACGAACGTTTTATAGTTACTGGATAACGGCTATTCACTATTAGAATATTATTCGAATCGTTTCCGGCACTATTCAATTCGTATTCGATTCGGCCTCAAGAATTAATATTCGCACACCTATATACAGTTAAATCCAAGCAGTACGACGTAAGGAGCAAAAGTACTGCGACGAGTTGTAACGCGAAGCCGCTTCTCCACATTCACCTGCTGCAATCGCGCATTTTCTGCCAATGGCCCCTCATTTTCTGGAATATATGGCATGCTATAGGCGTGTACGTCATCAGGCAAACATATAAAGCATTCATTAACGAATGCCCGAAAGTAATCTATTTAGCTCACGAGGGCAAGCGGTTTAGAAACCCCAAGAACACCTGATCTTTAAACGTCGAACCCAGGCCTTGCACGGTGAACTTGACTGAGCCCATTTCCTTTCCTATGACGTACACCCTATATAACAAAAAAAAAAAAAAGCAAAGGCAAGCCGGCCGTTGCACTCAACGGCCGGCATGGCCTTTAGCTTATTCCTTTCTTTTGCGCCTCGCTCCTTCTCTCCCCATTCCCTTCCCCACGCAGAGTAGAATGTAAGCGATGCCTATAGGTCGGCTAAAATCACTGCCTTTCATGAAAAGGTTCTCTCTTCTTTATGGCCTTTACTTTCCTCCTAACAGCTGTGCATTCTAACCTTACTACTATACGTTCACGTCGTATTTGACGTCAAACACACGGCGTGTCGTCGTCGCCGAAAGGAAACACGCACGCTCAATCGTCCAGATACCGCGAGCCTATTACTTATTGTTTTTTATTCGCGCGTGGGCTCCGCGCACGTTCCCACTCGCTGACGTCACGCGTGCATACGTCAACCCGCACCGACCAGATGCGCGAAGAATTATGCTTTCTGTATAGTCCCAGAGGGCAGTGTTCTAAAGAGTGCTTGTTACATTTTTACTATCCACAGAATTGTACCTCATTCGGGTATTCCTTTTGCTGTTTCATTTATTCTTTTTTCCTGACCTTCTTTTCTTTTGCACACATTTAGACAAGTGTAATGTCGCCCTTTGCGTGTTTTTTGACCTTGGCAAACAAGAACGTGTCTGTCGCCAGGCACAATCACTTTCGTTCTACTACTACTGCATCGTCTAGTCTGAAGATAGCGCTGGATTTTTTTTTTTTTTTTTTAAATATCAAAAAGCAACACAGCGATAATGAGAAGCCGTAGAGTGGATGGCTCCAGATTTTCATTGTGACCACCTAGGGCTCTTAAACGTGAACTAAAAGTATGAATCGCGAACCATGCCCGTGTTAAGGGGACCGGGTTTTGCGAATCTTCGACAGCGTGTGCTTAGAGCTCGAACCAGGTCGACCATCAGAGAGGTTCGGCAGGGAAGACGAAGTGAGGTAAAAACAAATAACAGAAGTATAACGTTACAGGTGAGCGGTGCGCTCCAAAGAATATATATATATATATATATATATATATATATATATATATATATATATAACGTTCAGCGCGCGTTCACCTGCACGCGAGGGCAGAGGAAATGCGACCAGCGGCGGCTCGCTGGCTTTCCCTCCACAATCCGGGCATCCTCCGTCTCCGCTGTCCCCACTGCACAGGGCCTCCTTGTCAGGACGCATCGGTGCAACCCGGACGGGGTGGCGCGCGGGCGAGTGCGCCCCTCGGCGGAGAGGGGTTGAGCGTCCGAAGCAGGGGAGTGGGATTCGCACATTCCGCGCATACTCCCCTCTATAGAAGAGCTATGAAATGGGCTAGTTGGTGCGTATTCATTTTTTTTTTTTGCTTGCGCTAAGTATTGTAAGACGCAACGGGGACGAAACGAACACTCGATATGCTCCATTTGCGCGGCATTCATTGCCGCGCAAAGGAAACCGTAAACGTCGGGAATCGAATCCGCGGCCTTGCGCCCGGCAGCGCAACGCTACAGCCACCGCGAGAACGAAGAGTTAAAAGGCGCGCAAGGGCAAAAGTGGCTAGCGGAGATTACATGGCACCACGGTATATCACAGGTTTCTTCGACCGCAAGCCGATCAAAGTGAGCCAACGAACTAATGCCTCGATTTGCTTCCGTCACCTTGGCGCTACCCCGTTGAGTCGCTTTATTACGACATTTTTTTTTTTTTTCCCGTACACCTGCGTATATAATAGCAGTTGCACGGTAGTGTGGTGCTAGTTGATCACAACGTACGCCTGTGTTATTTTTTTACGTCTATAATAAGGCACAGATAAAAGCAACGTCTCCGCGCTTGCATTAGACGGCCCCGCGCGGTGGTCCACAGCTCTTCCGGGAGGAGACGTTAGACGTAGACGTTTAGGACGCGAAGGCAAAGGCTGCGCTACACGTTTGGTTACTCACGATACCGCCATAACAACGACGGCTCTGACGGCGTCACTCGCCATTGTTTGCCGCTAATCGACCTTGCCGCCAAGGCCTACACGGAGAAGGTAAAGATAGTAGGAGCTAGCCTAACCCGTGCAAACTAAACGGCTTCTGGCAACGGGCTGCAGGCGGAGGCAGAGAGACCGGAGGAGGACGCAACGAGAACGAACCCAATCATTAGTGGCTTTATAAGGCCGCGCGCTCTGTACACCGTACCATGAGCCAAAGTATACACAGCTGTGCGAAAATACGTACGTCTACCCCCGTGAAAACCGAAAACAAGGTTGTTTTGAGGTTGAGGTTTTCCAACCATCAGAGACTGGTTAACAGGGGCGAAAAAAACATTTGACGACAGTAAAATCGAGGTCAGCTCTAAGCAGTCGCATACTGCGACATATAACGGAGAAAGAGGGCGAGAAACAGGTTAGGCTGACGTTTAATGTAAGTGGAAGGAAGGAAGGAAAACAAGAGATGAAAGGCAGACAGGTTCACCAGATTAAGTGTCCGGTTGGCTACTCTGCACAGGGGGATGGGGTAAGGGGTAGAGAAAAGATGAGTAAACAAGAGAAGATTAAAAAAAAATAATAAGGAACGCAGCATTTTGCACATTTTATAGTTATTAAAGTAAGTGGATAAATGGATACGACTGCGTACTGTGCTGTCAATGCTCAAACGCGGACAAAATAACGTAACTACATTTAGCTGTGAAACTAATCAGACGCATGGACGTAGTTTGCGTAAAATGATAGTGAAATTTATATGGGAATGTGCGCGCATGGTCCGCGCACACTTTTCGCAATTTCCTTTAAGCGATCGTGATGAGTCATAGCGTCATCACTTAGCCTATTGTTCCTGCTCGCTGTTCCTATTCCCTTCCGGTTTCCTTTGGCACTTATCTAGCGCAATTTCTTCACGCTATAGTTCCATTACAGCGTTGTATCGGAGACCAGCTTACTTTTGGTGCCACGCACTGATCATGTTCTTTGAACGTTACTATCGTATATATCCCTGTAAATTGTTTTTTGTACTTCTGTGTGCCGTTCTTGCAATCGACGTTGTATTTTCTGGCATGAACTTTTTGTTTAATGCTGCCTATATTAGTTTTTCTTTAGTCGCATGTCGCTCTTGCCTGTGGGCGCAATGTTTTTCGCACTCGCCGCGGAACTGTATGGGGCCGGATCTCTGTCAAACAGCAATGTGCAGCTTTTATACTCCGCATCCCCCCGTCTCTCTCTGAGAAATTCATTCATTCATTCATTCATTCATTCATTCATTCATTCATTCATTCATTCATTCATTCATTCGAGAACACGCGGCGCAGTGGATAACTTGCGAGTTCGACTCAAATGTGAAGGAATATTCTTCAACGGTTCGAGCCGTACTATCGTAGGCTCTTTTCAGTAACAACGCCAAAGCACTGTGTCTCTCGAAACGTATTTTGCAAATAAGAGGGGGGTGGTGTCGGTCGACTACCTCAACGTGGATTGAGTGGGAAACTGTGACGGATAGGGGAAAATAAATACAGTAAATGGGACATACAATAAATGATCACACTGTGCACGCACGTGAGATGACGTTACAGACTCGAGTGCAAGCCCACAGTCCCAAACACCGCCAGTTTGCACAGCAACGCTATATATAGTCGGGGACTACTTCCCGTGCAAAGTTTCGGAATATTCCGAGACCCACTGACAACAGACAGAAGCGGAACACTTGGGGTCAACACTAGTGAACAGCCAGTCACAATGCATGCTCTTGAATGCGGATTCAATGCGCAATTTCACAACAGGAAACCTACACACAAGCGCAAAAATTGCGTACGTCGCAATGCGACTGAAAGAGAGCAAGGAACGAAGGCCTGGAGAATAAGGGTCGATGAGAGAGATAGAGAGGAATCGGAGGAATACGAAGGACAACCCGAATCACCACTGGCGCCACGACCGCGATAAAGCGAAACAGACGGCGGAAGCCATGCCATGGAACACCAGACGCACGCACGCCACCACCCTTCGCGTTTTCTGTCTCGTTTCATTTATTCCTTCGGCACTCTTCTTAGCGGTGTATCAACGCTTCATCCTCTGGAGCCCAGACGGAGCTCACTGGCCGCCAAGCAAACGAAAAGCGAAAACTGCGACTCCCCCCGCTCTCTCTCTCTCCAGCATCGCACCACCTCAGCAGCCGTGACGGCGCTGAAAGCGAGAGGACGCGGTGCAAGGAAGGCCCGGGCCTGCGACGGAGGAGTGTGGGGAACGTGTGGCGCGCGGTCGTAACTACGTCTCTGTCTGCTCCTTGAGCTCCCCCAGCCGGAAACAGACGATTCGGCCGCATTCCGGCCACCCGCTCTGTGACAGCCGCCGCGGCACGGGGACGCCCTCGAGAACAGCCCCGGAAAGCAGCAGCGGCGGCGGCGGCGGCATGGATATAAGTATACACACGCACACTTCAGCATAGAAAGGGCCGGCAACAGGGCGAATACAAGAAAGAGACAAGCCTCGTCCTCTGCCTCTTCGGGGTGCGAAGAAGGCAATGCACCGAACTTTGCGAAAGAACACTGGCAAGAAGAAGCAAAACGGGAGCCCGTGACAGCCGCCGAGAAACGACCCTTGACGCACGGACATCATTTCGGGTGTCAGCAAAGTTTGCTTTCTGGCGAAGCAACGCGTGCTGCTCTAAAGAGCTCCACGCGCGCGTTCCAAAAACGTCATCGCTCTACTTTTCTGTGCTCAAGAGAGAAGCGGCAAACGGTCGCGTGTGCAGAAAAATCCGCGACGTCCGTGTATCGTATTCCCGCAGGCCCCCATTGCAGAACTCGATGCCCGTCGGCTCCGCGCAACGCGCGCGCTGCATGCCTGCGCGATGACAAACAGCAGCTAAACATTCTGGGTGCACAGGGTCATCCTCAGCGGAAACACCACTTCGGTATTCAAAACTGCCGGTGTAACCCGACATAACTACCAATGTCACTCGTAATTAATGGTAGGGCAATGGCGGTGTGGGGATGAAGTGGCCATTCTTTATTGAGAAAAGATTAATCAGAGGGATTTCATTCAAATAAGATTAAGATGCAGTGTATGCGCTTGAATACTAATGAAGGTGTCTCCCTTAAAAGTGGGCAGCCCTGCGTATTTATTCTGGGCCAAGATCGCACAAAACGTATACGCACAAAACCCCTGTATACTTGATACACGTAACTGCATGCTTAATAATCCTGTATGAGCTTATTCACTCATATACAATCATTAACTTGCAGGAATGGGTCGCGCCGCACCAGAAGCTCGTCGAACATACAATGACGTTTTCGGAAAGTAGATCTGATACTCTCACACCCGGAATGCTGGACCTGACGCTACGATGTTCGAATTGGCCATAACGCCATGGGACGGCTCGCGGAAAATATTTTACCCGTGAGTAACAGTACTAGTCGTTAATACGAGCTTCGTGCCAGTTGTGCAGTGACAAAGGACCAACACGTGCGCCGAACCGGCTCTTTCTTACTTTCCTTGTAGCAAGCACTGTCACCTGCGCACTGTCACAATGTACTGCCACTTTCCAACTGCGAGCCACTTAACTTACGCGGGTAAGGGAAAAAAAAAAAGAACACTTGCTGCAAGCCGCGCCAACATTTCGCAACGCCGGCATTTGCTCTCTCGCCGCAAATTCTGGCGAAGTACACCTGCCGTTTCTTGCAAACAAACCCACTCTATACCTGGGAACGTCGCATCAGAAAAGTACACTGTCATCGCGCCTCACACATCGCCGCGCGCCCCGCTTTGTTTGCTTTCTTTCCTGGCACGACGGTAACGCTCGACTTCGTCCCTCCGCTGTCTCTCTCCCCGCCGGTCTAAGCCGTAACCGGAGAGACGTTGCCACTGGCTGACGCGACTTCGCGCGAGTTGAACGAGAAGGCCCGAAAGATCGGGGAGGAAGAGGGGGGGACGCTCGGAGACATGATGAATGGAAGCATTCGCGTGGCGACTGTCATCGCGCCTCACACATCGCCGCGCGCGCGGCTTTGTTTGCTTTCTTTCATGGCACGACGGCAACGCTCGACTTCGTCCCTCCTACGCCGTGGTCCCTCCACTGTCTCTGTCGCCATACGTCTAAGCCGGAACCGGGGAGACCCGAGCCGTTTCACCGTTTAACCCCTTCCCAGAGCCAACGAGGGCGACGAACCTCGCAGTACGAACAAGAAAAAAATATATATACAACTGAAAAGAAGGCAAAAAGAAAACGCGCGGATGAGAAATCGGCCGCAGCGTCTCTCTTCCGCGTGCCTGCGGCGCGGCGCGCCAAATGCGTCTAACTCCATGCAGTGCGGCGAAAGCTATAAGGGTCCCAAACGGACAAACAGAAAAACGAGAATCGGCTCCGTATCCCCCAGAAATACCAAAGGGCTCACCCCACAGTGCGCCGCTAATCCTTCTGTGAAGCCGCCTTATCAGCGGCGGATTATGGTCAGGTCATTTGCGAACTTCACAGGGTCAATCAGGGCAGGGTACAGATCCGAGAGAAGGGTCGTAGGACTCGAATTCCGTCGACGTCTTCATACCGGCAAGATCACGCGAAACCAACTCTCGCGCCAGTGTCGCGAAAACTACACGGGCGACGCCCTGCAGCAAGTCGGGAGCGAGATACAAAAGAGCTGGCTCACCTAGAGTCCGTCACTAATGATCCAAAATGAACACAGAACAGAATCATCTCGGCAGTATTAACGGCGCACTCTACGACGATGCCTTTCTGGTTTCTGACACAAGCGAAACGATGTCTCCAGTCACAATAGCTTTCCGCGCACACTGCGCGGTAAGGTTGGGCGATACGGATAGTTGGGTGGGCTGTACACAGTCCATCTGACCGACTCCGTGGAGGAGACGCCAGACATGGATCTCGCCAGACAAACACAAAAGAACTGTTGGCCACTGATCGACCTGCGCGTGACGCCGACTGAATGAAAGCATCACGGAAGCATTAGTGGCACAAAAATGGGCGATGTAGGTAACACGATACCTCCTCTAAGTTACTGATTGGATGACGTGAGCCGTAGGCTTCGCTGCAAAGCACTGTGTTGGTGAGGCAAAGTATCAAGATTCCAGCGCCACCTCCACTCCGATCCATGCGCACGCGCGCGCATTCTTACGACGACTCATCATGAAGCCGCCGCCACGACGACGGCTCGAGAATTCAATCATCACCGGAAAGCTAGCGCCGCGGCTTTAAACAACGATTACTGGAGAGCGGGACAAAGCGGCGGGGGGGGGGGGGGGGGGGGGAGGGGTTAGAAGAAGAAGACTGCGCGAGAGAAGAAGGGAAAGCCGCGTTCCAAGTCGTTCTTTCTCTCTCTCTCTCTACTCCCTCGTTCTTATTTTTCCTCGGTTATTACTGTACTCTTTTTCTTCGCGCTATCTTCATGTACTCTTTACTGGTAATGACCAGGGCGGCTACGTCCATTGGACGCCTTATCGTGCCCATCTCTCTCCTCCACACCCGTTTGCTCTTCCAGTCTTTGGCAGTGCTTCCCCCCTCAAACTCCTCCTTTTACAATCTTCTCCGTTTAACTTTGTGAATTTAGTTTCTCTTCCTTCCTAGTCACATCTTGTTTCTTTTCCAAAACTAAACGAATGCTAAGGCGTACCGTCATAGATTAATCTGGCGCTGGTTTGTGCAATATGCGTGTGTGTTTCAGCGGGCAGTGAAAACATCGCGTGGACGCACACACACATTGCCGATGATGTTCCACCCTCTTTTGCGGACAGGAACGGTGGGAGTGCGCGATTGGCAGGGATTTATCTCATTAGCGCGGGGCCTGGTGGCTTCGATAAATGGCTTCAGTTTTTTTCCCTCCCCCCCTCCCCTTTTGACGCTATAATGCGATCCGGAGACGAGCAATTTCCGATCGCGGGTGTGACGGTTCACGTAATAATTTAATTCGAACACGCGACAGCGGTTTGTTCCCGTGATTGCAACCTAAGAGCGGGAAGGAGATGGATAGGTCGCGTTTGAAGGGCCGTTGCCAGGACGAGCTCAAGTGACTGATCATCAATGCACGCTCGCACTTGTTTATACATGTGAGTGAGTGAGTGAGTTAGTCAGTGAGTGAGTGAGTGAGTGAGTGAGTGAGTGAGTGAGTGAGTGAGTGAGTGAGTGAGTGACGCCACTACAAATGTATATAGTGAAGGATGATAGACAAAAACAACAAAAAAGCGCTACACACACACACACACATGCACGCAGACACACGCAGACACAAAGAACGAAACGACAATCAGGACGTCGATCACTGCTGCATAACCCTCAAAATATCCGCGCTATTCGCGCTGCTCTGCGATGATAGTGACTCGCACATGTAGTCGACACACATCTCCAATTGGTAAACGCAGCACACCGGCAGTCATCTCACAGTGTGAACAAAAGAAAACGAAAAAAATAGGGAGGGGGGGGATCTGTCGCGACGACTGAGTTCGGAAGTCGCAACAGAAACGCTCTGTAGCGACAACAGCTTTCTATCGCGACGGCGATTCTGACGTTGCGAGAGGAACTCTCAATCGCGGCGTTAGAAATGTGCCACTTTCTATCGCAATGACATAAGTTCTGACGTCGCGAAGCTTTAACATTGTGTGTCAGTTTTACACTGGGGATGTACACTGTACTTTTATACGATGGTGCGTTCTCTGAATCCGGCGATGCTCGTAGCACCGACACCAGTATTAAGGTCGACGTAGCCAAATGTTGTAATTTCGCCGTGACGACGAGGCACCACAACCCCCCTACCGGCTTCCCCAAAATCGGCCGCTGATAGAAATCATCGCATCTGTGGCAACGGCTGCGTGTCCATTTTGTTTTATTAGTGTCACGAGCAACGAGTGACACTCTTGTATCTTGCGCAGCACTTCCGCTTCACGTCCTGAGACAACCGGGGACGAAATCCAAAATAAATCAGAAAAAAATAGAAAAACAATAGTACAGGGGGGTATTCTGTGAGAGTCCACCGAGTGGACTGTCCATTTCGGCCGCTGCTGATTGGATGCAGCTGTACGAGAGAGGAGGAGGCGAGCGGCCCTAGCCAATCAGCAGCGGCCGAAATGGACAGTCCACTAGGTGGACTCTTACAGAATACCCCCCAGTACAAAATTCATGGCTTTCATTATAGATATGATATCAGAGCGTAAGTTTAGTTACAAGTTTAGTTACTGAAGTGTTTGCAATAATTAGAATTAGAAATCACTGAGACGACTGGGGACGAAATTCAAAATAAATCAGAAAAATAGAAAAAAAAAGTAGTACAGTACGAAATTCATGGGTTTCATTATAGATATCAGAGCATAATACCTGTGTCACACGTACCCTTCTGATCGCGATCGGGCCGATCCGGATCAAGCTTCATCCGGATCTGAATTTGTAGCCAAGGCCGAATCTGAATTTGTAGCCAAGGCATTAGGCCATGTATTATGCAGTTCTGAGTGTTGCCCACGGCACGAAACAGCTCCTTTTTTATAAGGAGGTGTTGACAGGAAGGGTTGCCGAATGTAACTTAAAGAAGAAAATAAACTTTAATGTCCTGGGGGAATGATGAACATTTAAAAAAGATTTAGACGTCGCACCATACACAATTCGTTTCCGACCTTTTAAAGATACCCGTGGCCGACCATATAGCATGTTCATGGTACCTGGCCTGCGCATATCCTTTGGCACAGTAATGTGTGACAGGCACGCTGAACCACCGCAAAGCACTCGGTCGTTTTTTTTTTCCCCAGGAATCTGTTGCCTACGTTCGTAGCGTGTACGCTGCACAAGGAATTGTGCCGGATTGAATGCCTTTATTGGATGCTTGCACGTGCTTGCCTGACTTTTGAATGTGTTTCAGTCATGTTATGAAATGATCCTGTTATTTTTGGCTCTGCTAAATTGCGAGGATATTATATGTATACTTGTGAGTGTCTTTCCCTGCTTTGCTGTTGTTGCCCTGTAGAAGGGGCCTGTGGGCCTTTGTCAAGCTGCCGTTTACGAGCAGCTTTTACCCACAACCCCCTCCATCATCCCGATGGAAAGAAAGATTATTATTATTATTATTATTATTATTATTATTATTATTATTATTATTATTATCATCATCATCATCATCATCATCTTAAATTTCTGTAGTGCTTTCTTTTTTGCTGAAGATTTTGCTCCTATACAATAAAAAAAATACACCACAGTGCAATGGTAGGATACTGGGTGCAGAAATGTTAGGTCGTAAGTTCAAATCCCTGGCTGAGAAATTATTTGTTTTGTTTTTTTACTTTTTTGCACTAAAAAATTTACATAGTCCTAGCTCTGTGTTGAATTTTTAATGAACTATTGATCAAGAGCTACTGAAAGTCAAACTACGCCAGACGACATACGTCAGACAGCAGACGTCATGCAGACAGACAACAGAACATCACAAAATACGACAGACTGAACTTTTCCGTCGTGTTTTTCAACTGGGTAGGCTGCAAGTAGATTAATAAATCGATTAAAAAGATTCACCCATTCCTCTCAATCCGTTCTAAGCTTCGGGAAGCGAGCAAGCTGCTCGAATAATTACTTGGTGCTTAGTTAGGTTCAATTCTTAACGCTTTAAGCAAGCAGAGAAAGGATAACGGCAGGAACAGCGATATGTGTCAGTCGGCGGCGGCGGTCTCGGAATGAATGAATGAATGAATGAATGAATGAAAATGTGTGCCGACTACGAGCGAGTTGTATCCTCGATTCTCCAACATCGTCCCGGCGGTAAACGCTCCCGCCCCGTTCTCAAGCGTCCTGCACCAAAACGCAGCGAGCGCGCGTTGCGTTTAACCCTGCGCTGACGGCCTGGAGTCACCGTTTGTTTCCTCCGCTTGACGCTCCTTTCGCCTCTCTTCCGTCTCTTACTTCTCCCACCCGTGCACAACGCCGGCCGTATAAAGTATACGGAAACACACTATATGGGCCGTTTCGAGCGGCAACAGCAGTAGCGAACAGAGATAGCAGGCCCTCCGCGCATCTGTGGATCACGCAAACAAACGGCCCAACCGCTGACGGCGGTTGCAGGGAGCTGTAGCGGCGCCGACCAATTCCATGCGGAGCTCGTAAATCTCTCGAGATCAGCGTTGCGCGCCGCCGACGACATCCCGGCGCTTCCCCCGTCGCGGCCTCCAGAGTCCACCTTTTTACGGCTCATTCGCAACCCTCCGTGCGTGCACTTGTATGCGTTTGTATATATATATATATATATATATATATATATATATATATATATATATATATATATACGTGAGTGTGCGTGCGCATTCTCGCCGCACCGTTCAGGGAACGCTTCCAGTCGGGCGGGTTTCAGTAAAGGTTGCGCATTAGGCGACTTCCTTGAAGGCCATGCGTGCTAAGTCCAGCGCACACAGCACGTGCGATAATACTTTCACTTCTTGCCGACCGGTGCCTTCACTGATCCGATTCCACGCCGCGCCTTCTCCAACTTTTATTTTCTTTTTTTTTTATATCCACAGTTCGAAGGAACGTGAACTTGCGCGCAATATAATAAAAAAGCAACCGTGAACTTCTACAATGCATTTTACTTTTTTTAAAAGAAATATGCTACAAAAATGTAGTATAAAAAATCTGGGGGACGCTTACGCTTCGCATGTAGGAGTGGAACGCGATAGCATTCAAAGGTCCCCGACTGCTTCTCACGTTTCCCGGCAACTGCAGCTTATGTAACCCTAATGTTTACCACGGAACGCTGGAGGCGAACGCTATACGCACGAGGGCGAGCTTACTGGCAGAAACTAGGCCTTCTGCATGGGCCGATACCGGAAGCAATCCACAGCCGGGCAAAAAAAAATAAAGAAAAAAAGAGATTTTTAGGTCTCTGTTATTGCTTCGCACTTTCTAAGTCTGAGAAGGAAGGAAAAAGTGGAGAAGGAAGGCAGGGAGGTTAACCAGTTTTGCCAAACCGGTTTGCTACCCTACACATGGGAGGGGGATGGGGGGGATGAAAGATGGGGAGAAGAGATAGAGGGCACATAACACGGCACACACATCGTTGGTTACAGTCTGTCACTCTTGTGTGGTACGTGACATCACTGTCACAGTCGCTTGTCCAAGCCCGTCTGAGAAGATTTAACATAAAAGGCACGCGCTGTCGGTGTTCTGTTTCATGACATTTGTTTGTGACCTGTCATTCTCAAAATTGCGAGAAATAACGATGTCAAGAACGTAAGACAAGGCACGATCACCTTTAGTGATAGAATGGTGTGGCAATATAACCCGGATATACCGCATGTAATACAGCAAGGCGTGGCACATACATACACCTTATAAATATATACGAAATTTTTCGCTCACGGACAACTCCGCCCACGCCGACACCGCGTTGCTGTTGCGTATAACGTAAGCGAGTATACCTTTCGGAAATGCACGCCGTATGTTCCATACATAACAATTCGGCAACGTCTAACAACTGGTACTTCTCAATATATATATATGTATATATGTGTGTGTGTGTGTGTGAATGTGAATATACGTGCACAGAACCCGTGTATACGTTTTACCCGCACGATAAATTCGTGTGCCTATATTCAATATATGGTGATGGTATATTTTATCGAGGAGGGGACGAAATTATTAAGATGAAGTCAAAACACTGAGTGGTCGAGGAAAAGCGGAAAAGAGATGCAAGGAGTAAATCAGCGAGACAGCTGAACGATATCATTTCGCTGCAGCGCCTTTATCGGGAGCGTTTTTCTCACCATACAGTACACACGTGTCGCGACGTCTAAAACACGCGTACAATATACGCCACGCGTAATATGGTATAAACATACGGTCGAGAAACGCGGCATCATGCACGCAGCGATACAACGTGTACTACTCGCAGCGAACAGCTATAGCATCAAAGTGCCTGATCGACTACGACGGCAGCGATACGAGGAGGAGATCTTCATTAATGCATCCTGGCGAGATGAGATGACGGATTATATTTTTCACGCGCACTTGATAAAGGCGTGCACAGAGGATAAGAATCAGTACTCCGACGATTGCTTCCCCATTAGACATATACACGAAATCACGTGCGCCTCTCACAACTGTCGATAAGAAAAACTTAGATAAGCTTCGCGATGGAAGTCACGCGGCTCACCTCCTCAATTGTGACGGCCGATGGACCCAGGGGGCGACGGCGAGCCTTATAGGAGTGGCAGACACACTCGAGCACTTCGCAAGGCGAGAAGGTTGGGAGAGGAGGTGGCCGATATCGACAAACGACCGCGTGATTGGGGACGCCCTTCGGAATGCGCCAGTAGCACGTGTACTGCAATCATCGTCAGCTTTCGCGCTCTTTTGCGACCACTGCGGCAGTCGTTGACGCATGAGAGACTGTTGAGCGGAACAGGGGCAACTCCCGTCCGATAACGGTTTCCGCCTCCCCCTGCAAGGCGCGTGCAAATTCCGGCCACACACAAGGCCACGCGCTACTCCGACGGCGATGATGCCTCTATATAGTGCTTTAGTACACACGCGCTCGCGTCGCAAGTAAGAACCGTGCACGGCCCGGCGTATAAATCGAGGTCCTAGGTTCGATTATTGACCGCAATGGACATATACCGTTGGAAGCGGAATGCGGAGACGCTATAGTGTACTTAAAGTGCGCATCAAGTAACACTCTAGGTGCTTTCGGCTGCGGCGTCTCTCGCAAGCCTACAGGTGCTGCCTCGCGACGCAAATCAATCAATCAATCAATCAAACAAACAAACAAACAAACAAACAAACAAACAAACAAACACTGTGTCCGAATTTCGGGCTCTTTCCTGTCTTCGCATGAAGAATGGCAGTGCACCAGGCAGCACTGAACGTTATATATGTGCAATTCACGAGCATGCAGTAACCCAGACACTCACTGAACCCGGACATAAGGTATATACAAACATTGAAACCATACTGTGAATAGGAGAAACACTTGCAAGCTTACATTACCATACCGCCAAATACCAGAAATTTATATATAGGGGCAGATGGGCGCAGTATGAAGGCAACAACGCAAATACACGCTCCCTATGCAAGCGCAAACGAAAACAGCTACAAAACATACGCATGAATAACAGGCGCTCCACCCAGCGCGCAAACGACCGAGGCGTATATACGGGGCCGTTCGGGTGAAGAGTGCTTTGCTCGGGCGATCGACCGCCGTGATGAGCGTGCATGTATATACCGAATATAGCGCGAAGCGAGCAAGGAAGGTGGCGAAGGAAGGAAGTGGTTAGGCGCGAGGAGCTTTGGCGGCGCGCAGAAACAAGTTCGGAGCGCAGGGCTATCAGCGCCGTCTATACACACAACGAGATCGCACGCACAATGGGCTTGCGTGATTCAAGCGGCAATACATTATTCGCGTGTCAGCGTTGCGCAAGGGCAGCGCCTTACCGGTCGTAAATACGACAGACAAACGACCGCAGTCAATCATCGCTTCGAGAAAAGCCATTTTATCATTACAGCCGCACACACGAGAGCTGTGATGCATCGTCGTCGGTGCATAAGGATGCGCCATATTGCCCCTGTGCGCGTAAAAGAGAGAAAGAGAGAAATGCGCGAGCTTAGCGATCAACCAGTGAACGACGCTGAAGTATACGCCTCGGACTGGACGGTGTATATGCGACCGTATGTGTTCTTTTTCTCCTCCGATCGTAATCCAGGCCCGGCTCAACAAGGAGCACTGACAAAGAACAAACGAGGCATACCAGCACAGAGGGAATGGGGGCGCAGGCGCTGAGACGAAGAGATGACACCGCTGGACTACTCTGGCCTGCGGCTGCGTATACGCGGTTGCAAAGAAAGAGTGTTTCGGTGGTAGGTTAGAAACGAAAGAATGCTCACAACAGAAGTTTTACTGATATGCTTTCTTACCTTTGTTGCTACCGTTTGAGGGATAATTGAGGGCCTATAAATTATTACGTCTCAACACCACAAAAGGCCACCGACCCACCATTACCTGACAGCCTGAACTAAGATATGAACGAAGGCCCTCCATCCAATGCTACTGTGAACAACGAATGTGGCCTGGCATTCGCAGTTAATTACAGGTTCGCCACGAGGCAAGCCACCAGCCATCCTACAGCGCTTATCCAGAGGTCAACGCAGCGTGAACACCAACTCTTGACGGGCCCACGAAAAACCACCAATCCCACCATTACCTGACAGCCTGAACTAAGGATGAAGGGGGGGGGGGGGGGGGGTGCATCCAATGCTGCCAAACAACTACGGCGACATTGGATTCGCTGGTAGCAACCACGGCCTCACATTCCATTCCATCGGGCTCGATTGCCGGGTCACTGCGGAGCGTTGTGAGCATGGGCGTGGTATCGCAACGGAGTCGACGAGGGTGATTTGCTGCTGGACAGTCTTCAGATTCCCTAGTCGACTCGCCAAGGAAATACAACGGTATTAAAAGCGGAGACTTTTCGAGCAGTGGGGTAGAGGGTTCTGATATGAACTCGGACGTTTAACATGCTTCCTCATGGAGTGGGCTTCCGTATAACTGGAGCCGTGTAACTAATGTTGAATTCCAATGGCAGAGTCGGAGCAGCCGACGGACTCCGCGAGCGAGCACTCGACTCTGGCGTAGAGCAACGCCTCTAGATCCGCGAGTGGAACACAACCTGCGCCGCCGGAGCAAGGCGGAAGCGGCAGTTCTATCACCGAGTTACCCAGGATACCTTGCGTGTTGTCATTTCCTTCCGCTGTTTGCTCCCAGCACCGCCGCACGGGTCACTTGTCTCTTCAGCGCCGTTCACCTGTTGTTTTTTTAAAAGTGCGGAATGGATATCTCGCCAAGCATGCAGCAGCTTTTGCTTCCTGGCGAGTCGTGACCGGTGGCGCCTCCCAGCAGACAAACGTGGTAAAGGAAATACGTCACGCAGAGTTCCGGTCCACTCCGCCGATTTTGGCGGAGCATCTTTTTCTGCTCCACGGAGTGACTCCCGCTCTGAATCCCCTCCGACTCTCTCATTGGAACACCTTACTCTCGCCCTCACTCTGCCATTGGAACAAACTTGCTCCGAAACGAGCAGAAAAACTTGCTCCGACTCCGCCATTGGAATTCAACATAAGCTAATAAACTCTTTTTTCTTCATTCCTACAACGTAACGTAGCAGTCAATGGGCTTGGTGGATTCTTTGCCCTAACGCCAACCCTAGTCGCAACAACATGCAGGTAAACAATGGAATTACAGCGGAGTTTGTGTAATTCAGCTACAGTTTTGTGGGATGGTTTTACGCGCGTACTCATCGGGAGCTGAAACAACAAATAAGAACCGCAGTAAATCTTGCGTCCTGACTGGCACGCAGGCTCTTTACACGCGCGAGCTTTCAGTAACTGCGCGAGTGGGACACGGGGTCCGGCGGAAGAAAGCCACGCCACATTGCATTCTTCCTGACGATTCCCCCCGATTTATATTGGGTGCGCCGCGCGGCTTAGAAAAGAGAAGCTGACTGGGAAACCGCACGTTTCACACTCATAGATATATTTCAGGCATATACCCAGCAATTTATTTATTTATTTATTTATTTATTTAGACCTCGCCGAGCACGCGCTGCCACTCGCATTCCGATATACGCGTGGCAAAGACACGCGTACATCGGCGATCGTGCGAGACCGCAGGCGGCCGGCGACGCCCGCATTGCGGTGTGCCTATGTAGCTCGAGCGCGTGCCACGACCTTGGCTTAATTATGATGGGGCAGTCGTCATAAGCCTCAGGCCACGACCTTCGCCGGGTCGTGTTTGTCGGCTCAAATCACTAATTGCGTGCGCCCCCCCCCCCCCTCCCACTTTTCTCCGGGACGACCAACAACGACGGACCGCAAAAACCCCGAGCAGAAGTAAACCCGCCGGCAAAGCACAGGCAGCTCCGCACGAAGTTTCGCGAGGCGAGGTTGACGCTGCTTCAGCGGTTGTGTATATATCCCGGTCAGAAGAAGAAATGCGCTCAATCAGCCCCGCCAACCCGCTGCCGCAGCTCCGTTACACTGTCTCTTTAGGAAATGTTGGGTGAGCGCCTGTCCTTTCGAGGGTCGTTCGCACCTGTCATAAAAACGAAGCAACGCGCCACTTCACGCTCGCGGTGACAGAAAGCGCAGGACACCGAGCGGTGATAAATTGATTTCATTTCGTGGCCAGTTTGCTTGCCGACTGCTTTCGCTCATACAGATGCATACGGTGTCTACACAGTCATCGCGTGTCTTCCTGTTTCAAAAAAAGGTTAAGTAGAACTTTCAGTAATGCCCGCTGATTGAATCTCCATCTAGGCTACAGTACAGCGCCTTCCATTGAGAAAGAGGACGCGGTTTCCGAGCACATGAGAGAACCCGTCTCTGGCGACAGACCAGAGGGCAGTTCCTCTTCCGGGCACAAAAAAGCGAAGGCATACTTGTATAACAGGGTGGCAGTTTGTAGTGATCACCGAGTCAACTCGCACGGCGCTCAACGCTTGGCAGGCATCATACAGCGATGCCAAACGAAACAAAGTGGCGTACACACACCATAGCCAGATATGTGCGGACGCGCGTCAAGGGCGAGGACAGAAACGTGCATGGTCGCATAACGTTTCATCCGACCGAACAAAGAAAAATGATTTCTACGAGGAAGCCAGAGAAAGAGAGAGAGAGAGAGAAGGCTCAATGGTCGGAGCATTGCGTCAAGTTATGCAACACCAATTGTTCCGCCGCGTAGACAGACCAGTCGGCAAGGTCCCTGTACCGGTTATGGTGCGTTGTAATAAATGTACGTGTTCCTTATGCTGTGTCACGCCAAATATCCCTACTGGTCACGCCATGTCATAATATATACTAACTATCTCTGCATCGTGTATCAGTGGCTGCCGAGTCACTGCGGTATCGCCGGCAACGACCTCGCCAACGAAGCTGCTATAGGAAAGCACACGAAGGAACAAGCCTTGTTTCTGTACCTTTATCGAGGACTGGCGCAGCCCAACACTTAGGCAAGCTAGCGCACCGTATGACATTGGAGAACCCAATAGGACAGTGTATAGACACTGGCTTTTACGAATTCGTCGTCGGAATCCATGTACTGTTTTCTTTTTCTCCGAGAAACAGACTTGTCTGAGGAACGCGAATGTTTATGGATAACAACGCGAAGCGGGATTATCCCGATTAATATTTCTATGAAGGCCTCCTTCAGACCTCCCGGCACAACGGGAAGTTATTTCTTATATATTTAACTTCGGTCTCACCTCATGCCACGTTGCAACTGCAAGCGAATAAAAAAAGAATAGTAATAATAATGCGCCGTCCGATTTCCCGACGGCCCACTACACGAAGAACATACTGAAAACGTGCAATTGCAGAAACATGCCCCCATAGTTTACTGTCGAATGAACTATCAAAGCCACAAGTATAGCTCAATTGCAGGAAACCACTTGTTGGTCGCGTGCTGCACTTCGAGATCACTATAAGAGCGTTGAGGCCGCATACATAGTTGTGACGACGACATATTGGCGACAGCTTCCGTGCTGCGCCCGACGGTCAATGCCGTTTCAAGCGGTAAGCGCGTGTACCAGACGTCTTTTACCGGTGGAACACGTCTCAAGCACGCCGAGCCTCGATCTAGAAAGACGAGCCGCGCATCAGACACAGCACTTGATTTGCTATAGCAGCAGCTGCGGCGCTACAGCACGATCGCGTCGTAGCAGGAAGAGCGAAGGCGCGCGGCGACGTAAACCGAGCAAACACACGCAGCGCCCTTCATGACGTCGTTCGGCGAGCGTCAGCTTAGCACGGACGGGTAATAAAGCTCTACACAGGGGGGCGAGGATTGGGGCTTCCCTCACGTTCGTTCCGGCAGAGAAAAAAGATGGCACAAATTGGCACCCAACTATCACAGAAAAGCAAAGACGACGCGTGTCGGCTTGCGGTGATAAAGTGTGCGCATTGACGGGATAACGAATCCGCCAGTGGTTTGCGCATGGTTGACGGCATATCGTACAGATAATGATACGGCATCACGATGCCATAGCATTATCGCGCGATGCGAACTTTCCAAGATTGATCAGCAATTAACGGGCTATCGAACCACAACAGATGACCAGACTACAACAGTATACAGATGACCAACGCTCTTTGAGCCATGACGTCAAGCAAGGAGGTGGAAAGCCCGCATATCTCAATGGCCCCCCGCAAAGGGAGCGTCGGCCTTCCGAAACAATGTCACAGTGAGAGGTGCAACAAGGCCTACCCCCTGCTCATCAAACACCTTCGGCTTGCCTAAACACGGCATCACGATTGCAGTTCTAAGCTCCAATGCCGTATCTCGCTCGCTACCTCTGGACAGCATAAAGATATCTTACAAAAGATATTTACGTTTCCGGTTTAGGCAAACTGACGCCGGTTACGGGTAAGCAAAGCAATTGCCGCGGATATCCTAACCCATTGTCCCTCAAGAGCATTCGGCCCTAAAGACTTACGAAATACAGTGGCTACACAACTACATGCCGTCAGTCCTCGCAGATAGTTACCCAATAGAAAGAGAAAGGTACCTACGTTTGCAGCCAGGCCTGTGGCGAGGCAAGAACTGCGCACTATGCGGCGTTGTTTTCCCGCCACCAGCGCGGGCCGCACGGAACGATGCCCGCATACACACTCGCAGCGCACTTCCCGGACGTCGCCGGCGCGCACGCGAGCCCGGTAGAACCAAAACAACTCTTTCCACCGTCCTCCCCGAGCGGCGGCGCGGAAGGAGGGAGGCGGCGAGCGGGAGAAGACACCCAGCGAAGGAAGGGCGCGCTAGAGGACACTGACACGCCCGACGGCGCGGGCCCTTCCGCGTTTCCCCAATATCCCCAGCTTCCGGAAAGCCCCGAGTTCCTCCCCAGGTCCCCAGATCGAACCGCTGGCGCATTCCCTAGGACCTCGCACGTACGATCTTCCCCTCCAAATCCTCGCCGTCTGGCCCGAATTCCTTCTTTCCCAGACGGGAGAAGGGAGAGAGAGAAAGCGCTGGCGCTCTTCCCGCCACTCCTGAAGGGCCGCTGTTACTCGCGCGCGTTGCACTTCCCAAAGCCGATTCCGCAAAGAGGAACATTCCTACGCGCTGAAACATAGTCCCGAACACCGGCGCTCAGCGACGCGCGGTGGCCCCGACGTCGAAACTGCACTGAAAACAAAAACAAAGCAGTCAGTCCCATGGAGACGTGGAATGCGGCTTCGCAGCAGAAGCGTGTTCTAGCCCCGTCGCCTTCGGAGCGCGAAGCGCGCGCTTGATAGCTAGCCACGCCAGCAGTGCAGGAACTAGGGCAATTCGTAACAAGGTCACGCAGCGAGGGAGGCGTGCTACAATGTTTCAAGTCTTCGCGGCCGCCCAATTGGAGCACAACCGCGGGTTCCAACTCGCTGTTCGGAACTAAGGCGACGCTGCATCGAGTACGGCGAGCGAGCAGCAGCCACGCACGGGTCGATAACGCTGGCGCACCGAGACGTGGTCCCCTTGGCCCGTGAGGAAGGAGGGCGGGAGGGAGGGGGTGCAGGACGCGCCAGAAGGCCGGCTGCTGGCTGCCGGGGGTCGAGCGACGGGGACCACATTCGATCCTGGCGCCACCCGCCCTCCAGCATCCGCCCCCCGAAAGCGTCCTGCGCTCCGCTCGACAGTTAGGTGCAGTGGAGCGGAAACGCCCTTGCAGCTCGACCGCTAGAATAAAACCAACTCACTCGATAACGGCCCGATTTTTGCAGTGCCACTGGCTATCAGCTGAGCTTATGGCAGCGTGAGCTGCCATAATTGTGTCCATAATTTGCAAAAATACGCGTTTGGGGGACGTCATGACCGCTGAAACGTGCCACTGCTCCGCCGCGCCAATGAGACGGCGTTTCTCCGTACGACTGCCTCACCCGCTGCTGCAAAGCTGCACAAAACTATGGGGTTTTGCGAGACGCACGAGAAGGCACGGTTTGCAAACGGTAACACCAACGTCTGGAAGCCGAGCGTTACCTTGTTAGGTACTGACGTCATCCGGAGAAACACCATAAAGCTTCAATTCACTAACCAAGATCGGACAAAAGAGGATAGACCGCAGATATAATATAAAGATATTCGCATGTGCACGAGCACCACTTATGAGTCGTCGTAATCGTCGAAACAATGTCGCAAAAGTTTGAATCTGGCTAATCCTGTTAAGCACGCTCTCATATTAACGTGATACGTAGTACATTTACCTGGTGTGTCATGCAACTAAATAAAAACTTTTCTTTAATGCGAGGCAACCGCTCTTACAAAGAAAACATGGGCTTCGCTTTAACATTTTTTTGCTTGTCTCAAGCTTTTTACCAGTTCTACTGCCAATGTGCTCATTTTTAACACAGAACCGTCATTGCTTTCCCTTCAATAACGCGTACCGTTATCGAAAGGAAAGAAACACGTGGTTTCGCGTTAATGGAAGTACTTTCTGCTCTGACACCAGAGTATTTTAGTTGAGCGCCTTTACGGTACGCTCCGCTCCGAGTTGCCCCGCTAAGGCACAGCGGAGCGGCGAGCGATTTTCACGCTTTAGGTATGCGTTTAGCGTAGCGGAGCGGACCTTTCGTGGTTGCAGCGCCCTCTGGCTAAATTCAGGGTAATGAAAGAAAAGAAAAGCACCCATTGATCACTTTTATAAAATAAAACGAATATATATATATATATATACAGTCTAGCCCGGTTATAACGAAGCCACTTATAGCGAAATAGCGGATATAGCGAAGTGATTTCCGGTTCCCGCCGACTTCGTTATAACCGGGCTAGACTATATATATATATAGCTTATTTGTCCATGAAGTATCTAGAAACGTGCGCTTGAAATGCGTAACCGGTCCCCTATATCCAGTGGAAAATAAAGCGCCTTCTTGGGTTACGCCACGTGATAGCCAGCGAGCTTGCTTTCTGCATCCAATCCAATCCTTCCTGACGCCAACGCTAGCCAACGCTAGCCAGCACGCTGCGCAGCACGCTCCGCTCAGGCAACTTTCTAAGCGGACCGTGTTCGGCGCATGCGCATTTGCGCTTCCGCTACGCTCAGCTGCTGAGCGGAGCGTAAACACGCTCAACTAAAACACTCTACTATGACGATTACCACCGCTAAGTCGAACTGTACAGTCAGCATCAAAAGTTTACAAACCGCGATATCCGAGGTGACGTTGAATTTCCAAGAAGTTTGTGGCCGTAGCCCGTAAAACACGTACAACACGATGTTGGTCAAATATGCTATATAGCCATTGGCTGGAAATCCGAATACTACTCTGCCGTTACCAGCCTGCAGAAATATTCAGCCTTTTCTCAGGTCCTTTTCTCGAACGACCTGGGACATTCAAAATGAATCAGAAAAATATTTTTACAAATATAGTGCAGTACAAAATTCATGGGTTTCATTATAGATATCATATCATAACATACATTTAGTTACAAGTTGAGTTACTGAAGTGTCTGGAATAATTATGATTAATTAGATATCACGAATTACCGCACACCCAAGAACAGAATCGTAGACTTTAGAGACCCGCCACGTGAGCACGGCTTTGGCGAAATTCCTGGAAACCCGGAAGTAGAAAATGGAAGTAATGATGTCACTAATGACGTCAAACGCAAGAAAGTGGCAGATTTAACCGGCTGGTTAATGGAAAACAGTTGCTTCCGAGTTCGGTTCGTGCGTTGCGTTCGCGTAAAGTTAACCTAAAGAACACCAACGCCGAGGTGCGAGTTACACTAATGAGAGACACCCAAGTCAAAGATTAGGATCGCCTTTCTTTTTTTTTAAGTTGCAAACACTCCTGCGCCTACGAATAGGCCTTTCCTGTGTTTCTCGGCTACCTTCAGCCTCTCTTTTTCAACTTACACGGAGACTCGTTAGAAAGGAAATACACGTATCTGCTTTTAGAGGCATCGTCCCTACTGCGCTCTGCAGTCAGCCAAACGCCGACATGCGAATGTTAGAGCGCGCATCGTCGTTACATAGTGGCGCGAGATCTGCCGTTGAAGACCTGAGAAGCACATCAGTTCCGTGCTATGAATCAAACGCATGACGCTGGGCGCGTGGTGGTAAAGTGGCGTGGATGCGCATTACTTGAGCGTATTACTCAACCGTTAAAGTGGTGCATACGCGACGTCGCTGGTTACTGGTCCTTCCTGTACTTGTGGAAGCGCGCAGCGTTGCGCCTGGATAACGCATACGCTGAAACGACCACACATCACCGTAGAAGTGCGTGGCCGCCTAAAGCATACGCTGAAACGGCGACCGTAGAACTGCGTCGCCGCCCAATGCAGCGAGAAACGAGGCGAGAAACGAACAACGTTTCGCCATTGCAATCTCTCATATTCGCGTATATTAAACCGACATTTTCTCGTTACTGTAGTGACAGTGAAGTGTCAAAACTGTGACAGTGTCGCAGTGTCATAGAACTGTCACAGCGTAAAAACTGTGAGTGACAAATTTAACTTTACTACGCGAACTTGTTGTGTCAAGCAAAACACGTAACACTCATGCATGCACAGCGATAGCGGCGAGCCAAGTCGGCGATCGTCGAAAATCTTATCAGCGGGTCAAGCGCGTCGGCTTATATACATGAGTCGCGGAAGGTATACAAGCGTAATTGCTGGTGCCCGCGTGTCTTCCAGAAAGCATATACGACACAATACGGGCCGCGCATGCAGTCAGATTACGCAAAGTTCGGTGACAACAGATAATTGATAGAACCATCGATAACATTCGAGAGACTTCAAGATAAATGCAGGCGCGTCCTGTGTGTTGAGCGACAATGTTTAACATTTGTTGGCCGGTGAAGCGCGGTCACCAGAGAAAGATAAACAAGTGACGCGTGAATGAAGATCGCTATTGTTTGCGGAACAAAATAAAACGTAACGCCTAAGAGAGACATCGTCTGGTTTCACCGCCATTTTACACCACCAACGTGTCTACATATAAACAGTATCGCTCGTACGCTTACTATATAACTGGTGTATTTCGGTGAAAGTTGATAGCCAGGAGTTTTAGGCACTGGGAAAACAGCAAAATACGATAAGCTATCATTTTTCTTCAAAAATGCCGCAGTGAATTTTCGCTATACTAAATGGTTTCTGGTTGAGCCCGGGAAACTCTTCGGTAAAAGACAGTTTCACTAACGAGTCACACTAATTACTACACCACATTCCCGTCATTTGCGAAACACGTGCTGTTACTGTATACGGTATAGCTATCTAGCTGAACTAAAGAAAAAGTCGCACTCTTCTTTCTCTCCTCGCCTTGTATATCTTTCGTCAGTTCCCTCTTTCGCGGGTATAGTGTGGACGGGGAGAATGTTGCAAGACGATCAATTCGTGGCGGCGACCGCACTATAACAACGCTTGTAAGAACTTTCATTCAACACATGGAGCGCGCAGAGCCGCACGACTTATGACCGCAAGCAAATATACTACATAAATGGAGACAGCACGAAAACGTGTACGCGTTAGATATATGTTAAAACACATACACATGCACGCACGGCGGCCTTTCCACGTTCCCATTCACAGCAGCAGTGCGGCAGTTTCACAACAGCCGCCTTTCCGTGTTATGCCTGACATACGATTAAGAAACGAACGACGCGACACCCGAGCAAACGAAGTGAATAGAGTTCCACAAATTATGTGCGTATTCTGTCGGGCGCTGCTTTGCACGCGGGCGCGAGCTCCGATAGGCTTGGCTCTTCATTCTTCCCACGCTACGCTGCCGCACGCGCGATAACATGGCGCCGCCCCCTTCGGCGAGGTATATCCAGCTTCGCAGCTACCCTAGCCAGTGCACAGAACCGGTATAAGGCGGATCTCACGGCGCGCTCACTGAACAAGAACAGTGCGGCGCTAATTAGCGACTCTGTGAAAATCGAGGAGGAAGCCGTGGCCGAGACGACGGAGCTGCATGCGCTTCGCGGCCACTGGATGTTAAAACGAAAAGGCGCTCGCTAAGCCTCTTAGCTGGGCTGAGAACGGAGCGGAAAGAGATGTGGACGAGCGTTCAGCATGCAAGCAAGATGCTTGAGTGACAAAGCCGGCGCCGTACGGCGAGGTGCAGTGATCGACGCGACGCCCACAGCGCGCTGAACGAGGTCGCGGCCTGGCTGCAGCGAAAACGACAACAGCGCATACACTTACAACGCGAGCTGGCAGGCGCCCTGTCTGCACTAAACGACAGCCACTCTCTCGAGTAGCGAAAGGCCGCGCGGCGAGAGGGCCCAAGCACTGAGCGCGCAAAACACGACGACAATATGCGCGCGGCTGCAGCAGCGAGATCGCGGCCTTCGTCGACAAGGTGATGTAAACAAGCCGGTAGGCAGGACGTAACTATAACGTCCTACTTAGGAGAGGGGTACGGGCGAGCTGGTTTCGAAACACGTTCTTTGCGGCGTGGCCACATCGCAGCGCAAGTCGGAGCGCCCCGTTCCCGTCTATCTCTCTATGTTTAACTAGCTACGGAACCGCTAACTGACCCTGCTCTCCAAACGCTAAACGAGCTCAATAAGGACGCTACGCCTGCCGTTTCTCGTGCATCGTGGCGCCAAGCTGTAATGCACCTCAATATATCCACGAACGTTCCCTCTCTCTCCCTCTTTCACTCCCCATTCCCCTCCCCACGTGTAGGGTAGCAAACTGGACTCAGTCTAGTTAACCTCCCTGTCTTTCTGTCTTCCCTTCTCTCTCTCTCTCTCTCTCTCTCTCTCTCTCTCTCTCTCACGAACGTTGATACACCTCGCGCAAGGGGACTATTTTTCGTCAATGGCACGACACGTGCGTTCCCGCACACATGTGCCATCGCGCGCCCGAGTTGACGCTGTGCGCGAGCGCAAAACCCGTGGCGCAATGCGAATAACGAAGTATAACGGCCCGCCCTTCCTTCCTCGTTCGCCGCGCATCCTTCGCCGGCGGCGGCTGCGAGAGGCGCAGGGACAAGCGCGCCCAGAATAGCGAGTGGCCGCCGCAGCGAGACGTAGATTCCGCTCGTGGCCGTTCATCGTGCACGCTGCGACGGAGCGCTTCTCTTCCCCCGCTTTTTGCTTTCTCGCCGACGCCCTTCGCGCTTGACAGCGACGGCGGCTCCAGCAATGGCTCCAGAGTTCGGCGCGGGCATGGGACGACGATAAGGCGAACCCGGATGGACGGGAGCGCTGAGAGAGCGCGCGCGCCTCTCGCGGCAAGCACCGAAACAACCCGCGGGGTGAGGGCGCCCGACCCAACGTTGGCCCGACCCGCGTGGTGGGTGACTCTAGTGGTGGGAGCTGCGCGGTAGTGGTGGGCTGCTTGCCTGCCGCCGCTTCCTCACAGTTTACGTACACTCCCAAGGCCACCGTCTCCGCTTACTCGCGCGAAGTAACGTGACAGTAAGGTTAATTGAAGACAGCCGTTTTTTCTTTAATCAGCCGACGCATGCATCGACGCATTTGTGCGTGCGGGGAGTTATGAGGCACGGATATAGCACGCAGTTCTGGCCAAGTCGGCATAATACAACGCGATAAACGATAAAAGGGCACCGCAGTTTGGATCAACGAATGCTTAACAGCGGTGGTTTTTGTGTTGGAGAAGGGGAAGACATAAGAGAAAATGCAAGGGCGGTAAAGAGCAGAAGCAGTATTACACGCGCGCGAGTGAACAAAATAAGAACAGAGGCGAAGTGCTAAGAGCGTTCACAGACGCCGGTGGTCCGTTTAATTAGGGCAACGGATCTGACGTCTTTACAAGGACGGGAACCGCAGTCGAGGGCAGCAGGGAACCACAGGGAACGATGGGATGATATAAATTTTTGGGGGTAAATGTTCACCTTTTCATCTAAAGCTCTCGCCACGACATCACCTGCACGACGCCCGCAAGAACAGTTGTGCGCACCCGGCGATCACAAGCAAGCGTTATGCACACGGGAAGAACGGCGGTAGGTGCATCTTACAACAGCACGGGACAGCCCAAAGACATCCGCCGCAGTAGCTTAGTGGCTATGGCGTTGCGCTGCTAATCTCGAGGTAGCGGGTTCGATACTGGTCGCGCGGTGGCCGCATTTAGATGGGGGGCAAAAACACTCGCGTAATTAGTGCACGATCAAGAACCCCGTTGGTCAAGATTAATCTGGAGTCTGCCAACATATAGCGTGCCTCAATCAGATTGCGGTTCTGTTACGTTAAACCTATATATATATATATATATATATATATATATTAGTCTAAGGGCAACCCTCTTCCCTGTTCTGGACAGGGGAGGGGGGAGTTGGAGTATAAACGGAGGCAGGAATGTTACTATATGGTCGCCGACCAGTATACCCTACACTATGGCGCTGCGAACAAAAGATCTGAAAGAACTGAGTCAGTGGGCACAACTGCGACACCTACCTACCATGCATTGGATGTATTCGTTTTACAAGGATGCCATTGCTTGTGCCCCCTTTTTCACCTTTCCAGTCTTTATAGAAAGGGAAAGCCGACCCCTAAATTACGTTTACTATGTTATTCAGGCAAAAAAATAAAAGAATTCACCGACAATCACGATGCTTTCTAATGCAAAATTTGAGCGCAGCTCTATACGTGTTTTCATTTCGCTACATACTGCGGCAAAGCATTTGATAGAGACATGTAGCACAGTCGGCAATCGTCGAAAATCTGAGCTGCTCGTCAAGCACGTCGGCTTTTATACATGACTCGTCGAATGTTCCAATGTAAATCGCTGGTGTCGCTTGGCTTCCGGAAAGCACTACACAATTCGTGTCGCGCATACAATGAGATTACAAAACAATCGCAAGCCATGACAGTCGAAACAAGTGTGAACGAGACCAAACCAAGCAATAAAAAAAAAAGCGCGAGCGGGAGCTGACGCGAGCAGACGATAGTACGAAACGAGCGGTCCGGCTGAGACCAGATACGAGTACGCAACGTTACAGTGTACTAGAATACTGTAGCATCGTGCGATCGGGCGGGTCTGCCGGAAACAAGCTTCCCGCACACGCGTCACTGAAAAAGCCACCCTCATTGGTCTCCGCCGTTCGCGGCTCCCATCTTTCATCTGCCGCTCCGCGTTCGCGCTTTCATTTTTCGCTGACGCTCGTCAGCACGGTTACGCCGCCGCTGCCACTGCAGGAGCGGGCCATTAAGAGAGAGAGAGAGAGAAAATGGTTCCCGGCAGTAGAACTCTGCTTTGCGCAGAGCAAAAGCTTCCTGAAACCGCAGCACTTTCCCTTCTTCACGATGAACATGCAAATGGCAGCACATACGATGAACGAGGATAACGGCGGAGAAGAAAGCGCTGACACCACGTCGCGGTCTTTTAGTCGGATTACTCGGAGTTGTCGTGAGGATAAAGCAAATTGCATAGCGGATGCACGCTCGGCAAAGTGGCTTGTTTACTTGGCACGAGTCAGTACGATAAAAAAGTGCCACGTTCGACCATGCGCAGGAGTAACGTCAAGCTTGGTTTTACATTACACAGGCCGTAAACACTGGCTTGAAGTTGTCCGCGCGGGCTCCAATACTACGTTGTGATTTCCAGCGTCCACATACGTCTGTACACATTAAATTGCTTGAACTGAGAGAAAACCGCAACACGCCATTGTTCCGCTTTGTGCGATGTCTATTCAAGCCGCCGCCAAACGTTTACTTAGTAAATCAGTGAGACCAGAGGGGAAAATAGCAAGAATGCTGCGATAAATGGCAATGTTAAACCGGCGCCTTGGGACTCGCTTCAGTAGTATTTCGGTATACATACAAACGCGAACGTTACGCACACTATGTGCGAAACACAATAAAAATTCCAACCCGACAAGCAGATTTAGAATTGCTGCAGCAGCAGTCGTCTCCTTGGTATATGCCGGCGGTCTGTAGGCTCGCGAATACCACTCTGAGCCGGCGTGCGAAGGAGCACGTGCGCAACACCGGGCACGCGCTGCGTGTAACGCGTGCTGCCCTCGAGGACCGAGATACACGTCTTGCCCAACCGGAGTGGCAACGGCGGAGGGAAAGACACGGCGCAACAAAGCTCGCTGGCGGCGCGACGCATTCCATATCACGTCGTCCGGCGATAAGGCGGTCGCGGTACACGGCAGCAGCAGTGGCGGCGCCCAGCACCACTGGGGGAAGGAAGCGGTCGAGCGAGGGGGGCGGGGGGGGGGGGGGCGAGGGGCAACGCGCGTCGGGGCCGCGGCCTTGCCACAATTGGAGTCGCGCTGGGATCGCGTACACACGTCGCGCCGCCTCGGGGCCATTCCAGCGGTGGCGACCGTCTGCCAGTCCGTGCGCACACGGGCGAACGAAGCCGGCTGAACTTGGCACGCGTGCCCACGGGTTGTGGGCGATGGAGCTCGCGCAAATGGCGCGTACGAACGCAGAACGAATTAAATACCACCCCCACGGAACGTGCACGCGCTTCCTACGCATTTGCGACGTCGACGACGCGTCCCTTATTCTGCACCGCGCATTAACCGCGCCGTTATGAAGCACAACTGAAATGCAATTCGCGGAGGTAACACGCTTTGATCAGCAACCGCGTGAAGGAACTTTTTCGGCCGGAGATATACAGCGCGATCCTACAGCTCAAGCAGCGCAAAACTGACGCGTTGTCGCGCGACACGTCGCAAGCGTATTCTGTATAGCTGCATATGCTTAACGGCACGAATGATGCCACGAAACGTGCGTGTACACAAAACGCCGTAATTCTGACAAAAATACATCGGAAGGTGGCTTCACAGTGCATGTATGTTATAGAGAGAGGGCTTACTCGTCAATGGTACAACCAAACCCGGAAGTCTAGCTGAACATGTTCACGTCATTGCTTATGTCCTCCCGCCCTATCTCTCTGCGTAGCACCATCGAAGGAAAGCGCGACAGCGCTAATGCCGACCATGTTACGCGTACAGATGAGAAAAAAAAATTGTCAGAGGGCGTTTTGCGCATCCGATCGTGCACGGTCGTCAGCCAGCATGGTCGCACCAAACGTGTGCTCGCGCTGCCCGCAGCGACCGGCCCCAGGGCATCGTGCGGGCCTCGGCTGCTGGACCAGCACGAGAATGACGTGACTCGAGGACGCGTCGGGCGGTGTGTACGAGGCATGCACGCTCGGGCACGGCCCAGACAGCCGTCGACGCACGTCCGTCCCGTGCCTTGCGTGTGTGCGTCGTCCTCCCGATCAATTTGGCCGATTGGCTGCGGCGCCAAAGCGCAGCAGCCAGCTCCGAAAGTGCGCGCTCGCTCCCGCGCCTGCCTCAACTGCAGGAAAGAGTGGCGCACAGATGGTGGAGCGCCTCCGCGCGTTCGCTTCACCCAGTGGGTGCGCGCAGCGGTACCGCCAATTTAGGCGCGCAGCCGTGTCACATACTAGGAGGCGGGCATACGTGCAGCTGCCACGGAAGTGCTAAAGTTGCTCCTCGGCCTATCAATCATTGCAAAAAATCGACCGATTGATCCCCCCACACAGATATCTCGCTACCCAAATGCTGTTTCGGAGGATTCCCGTGGAATTAGTATACACTCTGGCGTAGCAAATACCAATTACACTGGCGCGGTTTGCCAAAGTTACGAATTCAATCTGGAACGTGGGATGTGCGTCCGTGCGAGTGAGTGTATGAGTGAATAAATACATAAGTGTACGTGTGATATCAAAACGAAATCAACCTTCCAAAGCGATGGACGACGTGCGCACCTTGCTCTGCAAACTTGCAGCGTTACCACAGGGGGCCTGGACTTTGTGATAACACCGCGCTCTTCACGCAGTAAGTACGCTGGAGGAGCTGCGGACGAGGGGCGATCGAGGTCACATCCCGCAACTCGCAATACATTTTCGCCACACACCGTCGGCACAGGTAGTCGTGCTTTTATAAATCCGCGTATGGAGACGAGGGTCCGCCCGCATCATGGCGCCGCCAGAAGCTGCGCGCACACGCCCGCGGCCTTGTGGCTTTTTAGAAAAGCGAAGCGTTGCTTGCGGTCCATGCGCTCTTTGAGGTGCGGATATGCAGAATAAGCGCCCAAGCAATACGGCTAGGGTAACCGCACTGGTCCGGCGTTCTCGGCCATCGAGAAAACATTCCCTTCTTCACGACCTGGATAGCGCCAAGCGCGACGCCTCAGTCAAGCGAAGCAAGATGCTGTCTATGTTCTAGCCGTTCAACGCTCGAGTCAATAGTCGCGTCACTGAAAGTGACCAATGAATGAAAAATACGACTGTCACACTAGGTGTTGAACGACGAAGCCAAACCTAACACAGCCAAGAACTGCAAGCCAGCTTTCCCGCAAAGCGAGCATTCCTTCCGAGGCAGCTGCAGTCAAAGTGTCTTTGTCACGCGGAAAAGCTACCCATAGGTGGCACTGCAAGCCGACACTGCGTACTTTAACACTGCGAACGCGGCCTTGCGGAAACACGTCTACACTGTTCGCATAGACGCGTTTATATTGCCATCACTGGTTTAAAACGCGAGAGCAGTGCAGATACGTGTGCTTTCACACTGCGTGCGAAGTTACGCAGCATTCTGGAATTCCACGCAGGGGCGCCCGGTTCTGGGCGGAGCCACGCACGCCGCTCATTGGTGCCGCGTGTGCCCGCATCGTCGCATGCGACACGTCGGACATTTAGTCGGACACGACGATTCTGCGAGCGACGGATCGCAAGCAGAATCGCACCACGTGTCTCGCACACACCCTCAATCCGCTCTTTCACCGACACGGGCAAACTCTCACTCGCGAAGCGGTCGAGAGGGGTCGACGACAGTGGAAAATGGCGCCGAATGCGCAGGTGCTCCGAGCGGAGCCAGTGACCCACAGAAGCGGCGCGGCCGCTGGGGGCGGCGTGAACGAAGGGACGGGTGGGGGGGCATTTAGATGGGGGCCAACTGCAAGTGTGGGCACGCGCCAGTCGCATGCAGCTGTTCTTGTTCTGTTTTTCGAAGCCACGCGAAGAAAAAGTGAGACGCGCCACGCGGGATCGCACACCTGTCCGGCCGGCCGGCGCCCGGCGCACGCATTGTTGTTCTTTGTCGCCGCCGACGCCGAAGGACGCGCGTCCCGCACGGGCCAAGCGTTTGTGCCCGTCGTACATTGTGATCCTTGCGCGGAAATTGGAAGCGCGGGACTTATTCCAGGTACGCGTGCGTTTACGCGTCTGATGGCATGAAAAGGCAACGGCGCCCGACTATATACACCGTTGCTCCCATAACGAAAAAAAAAGTATGATAACAAAAGAAATCTCTCGTATATTGTCTCACTTATCCTTCGTGCACTGTCCGTACACTTAAGGCTGCACGTATAATAAAACACGTGCACAATTCATTCGAAGACGTGGCCACGCATTATTGCGCGGTAGTCTTGAGAGCGTATACATTAACAGTGGTAGCAGATAGAGAAGAAAACAATGAATGTATATATATCGCAAGAATTTAACGGCGCACCATCAGAAAAGCGTTTTGAAAATTTTCCATGGAAAATAATCCTAGTGGCCTGCCGTTTCACCCGACATCAAACGGGCTCACGTATTGCAAAACCCTGGTGGGTTTTGCAAGAGCGGCGCAATGGCCAAAACATGAGCTAAACATTAGCCTAAACACGCAAATTAGGCGGTCGAACGTTCTGACCGGCAGGGGAGAAACAATATTCTGAACACGCACTCGAACACATCGTATGAAGGAAGAGCAGGAATTAATGACTGTCTGGGCGGGCCCTGAACGTCTGCGCGGGACTTTTTTGCACACCTCGACACTCGTGGTCGGTATAGAAGGAAACTCCGCGTTTACCCGCGGAATGCTCGTGCGCTCCCGCCGAATCTCGCTCTTATGCTTCACATATAGCGAATAGCCGTATACTGCGTACCCGTTGGCGATTGCCCCGAACAAGTTTGAATAGACGGTCCAAATGTGGGCGCGCTGCAGCTACTAAATGAGGTGCGACAGCGCTAGTGTTTACAATCCGCGGGACAATGTCGAGCCGCGCGTTTCTGTTCAAGGCGATTACGCCTAGAAATAACCAAGAAAAAAACCCCAGCCTGCTCTGCGCGCGTGCGCTTTGAAGCGGCGTTTCCGTCGTAGGAGGTAAAAATATAACGCGAGGGTCCCGTTATACGGACGCGTGTTGACACACGGTGCAGACGGCCGCGTGTGCGGTGCGCACGCGCGCGATCCCTTTGGACACGGAAGCGAGCGACCTTCCAGGTACACACGCCGTCAGGGCGGCCTTCCGAGCGCGAGGGCGAGGAGGGTAATGTGCCCACGGTATAGTGAGAGGGAGGGGGGCAGAGAGAGAGAGGGGGACTCGTCTACGAAGGGAGCAATACTAAAGGCTAGAAGAGACATCGATCTTTGCGCGGAGGCGTGCACGACGCGTCCCTGACGATCGCTACGCTTACGCAACGCTTCCGCTTTCTCTCCACAATACGTGGTGGGGTGAAGGGTGGGGGGCGCAGGAACAGTCGCCTCCATTCCCCCGCTACGCGAAGATCGCCGCGTTCCGCTTTCCTCGCTAAACGCGCACCGTTTCTATTTTCTTCTTGAAGAAGAAAGAGGTCACGTATAGAGTGTGCGCTATAAAGTATAACTGTACATCCTTGACACGCTGCACCGGTGCCAATACGAAACGCGAGTCATGCATGCGAGCTCGGGCCTACGACGTCACACGAGGTAGTCGAGGCATGGGATTCCAACAACCGAGTAAGCAAGAGCGAAGAAAGAAAGAAAGAAAGAAAGAAAGAAGAACGCCTGCCCCGTTCGTGCGCGTTCGCCCACGGCCTGAGCTCGTCTTTAGAAAACGGCGACCGTTTGCGTGACGTCACTCCATGGAGTACACACGCTTCGATACGCGCGCCAAACGTAAAAGTGACGTCAGCCCATCGCTGTCCTACGTAATTAACGCCTCCGTCAAAAAGAAAGAAACGTCGCTCCACCGAAAAAAACGAGGTGCCATTCCAGTAATCGTGCCACTTCATGCGCTTTGCATCTTCCAGTTTCTGGCTGCAGGCCCTGCAACAAAGCGTTCAAGTCATAAAATCGAGAACTTTACTTCCCGAGCACGCATATAGGCTATATAGGACGCAGCGTTACAACTTGACGATACGTACGCTATACGGAAAAGCCCTTGACCCACATCAACAGTTCACTCCTTGCGCAGCGACATAGACAAATACGCGACAGCCTTTTCCTCATTTCCTCTTCCTTCTCTTTTTTTCGACTTTCGAACGGACTAAAGCTTCTGCACGCGTGCTCGACAGTCTATTCAATACCGTCTTCGGCGTGAACACCATGACTATAGAGGCTACGAAGGCGCTCTTAACTTTCACGCGAGATACTGCGTGCATTGGCTCAACGAGACACCTTAATTTCTGCATGCTGTATGTAACGTGTTTTATGTGTGTGCTCAGTGTCTGCCGTATCTGTATGTGTCATTTCCTCTATCATCGCATTCACCTCAAGTAGCATACTATATCCGCGTCGCCTGGCGATCCTCCACAGTTTTCACTAAACAGTCTCTCTCTCTCTCTCTTCAGCCCAAAAAGCACACACTTTTTATAGCCCCGTCTACCAAGAAAATGATCAACCTCGATCACCCTTTGCCAACGATACATTAGCGCGTGTGCCGCGGACTGCAAGAACTATAGTGAAAGCCACAAGCGAGGCTGAAAACGCGCGTCGTGGTCCGCGTAAGAAAGAAACGAAGGAGAAGGAAATAGGGAGCCCGCGGTACGTATACGTCCGCTCGCCGTAATAGCGGGTCGCCGAATACTCGGTCAGGGCCGCCCGCGCATGCCACGACGTCCGGCCCGCCGGGGAAATCGAGCCCCGCTATACACAACTACCCCGGACGACGCCGCGTGCGTGCCTGCGGTATCTGCAATACACCTGCGAGAAAGAAAGAAAACGTTCCGAACCAAGGCTTCGGCCGTTCGTCTCCGAACCGAGCTGCCGAAATGGCGCGCGTGCCAGGCAGGCGCACATGCGTTTCTCCGTCACTCGCGATTGCGCGCGTGCAATCGATGCCGCGCAGCGATTAAAACGCGGGGAAAACAAGCCCACCTGGCTCTTGGCGAAAACAGGCTCCTCGGGAGTGGAATAACGCGGGCTTAATTCTAGATCGCTTCTCGGCGTTCAGCCGATGAGAACGGGAGATGACCTTAGACTCAACTGCTGCTCTTGCATGCATATTTTCCCACTCGCAGCGTATGGGCAGCCCTGTACCATACACGGGGCTCTTATAGGTCGGACAGCGCGTGTTACATCATCACTACAGAGCTCCCTCCCCCGCAATACGGTATAATCACCAAGTGTGTGCTTGCGCGCGCGCGTGTGTGTGTGGGTGTGCGTATAGGCGCGCGCTGTTGCAATAGCAGCCTAAGATTCATAATGCGAATCAGTTTCATAGCGTGAAACTGACCCTGCTCTATGTTCGCTGTGTTGTGGGGTGTCCTTGCTACTTTTCTGTCAAATGCTACGACTGTTTGTAGGGAGATGGGCCTCGTCAGGCATTTTGCCTTTTGCCCTTCTCTTAAAGTATATACTGTACAACTGCTACACTTTGAATAAACTTCTCTTCAGAGATACGACGTACGAGCCGCCGCCGAGACATTTGAGATACGGATCTCGGAGGCGCCAGTGCAAACCATGCAAAAGGGATTAAATTGAAGTCCAATACGGCTGAGTTCAGGAAATGGAAAGCAAATGCGCTTAAGAGAGTAGCCTCCGTTTATAGCATGAATATTGAATCGGAGGAAAAGCGTCATTGAAGCTTTCTTCACGTACCACACCCCGATTCGAATATTTACTCTGACAAACGACGTAGTTCAAAGATTAGGCGAACTCTTCTGGTCAGTCATACCGATGCAGGAGCATAATTATATAGAGCTGTGACAGAAAAGAACCATGATCAAATGGATTAAGTATCTCAATGTAACACAGGGGCTATGAGATGCTTGTCGCAGCGGAAGGTTCCGGATTCATTTTGACCACTTAGCGAGCCTGTCACCATGTTTTATACGGTTCTCTCAGTTTGCCTGATATGCAAGCACAGTGTACTTACTACCTGTAAGGTTTTTTTGTTCCGTCATATATGGCGTGATATGGCGGAATAACTAACGGTGTCACGGCGACCACCTGCCTATTCTCGCTCGCGCTCACGCCTGCATCGCTTCACTGCATGGGTGGCGCGACGGACTAGCACAACGCAGTACGTAACGAAATGTCCGAAACAGCGAAGCCGGGTCAGTATGTGCAGTGGAAGAGCCGGACATGCCCCGTATACATGCTACGAAGCGAAGCATAAATCACGGCGACGTGCATACGCGCGCGAGCTTCATTTCCAGAGCGAAGCGCGGGCTCGAGCGGTGCAGAAAACCCTGCGGCGAGACACGCTCGCGACCTCGACGGGAACAACACGAGCGCCGCGGACGATGGACCGCGTCCGATAAACAGGCAAGCGCGAGACAATGGGAGTGACAGACAGCGCGAGGCCAAGCTAGGTACACACAGCTGCGCGAGCTACGCACGAGCACAAAGTACACAAAGACATGCACCATGTGGTGTGATAATCCACGCGCCGCGAGGAAGGCTCGCGTGAACGCACACATTCACACGGCCCCCACCCCCCACCCCCTCCCAACACAGAAGCGCGCGCACATACACACGCATGTACGTGCACGCACGCCGATCCTCAAAACAGTGCCCAGCCAAACAAACACTATATGTATACCTGTGTACTCACTCTCTCTGCTGCGCTGGTGGCTTTCCCCGCGAGTTCTTGCCGACATCGATACGGCGCGATCGAAACGTTGTTTTCCTCTCCCGTTCCGCACTCTATGGCCACGCAGTTTTTCTACGCACGCAGCGCACGCGGACAATGCGAGCGAAACCAAAACTCTGCCGTCGAAGGAAATGATGCAGAGAGCGCAGCACACCGCGCACGACGCGAAACAAAACAACGCGTCGCGTGGCACGCAGCAGGCAAGGCACGAGGTCATCCGACGCTGCCGCCGCCGTTCCTGCGTCGGCGCTGTGGCCGACGCGGAAAACCGAAACCTCGCGTGGCCAAAAGGCGCACGAGGGTTCTCCGCTTTCACGCCACCGCGGCCGATCCCCCCACTCGCCAGCAGCAAGCCTGCAGGCCCACGCTGTTTATCCCGCCGGCTCGCTCCAGTTGGGAAGGCCGATGCGCGTGTTGTGCTTTGATCGCGCGGCAGCATCCACCCCACCCCGACCACATTTCCTCTTTGCAGCAGCGTCGTCCTCCTCCGAAGGCGAGCTGAAAGCGAGACACCCAAATAAGTTCCCGGCATACACCGCAGGAATGAAAGACAGGCGGCGAGTTCGTAAACAGCCCCCGAAAAGGGCCTCCCCGCGTAGCCTCGGGCCGATCGACGCCTCTCTGCCCGGCAGCTCGCTCTTCCATCGGCGACTCCTGGCTCTACTCAGAAATCGAGACGTAACACAGGCCACAGCGATCTCTGTTCTTCCTTTCAGTCATGCTATCCCGGTCACACTTCTTCGTCTATAGACAAGAACGGCACCGAGAGCGGCGCTGCTGCGCCGGCTTTGAGAGCGCCGCATGCGAAGCAAAATTCTATTAGCGGGTGGTACCCTCTCCCATCTCTCGTTCGCGCCGCCTTGATTGCCTCCTGCACTGCGCGTGTTTGGGCACGTTTCGCGCCGCGCGCGGTGTGTGCCTACGTGTGTGCGCGTGAAGGGCGGTGTACAGTCGGTTTCACATTTAGGAGAAAACTCGGAGCGCATTGCATCGCGATGCGGCGAGCGCTTGAGTCAGGAGGCGGCAGCAGCTCGCGCAGGTGCTCAAGGGGCGGGATCTTGAACGGCGTCGTCTGCAACGGCGGCGCGCGCTGGCCGCATTAAACGTTCTACTATCAGTTGCAAGGCGCCGATCTCATCGTTACGGCATGAAATGAGCCGGTATTCTTTAATATGCGTTGTGCGACGCCAACTGATATGCCTCGAAGGTAAGTTCATCGCTACAGGGCAGTCATAGACGACGTACTGATTCCATACATTCTTGACGGCCCGTTTCTGGAAGGCGACTATATATTCTAACGCGATAGGTCGCCGATCCACACTACTCGTGTGGAGCAACAACTGCTAGAAGAGCGCACAGTCACTCTCTTGGAGTGGCCGCTTCAATCCCCGGGCGCCAACATCATTTAAAATGTCTGGGGCTCGTTGAAAGTATCGCTGGCGCACCATCCCCTCTATCAGTCGCCCGAGGATAGGCTTCGATCCACCATCGTCAGCGACTGAGACGTGCTGCGAATGAACACATCCCTGATCAAGTCATTCTTCACTTCACTGCCTTCCAGGATGAGCGCTGTCATCGCTGCCGCTGGGGACATGACGAGATACTAACTGAAGTTCCGTGCGTGACGTGTCCAATTCCCCGCCGGCGAGCAGAGTCTGTCTGGTGTAGCGAATGATTGTCGAGAAAAATCATTTCCAGCTCATTGTCTGAACCTAAAACATTCATTTAATCGTATCCGTTTGTTTCATCGTGTTCGACTCCCATAATTATCATTGTTGAGTGCTTTGTTTTCCTTTCGAGTCAAACAAAGACTGAACACGTTGCGCGCACATCTTAGTGCGTCTTGTCGCTGCTTATTACGGTAGCACACACAGTGAAGAAATATACGTGCACTGCCCCTGACAGTAGCACGCTTCCCGACAATGCGGCCAGCGCGTGCCGCCGTAGCAGACGACGCAGATCACGACTCCGCCCCTCGAGCGTCTGCGCCTGCTCGAGCTGCTGCCACCGCGCGACTCCATTGCTTGCCGCATCGCGATGCAATACGTTCCGAGTTTTCCCCTAAGTGTGAAACAGACTGTACACGCTTCTATTTGCCTTTAAGAAGATCGGTACGCTTGACGATTATTTTTATGGCTGCGATGCGGCGAAAGGGCAGCGTCTGCTTAACCATGTAAGTGACGCTGAGCAGGTGATTGGAAACGACATCGTATGTACCGCCGGAAAAATCGTCAGCACGTACGATCGATGCGGCACATACATACGGCACATACGAGCTAAAGTGATTTTTGCAGTTTCTCACAATACGTTTGCTACAAATCCGTGTTGTCTCTGATGACGACAACGGTCTTCCATCGACACTGTGCGGAAATAAACAAAATATATCGATGACTTAAATGATACTGCGCGACAAAAAACGACACGGACGTGAGAGACGACACACCAAGCGCATGTCGTCGACACACCAAGCGCTTGGTGTGTCGTCTCTCACGTCCGTGTCGTTTTTTGTCGCGCAATATCATTTAAGTAATGGATTACCAACTTGCCCGGAATGCTGCTCTCAAAAATATATCGCTGCATAGCACAAGTACGACATGCGAACACAACTTTAACTAGTGCGTCCCCTACAATATGGAATAGAAGCAGCAGTGTAGACAGCTTGGCCATTTTTTAACAGTGCTCAAGAGGCGGAAGTTGAAAGTATTAGTAGTCATTCCTGCTTCAGCAATGCCGGCGCGACCAAGACGCGGGCGTGTATCGTCCAGCAACTCGATCGATCGGTGCAGTGGTGAAGCGGGAATAAACTCTGGTCATGCTCAATGCATCGTGCACATATTCAATTTCTCGGCACGCGTGAACTTCGGCCACTGCTAGCGCATACAACAGAAGTGGTTTCCATTCTTGGGCAGCGCACACATAAACGAAACACGAGAAAGAAGTCAGGACAAGCGCTCGTCGAACAACTTAATGTTTTTATATGAATAAAAGGATTATGTACCGAGTAATTATTAAATTCATGTGGGTTACATATAAAAACCGTCATACACTCAGGAGTGATCAATGAACGAGCTCGCTTCGTTTTCCAGTTGTTTACTTCGCTCGGCGTACCGCAGTAATCCATGTGTGTCGTCTGCTTTTTTCGTACCATTTTCTTGTGAATCGGCAGAATTTCACTGGTGGCATCAACCATTTCGTGTTTACATTGCTGTCGTGACAGTTAACAACACAATAATAATTTCCGGTCATCCGAAGAGGCGCCGTCGCAAACAAGAGACGTTTCGCGCGCAGCGCGAACTGAACGCGGGCGCGACCGCTAAGGGAAGCGGCGGCGGAAACCTACACCCGTTGGAGATGAAATCGTTCCGCCAGGGGAGAAAAGAGCGCTCGCGTCTAGGATGAAACTTGGCGTGCGGTCGTCCATACGTTCATTTCTGCTATGCGGTGCGTGTTTAACACCACGTGTGTGATACACCAATGCGTTGGATGCTTAACTGTCGATAACCAACCTTAAAACACAACTACAGGATAGATTGCTTCGTATGAATCAAATGGTCACTCTCTAATCAAAACATGGAGTGAGAATTTGGGCGGGAGGCAGTTTGCTGCGGACCGAAAGAGCAAAAGACAAGTGCTGAAAATGGTGAACAGCAGCAGTAGTCCTTACAAACAGTCGTATAATGATGGGAAGTTCAGCACAACCGCCCCCCCCCCCCCCCCCCCCGAAAAGAAAAGAAGATACGTTGAAGTTTCAAAGTAATAATTTTAGATGACCAAGACATGATTAATAGCGAACAAGACGATCAGCATTTAAAACAATCACAATATATATATACACGCGCGCGGCACACACCTCTCCCTCCATCGGCACGCACTAAAGTGAACTAAACGCAGCTGCTTTTCAGTCCATATAACGAAGACGTTGTTCGCGGAGTCGTACGTCAGTTTTCCCGTGAGAGCACTCATCAACGACGCGCACATCTGATCGGGGCAGTCACAATGCGCGCCGTGTATCTCCCGCGAAGCATGATACATCGCGTTCTCCATAGCCCTCGGAGGCGGAGAAGTTGGCCAGAAATAACCTTTATTACGACTTGCTGAAGTCTCGCTGTTGCGGCTGCGACGCGCCTGGCAAGGCGCCACGAGTTTCGCGCATTCGATAGCAGCAACACGCTGGTCCGCTTGCTGATACGTGCAACTCGCGGCCGACCATGAGCAGGATAAATTTAGGAAAGAGCGAATGAGCGAGGAGGAGGAGGCAACAGCTTCTCCGACAGAAAAATAAAGACGCCGACAGCACGTCACTACAGAGGCGCGAAGATGGGATGCCTAAAGTGACGTGCATACATGGCTTACGATAGATAGATAATTAAATTATGGGGTTTTACGTGCCAAAACCACTTTCTGATTATGAGGCACGCCGTAGTGGGGCACTCCGGAAATTACGACCACCTGGGGTTCTTTAACGTGCACCTAAATCTAAGTACACGGGTGTTTTTCGCATTTCGCCCCATCGAAATGCGACCGCCGTGGCCGGGACTCGATCCCGCGACCTCGTGCTTAGCAGCCTAACACCATAGCCACTAAGCAATCACGGCGGGGGTTTCTGCGGCTTTAAGCATTGCGCCCTGTAACTTTTGACGTCTATCAGATGCCAGCCAAGTGGCGCGTTTTCTTTTTATGTTTCTTTTTTTTTTTGCGTGCACGCACTGCAAATTGCAAGAAAACTGCCGAGCACTTATTACGAGCTACAGTTAAGCGTGCGAAAGGAGAAAAAGAAAGAATGAAAGAAAGCGGCAGCTTTAATTGCCACACAATGCCGAAGTCTCTCGGGCGTCGCAATCACGTGATCATATCTCCCGATGGAGACAAGCGCTGTCAAGCGCTTTCAACAAATGACGTGGTGGTAATGTACTGCTTTCACTGACACGACCACCGTTTTGGTTAAGCACGAGCATAAGCATATACCGTGAACATGCGGAAGCATACGACACTGCGCGATATGCGAAGACGGATGGCTGAGTAAAGCCATCCGTCTGCTCTGACCATCGGCTGCTCTGACAATTTTTTTTTTTTTACAGCGAAGCTGTATATATGGCTAGCCGGTTCGTCCGTCCGTCCGTCTGTTGCCTGTACTACAGGACTTTAGCCTATACGCCGACAACTCCTTCGGCGAACCCATACGCATGGGCGAAAAAAAAAAAGAGCGAGAGGTGCGCGATTGGCTGCGCCAGTAGTGACGTCGTTGCTCTCCGTCAAAGCCGAGCCCGCGCGCAGCAGGTTCTCTCCGGCTCCGAAATGGGTAGGCCACGTGTCGTACGCACCCCTGAGGAGCAGGCAGCTTTCGATCAGCAACGCAGCGAACAGAACCGGGAACAAGCTCGTCTACGCCGTGCTGATGCTGCAACCCGGGCGCAAGAACAGGCTCGTGCAGCCGAGCGCAAGCAGAAACTGCGCACCGAGAATCCGGCAGCCTATATACCAAGCCGTCGTTTAATCAACCGTCGGGATTACCTCGGTGATAAACGCCGGCGCCGCAAGTTTCAGCTTCCCTGGGTAACCATCTGTACGGAGTGCTTGAGCGGTATTTCTTTTAAGTGGTTGTCAGAGATTTCAATTGTGTCATCGTCGTCTGTGATTAACACCCAAGGAGGTTATAAAGGAAAAGAAATTATAACCTTCTTGTTATCAGCATTCTTTCTTGTATATGATCATGTATAGGATCTACCCGAGTTTCCAGTAAATGCTCAGTTGTTCGACGGCGCTGGTCCGTGCTTTGCCGTTCTTGTACTCTATATACTTGCACGCTGGTCCTCACGAATACCTTAAAGCCCGCCCAATTCGCAAGTCTATTTTTTGCGATATATGACGACCATACCTACTACAAACGCCACGTATGCTGACTTACGTATACACACTCCACGGCAGTCACACAGCGAACGAGCGCAAGTATTAATTGCACGAGAAGTCCAAACGACATGAAACGTTTACACGGAAGTAGGTGTCCGCATCGGTTGCGCAGACAGTCAGGAAAAACAAAGAAAATGGCAAGGAGATGCAAAGATGGGCGGATGTGCAAAAAGAAAGAAAAGAAAAAAGCCACTGGCGGCGGCGGTGTCCGCAAGAACGCGTACTATGCTTATATATAACCGTGCACGCGTGTTTGCCGCACTGGCGTTTGCCACGCATACATATGCATATCGGCGCACATTTATCCAAGCTTGTCGTGCACTGCAGGCACACAACCGCACTACAGAGAGACTAATTGGCGTGCACGAGCAGTATGCGTACGCCAGACGACCCGTTTTCGCCCCCCGTCTCCGTCTGCCTACACCGCTTGCACTCGTTGAATTACGAACAGCGCAGCACGCATACAGAAGACATTTACTTGCCCCGTCAGGAAGGAGAAACGTGCGCACTCCGTTCGTGGCTGTATGGTTCCAGAAGTGCTTCTTTCCTGATAAAATCAAAATTACAATTACACTAAACCCTGAAACTAAACTGCGCTGTCTCGCGCCGCGAAAATTAATGTCGCCGTTATAAAAAGGCCTGCTGTGACTACAGAGAACTTTGCTTAGGGTCGATATCGAATGCAGACAGCCTAGCCTGTTTCAAAGAGCGTTGGGCTAGAATAATCGGTACGAATGCTTTCTTATCGGAATTCCAAGCAAGGCAGACGTTTATATATATACGTATATATATAGACGTATAGGTGGATACTTGCGGTGATCAGCACTGGTCGAACAAGGAACGTCGCCGGAGCTGCGACGTTTCGACAAGGAGAACCATCTTCCTCAGGCCAACGCTGGCTCCCAGCGATATCCTTCGGTCGACCATTCCTGACTGCATCTTATTGCAACGTATAAGGCGACCTCACACTCGAAGTACTAATGCCGCGAATGTATAACATGCATACGCGAAGCTATATATCGATCTTTACGCTCGGAGCTAGGCCTCTACACTCTCGGACAGACTACACTTTTGGTCGTCGCATTTCAAGGAGCAAATGTTTCCTACCCCTTCTCCTCCCTTTCGTGCTGCAGCTTCTACTTCGACTACTACTGCTACTACTGCTACCGTCACCACTATTCTCTGTTTGCATGTCCGGCTTATCGGCGTTAGCACAGCGCGATAAGCGGCGTTGTTTAAAAAACTTCCGTGCCGGTGACCGTGGCTGTATATCATTGATATGACATTGATGGTAATTGCGAGTGTACATGAATTCGCGGGATGGAGCGAAACTCCAAAAATAGGGGGCGAGCTTCGACGCGCTGAAAGGGCCGATGACACCCACGTCTCTATCATGGCTAAGAATGTTTACACGTAAGGCATGCACGCCAGCGTGGTTATGAAGTCAATACGTTGACGGCTGAAAAAAAAAAAAAAATCGTTCCGCCGTCAGCTGCTGCTCTTTTCTTTTTTCTCCATAAAGGACGAGTTGCCGCAAATACGCGATGTTTTTAGAGAGTAGTGCGTAAAGAGTTCGAAGAACAAAAACAACCTGACCACAACAATTATTTCGATTTCGCTCTTTTTCGCTTTAACGAATATCCACGGCGCTTCGTTACGCATGCAAGGAAATATAAGGTGGGTATCTTAAGTTATGGGGTTTTACGTGCCGCAACTACGATCTGATTAAGAGGCACACGGGTGTTTTCGCATTTCGCCCCCAAAGCGGGTACCTTAGCAAGTTCGATCGCGACGCTGACAGTGATATACTGCATGCAACTTGGGAAGGAATGCAACTGGTTCCCTCATCGCCAGACACTGCTTCGCGCAGCCACATTTAATTAAGCAGGCGGCGCAGCGGGCAAAGGGGCCTCCTTTCATTGCACGATCCTCAAACACGCCATGCACGTCCGGAGGGTACAGCAGCACCAGCAGCAACAGCGCATACACCCAGTACACGGAAATCCGTTCACAGAAACACAAACACGACAAGCGCTACATCGAAGAGATTTATGGCTCGCGATATTTACTTTTCTCCCTTTTTCTCGACCGGCCTCTCGCTTTCAGCTGTGTATCTTTTCAATCGTGATCACCGAGTGGCGGACGGCTGGAAAGAAGAGAAAGAACCGAGGGAAGACGTCATGGCGGGAGCATACCGAAAAAAAAAGAAAGAAGGAATTAAAGGAAAGGTTCCAGACAGCCGTAACAGCGCGGCGAAAGCAGAGGCAGCGACACGCAGATTACCGCGCATTGCGCAAATATTTGAGGACGACGAAGGGTGTAACGAAAGGGAGAATTCTGTAAGGAGAAAAATATTTCTGGAGGCTCGTTACGAGCCGACAGAATTAGTAGGAAGAAGGAAATAAATCAAGAGACGCTCGCGTCGTAAAAGCGAGCATTCGTTCCCGGGGCGAGCGGCACTCACGTAACGGCGCAAATTTATTCGACATCACGAAGGTTACCGCCCATCACGGCATCGCCTCGTCTTTTGAGACGCGAGCTCCCGAACGGATGCACGACAGCCACGCACATCACATGCACGCCGCATTTTTCACATCGGTAAGGTGAGCAACCGGGCTAGTTGGTGTTGATCCATGACGTTTAATTATTGGCGCGAACTTCGACAAAAGACGGCGAAAGGGACAGATTGTTACGATCGGCCAGCGGGGGTAGTGACCTTCTGGCCTCTACGTCCCCGCTGCGATGACGCTTCCTGAAGCCAACAATGCGCCCCTTCGCACAGCCCTACGGCAGCAGTAAAGCTAGACACGTTTGGCGGACCGAGTATCGTTAGCTGGTTCGCTATCGCCGTCACGGACCGATTGGAGCACGCAAACTCCTGGAAAAGGGTGTTCTACGGCGTTCCCCCACGCACTCCGGTAATCGTCACGGTCGTCTGACAGACGCGGCGGCTAACTGCGGTGTCAGCTCAGGAAACAAGACGTGCAAGCTTGAGTCAAGCGTGACAACCCCTGTCCACTCCGTTCGGTGCGTTAAGTGAAACAAAACTGCGGAAGTGAGTGCGTGATCCCTCGCCCTCAAAGGCGGTTCCTTCGACGACTTTGAATGCTGCCATTGGACGAAGGTTCGACGGCAGGGAGGACAGACGGGGGTTTTAAGCAGCCGTTTTCGGCTCTTCGGTGTGCTTCGTTTCAGTCATGCTAGACTGATGAAATGTAACGTTCTCCACCCTTCATGTAGACATTGTAAGTAAATCCCGTACTCCTCGTTCTCGATGAGAAGAAGTTCCTCCCTTCAACAACGTCCTTGGCGTGGATGAGAAGACAGGGGGTTAACCGGGGGGCCGGATTTTTTACTAATCATATCGTGAGAAGCCAACAAACAAAGACGCCAAGGACAACATAGGGAAAATTACTTGTACTTACTAATTGAATTAAAGAAATTATAAATTAATGGCAATGAAAGTGGATGAAAAAAACAACTTGCCGCTGGTGGGGAACGATCCCACGTCTTCCAATTACGTGCGCGATGCTCCCAGTGAAGTGTGCGGCCAACCGGGGCTTCGAACAGTTTACCGTTAACCGTGCAACGATTGTGCTTTTTTTTCCGCGAACGAAGACGGCAACGTACGCATGAATCAGCGACGCCGCCGTACACTCGACAGGTTGAGGCCGCAGCAGTGGAAGCAAACGTAAACAGTCGCGGGTCGCGTATAATCGCTTCAGTCAGTGGCACGCAGCGGGTGTATTATACGTGGCCGTGCGCAGGCAGCATTAGGGGGCCGGCATGAGCCCAGGAAAGAAAAAAAAAATATTGTAATAAAGACAGGAACGAACTGTGTCACGGAGACGTCCCGCATGCACGCATCCATGACACGGCAGCTGCGACCGCGGTTATGTGTGTCACGCGGTCGGTAAACAAAGACAGCTAGGCGGGCACGGAAAGCCTTGGGGAGGAGAAACTGGACGGAAGTATGTGCACGAGGGCAAACCGTCGCCCGAAGAACGAAAACAAGAACGAGCTCGCGCGCTAGGGCATATTGCAGCGGTGCTTCGCAAGGTGCGATTAACCTGGCAGTGTGGGTACGGCTGTATACGGGTATAGTACAGTAAAGCATTAGAGCGACAAAAAGAAGAGAAAAATCAGTTGAACTGCATCAGTAACTGTTAGTTACTAGCTCGTCGTGACGGACTTTGGCAGCGTCTGCTTGGGCCTCCTTAATTTTTTATCGGTAAAACTGGACTACACTGCGTTGCGGAGTAGTCAGAGAATAAACTAAAAAAAAAAAAAAATGTTAGAGAACTTTTCCAGCGCCAAAACGGTCCCATATGCGAGAAAACGTATTGAAATAGGTGACTTCGTAGTGGACCACCGGAACTTGGGTTTCGGTAACAAATTGAGAAAAAAAGAAGTTTTGCATTCGTTTTCTTCAATAGCTAGTAAGCAAACTTTACCCGCCAAACGATTGAAAATAATTTTGGGATAACGCCTTAGTGTACATATAGCATGGCTGTCAGGATCCACAAATTACACGGCATATTTCTTTCTTTCTTTTTCTCTCTCTTTACGCTAATGGAAAAATGAGACTTGCCATATTTCATTCCACTATACGTGCGGTATATAATTCGGTCAGCAGCGAATTTGAGCCACTTACGCAAATGTCTCCTGAAACTATGTATACGCTAGGCGTGCAACGTCCATGGGGAAATGTCCACGGCTTCTGCGGCGCTGACAAGCGCGGGACAAAAAGAAGAAAAAAAGAAACGTAATTGCGCAGCAGGCTAACGTTTGAAGTGAGACTCGCTCGAAACTGAGAGCACATCTTTGTTCGAGCGCTAATGTCATTTTCCTCATTGCCACGAGAAAAAGAGTGACCGTCGCCACCATAAGGTGATTAAAATCTTTCGCCGTCATTTTAAAACGAACAAAAAAAAAACAAACAACAAGATCCAACAATGAAACATACAAAATAAGAAAGTGTGTGTGTCCTCTATGTTCCGGCATAAGTCAACACTGCCGTAAGGCGTAATGAAAGTACACGTGATTTCCGACGTGCACGTGACAGAGCTCCGGCGTGTGTGCTGCTCCTCTTCTGCTCTTCCTTCCCTCTTTCCCAAGAAGAGGAAAGAGGCACCGCCCTGAAGCCTATGCACAGTCACCCCCAACAGGTAATACTAGTCTCACCGCGTACACATTGCACTACCTTTCCCGCTCAAGGCAAACGCTGCCCAGACTGTGCAACCGTGACAGTACATACGACCATGTATAAGGTCTGGATGCAGCCCGCAGCCCCCCCCCCCCCACTCTTTCCCCCCTCTCATTGCAAGGCGCTCCACACCTCGTACGACGCTGCCGCTCTACCTAAACCCGCCGGGTGCAGTGGCAGCTAACAATTACCTTCCCCGACTCAAATCGCGCGGGAGAACGCGGAGACCCCTTTGTTTATACGCCTGCACACACATCAACGCAGGACCCGCGAATTCCGAAGCGCCCGGAGCCTAACGAAAAAGAAAAAAAAAAAAAGGGGGGGGGGGTTAGTTCCCTTATATTACGCCCGCGCGAGCAACGCGATTCGAATATACCGCAGGATAGCAGCGCTTTCCGAGCGCAGTGGAAGAGAAGCCATGGGAACGACAAGAAATTCGCGCGCGCCACCACCCGCGCGGTCTTCTTTCGCGGGTTCAGGCACGCCAGGCCGTTTCCAACTTTGGCGCGGAGGCGCCCGCGTCGCGACAGCGGCGATTTTTCACCGGCGATATATTATTCGCCCCCCAGTGCTCGCCGAGAAAGCGCCACCACGACGGCTCGTCGTTTTCAGCAGCGCGCGCGTTTCGGGCGGCCGCTGTGCACTGGTGGGAACCTCGTGTGTATCGCGCAAAGGCGACGTGTGCCACGGCGAGTGCCGTTTACACTGTCTATGGTAGCAAGGCGAGTTGTGCGTGCCGGCATGTCTGGTATAAGTGCTTTCGTTGCTTGCTTTCTTTTGTGCGTGTGCGTGTTTTAAACCTATATATACGCAGACTTGCCGTACGTCAAGTACTACCGAAAACACTGTACCTGTGCGCGCGCGTATCTAGGTATTTTCGTGATGGACCACATCGGTAAGAACATAAGAATTCCGTACTAGCTCCTCCCACTAAACCGCACTGCAGCTGTTCTCTGTGCATCCGCACTTCAAAACACAGTTCTTACGAGACAGCAGTATTGAAAAAAAAAAAAAAAAAAGGTTCGTCTTCACGGTGACATCAACGAAGTGAGCGCATCCATACGAATTGCCCTTTCGGTTGGACAGAGGTGTATAAGCCACTGCATTTTTGTTGCCCGACGTCGGCTCTGTTTTATAGTAATAATTCCAATTCTATAGGCAAACACGCAAAACGTGCAATTCGCCACATTCGTTGCACGTGCAGATGCCGCGGCGCTCCCCCACGGTACCGTGACAGGGCTAGAAACTGGCGCAGGTGTATATGCGGAGTATACACGTGTCTGCACCCTGCGGACTGATATTCAAATCGCGTTGTATTGACAAGACACATCCTTTATTTTGTCTAATCTCACTCTCCATAAAGTTCACTAAAAATGTGGGGATAAGTATCCAGATACGTCTACGTAGACTTCCAGGCGTCGTGTGCTTACAAAAGACTAAAAGAAAAGCACGAATCCAGTTGCTCTATTAACAACCGCCGCCAGCTCATCTGGAACAAGAGCACAGATAAAGACATTGAAATGCTCCACTCTTTCAAGCCTGTATTACGAGTTAGTGTTCCTTTTAGGAATGGGGACAATACTGGAGATGGACTGCTGCAAAATAGCGAAGAAGAAGAAGGAAAATACTCAGTTAAGCCGCCTACTTCGCGAGCTTTCAGCCGTAAACCAGAAAGTTAGCTCACGGCGGGGGTATTTAGACTCCGCACGCGCGCGCCAGCTTAATACGGCCCGGCTGTGATTAGCTAGGATTATGTTAAAGTCCTCCGATGTCGTATTGACGTTGCTGGGAGTCTGTATAAGTAGTCCCCGACATTGCTTCTTCGCGCACTCTCATCGAATAAGCGCTGCGGAACGGTGCTGAAAAGCGGAGGATTGAGTGAGCGGAAACTTTAGTGAGGATCTCCGGCGATTTGGGCGGGGTGGGGCCGCCAGCACACCAACCTAAGTGGAGGAAAAAAAAAGAAAGGGAATGATAAAGGGGCGAGAAGAATGTATACGACAGAAGTAGACTGCTTCAGCTTGTAGCTGGCGCGCCGATTGATCTTTTATGTATACGACGACGAGAAGGAGAACCTGATTACTAATACTGAGTGGTTGACTGACTGAATCGATTGAACCAGACGCCCAATTAAAGGCGCCTCCAAATGTCTCCTATATATAGGAGACGTTCACGCTCGATTTTCTTTGACAAACTGAGGTTCTTTGACATGCGCCCGAAATTGAGTGCCAAGAGTGTTTTCTTTTCTTCTTATTCCGACCCCTTTCGGGATGTGCAGCCCCTGCAGAGGCAGAGGACTCGAACACACGACTTGCTCTCTGGAGCAGAACTGACAGAGCTACCGAGGCTGGTGTGAGGTCGTGCTAAGAGTCTTCAAGCTAACGAAGCAAGTATGTTTTTTTTTTTTTTTTTTTTTTAAGAAGGAAGCGAGAAAAAAAAAAGGAACGTGCGAGCACATCGCCTCTCCAGACTGCATATCGCAGACGCCGCAGCTTCAGCGTACGATACGGCCAGGTCGCGGCGCGGTCGGTCCTTCACATGCACAAACCGCGCGGCACCTCTCCACGCGGACCCTCCCAACCCCTCTCCTCGTTTCTTTCGTTTTTCTTATACAGCGATAAAAATAACGGGAAACGAGAATCCATCTTTCTAACGCATGTCCTGCGTTTCCTTTCCCCCCTCTCCTCGCATCTTCTTTTTTTCGTTATCCTGCAGTCTGCCAGCAAAGAAAGCAACGAGGAAACGTCGAGCGCGCACGCGCGCAAAACGCATTCCAGCCGGCGTTCGCGCTCTCTCGCTCGTTTCCCGAAAGGTCGACGGCACGCTCTTCAATAACATCCTGGACAGCAGGATGTCCGAGCGACGAAAAACACCCGTAAACAGCGGCACGTTCGACGGCAGCGCTAATGAAGGAAGGAGTATACACTATATAGAAGCGATACACTATATAGAAGCGCCAAAGCGCAGCGTATTTCCTGTACGTTGTTTCTCTTTTTTTTTTTTTTTTCTGTGTGTTTCAACCCTTCCTTCCGGCAGTGGAACAGAGAAAGAAGAGAAAAAGTCGCACGCTGAAATACTATTCGTTCCTCTGGCCGTCAACAAGGTTTGTCCGGAAATAAAACACATCACGTCGGATAATCACCGCTCTCGCGCACTACATGTCTGCGCTCGAGAGCTCGCCTCTCTCCAGTACTCAAGGCCGTCCAGCGAGTTTCCGCTCGCGTATTCGCCTTTTTTTTTCTTTTTTTCCCCTTCCCGCCCACTCCAGGCGAAGTAAACAGCGGTTACAGATAACCCTTCCTCTTGTCAAAGTGACAGTGCCGTTTGCCGACAAAAACAAGAAATCCCTCTTCATTCTGCTTCGGTTGTCATCAATATCTTTTTTGGCTTTCCTGCTATATCAGCTATATCGTGTTCCAGGTTGTTCACAGAAAAAAAGAAAGAAAAACTTCTTTGAACGAACTTTCGTTCGGTGAACTTCGGATACAGTGAAAGGAAAGGCAGGTGTTCGTTAACCATGCAGGGTCCTCACTCGCGGTTGGCTTTGCCACCTCCGACGCAGGGATATATAACTGAAGTGTATACAAACATAAAAACAGAAACTTGGACTGTCCTTCCAAATGTCAGCGCAATCAAAACAGCACACGCCTTCTTCGTTTATACACGTAGAGAAGAGTACACTTACATCCTTAAGTCACCAGTTATATCGAAAGGCCCACCACCACGTCTCAGTGCTGTAGCAGGGAACATTTGATAAGACGTTATATAAAGGACAAGCGTCTCTGTGCGCGCTTTTCTATCGCCAACAGCTGCGCAATCCACACGAACAAGAAACGCGGTGAATCGCTTAAAGAACCACGCAAGCAGCGCGACCTTCTCAACAGTGACACGGCAACTGCGGAAAATACCGTGAACATTCCCACGACAGTCGGTCAATCGCCCTGTGTGTTGGAAGAGACAGCGGGCTCGTAACGGTGGCGCAAGCCCGCGCAGAAGGCCACGGGGGATGCGTGCGCATGCGCTGATGCCGTTCCTGGTATTACGCGCCACTGCACAGACCGCGAACTCGCATCGACCTGCGATGTCCGGCGAGCGCCGTGGTCGGTCCTTCTGCAGCAACGCGTGTGCAGGGCGCTACGCATCTCGCAAGAAGCGAGGCGAGAGGAGCCGTCAATTACTTTACACAGCAGTGTCATCTAAATGGGGTTTCACGTTCCTTGAGGATACACGCATATACAGCCGCATCGTGTTTCGTAACGGCTCTTTGTCCACTCTGTTTGCTCATCGCCGTTGACTATACGCGAAAGCGCGCACCCACTATATCGTCGACATCAATCACACGGCACGGCGGATTAATAAAAGAAACGAACTCAGAAGGAGAAGAAAAACAGTTTCTTAGAAAATACGGTCCCTGTGGAATGTAAGAGGCACTGCAATATACGGGGAGGCCCCGGGTAAATTTTGACTGCGCGGGCTTCTGCGTATATGTATGATGCGTGCCGACATAACGTATAGCACACGAGGGTCCATTTCAGACGCACACACGTTGACGTATAGTGAGCGGGAAGCGATTGAACCCGCGAAACCACGTGACCGCAGCAGGAAACCGCCACAGCCAATATCATCGCGTTTCCGCGGAGCCAATCTAGTGTAGCCGCACCGCCGACAGCATGCAGGCGTCCATCTGATTCCTCCATCGCCTCCATTATTTTTTTCCCGAGAGAACACGTGTAACGACTCGATAATACGGGCCGCCACAAGAGGCGACACGTCGGTGTCGCGTTGAGACTGACAGAGCACGTCTCGTAGGAAGTGAAACGACTGATGCACAGCGAGCACAATGCGTTGACGGCAGGTGCTGTCTACGCGCCCTTGCGACGATAACATCTTGTACGAGTGGGCGTTCAAGAACACAGCTCTCGGCACGCGATAGAGGAGAGCCACTCAGCAGCGACAACTAAGCTGCTGAATGGTTCCGCGATGACTCAACGCCACGTGAGCAGAGAAGAAACTGCCTCTCCGCGTCAGTTACTGGAGCGTTATCACTCCACGTCACCTCTTCGCCAGTACTTTGTACACGCGTACACCATTGCCGCTACAAACAGACCGAAAACTGCTAAATAAATCGGGGTGCCCTCTACTGCGTTAGAATTTTGGGATTCTCAGATTTTCCCTTGTTTTCACGAACTGGTCATACAATAATTCCCTGGCAGTCTATAACTTGATCTCACTAGCAAAAACTTCGAGCAAAAACCAAGGAGGGCTCTGAATGATTGTTTCTGAACCCCATATGTTAAGCCAAATATTCCAATCCAGTTGTTTTTGAACACTCTTTGCAGTTGGATCTCATGGGCCGCGACCGGCATAACTAACGCGCGGGCGTTGTTCTAGATGGGAAACGATAACATGTCATACTGGAGAAAGACGTTTATGGGCCGTTCGTGACTACAGCGACCACCTGAAGAACCGCTGCCAACTTGCCGCTCTAACAGGCGCAACAGAAACAAGAATGCGTACCTACGTCGAAAAGAAAACAAATGGAGGTACAAAAGAACGAAAATAATACTAACGTAAACGCAAGATTTGATGATCTCGACGCAGCGACTGCAGTGAAGTCATGCATTTGGTAATGTCTACAGGCCGCAAAAGAAGCATCTTCCTCCCGGGCAGATAATCTGCAGCTAACGTCGTCCCGCACAGACCAGTTGCGTCACGCAAAACGCTTCTAGGCAACGCATGGCCTCGCAGAGGAATGTTAACGAAAGGCGACGTTGTACGTACACGACAGACGGGAAAGTCAGAGCGCACGTTGGCTCACAACAACGTCCTGCGCGAGCGAGTAAACAAGCCACTCGTCAAGGAAACGCGCTTCCTTCTCGTCGAAGGAGGCGAACTACACGCCGACAGCACACATCGCCCCGAGGCGGCAGGCAGCGATGAGGGACGACGGGCGGGCTGCGAATGGCACTAATGCATGCACGCGGAGATTGCGACGCGATAGACGATAGCCGGCGGTGGGCTTCTGCGTTGCAGGCGAGGCAGCTGCCGTGCGCTGAGCAGCTGAGCCACCGCTGCTCCGGCGGGCTTTGAGCACAAACAACAACACCGCCACCATACGCCCATTTGAAGAAAAAAAAAAAAAAAAAAACAAGACGGTTGGCCGCGCGGCAGGCCCTTGAAACGGAGAAGCGCTGTCGGGAGGCGAGACTGCAGCCGGACCGAGAAGTCGCGCGGGGGAGGCTTGCGGAGCGACTAGGAGGAGCGGACGTCCGAGTCTTTTCACACCGTTCAAGTGGGGCGTGCCTTCTTGTGCGTACGTGTGCAAGAGAGCGAGATAGAGAGGGGGGAAACAGGGGGGATATGGGCTGTCTTGTGAGGGCACAACTACAAAAATGGCGCGCCTCCCACACGCAAAGCTTCAATGGGAGCTCAATCAGTGACACACCCTGTACGGGCGCATCCAGTGAGTCATTGTTCAAATGAGTCAGTCCAAGAACACACACGGATATATATATATATATATATATATATATATATATATATATATATATATATATATATATATATATATATATATATATATGGAATGCAGGGATACGTGCAACACTTCCGAGGTGAACGTTCCAGCTAAACACCAGTTGCAAGGACAACAGGCAGTCATGTATGAGCAAGCCTCCTTTCAATATGCAGCTGTGGCGACGAATGGTGTCCGCTCCTGACGCGTCTCCTATCCGCCAGCCATGTGTCATTTTCCTCGAATTCAGCTCTCCGGTTTGCTGGGAAAATGCGTAGAAGAATGAATAACGTTAAAGAATCGCTGGTCTTTCGCTCGTAACAGCCCCCTTTATTTTTTTCTTTGTCCGTCGCGAGTGGACGGCGCATCCGTTTTTTTGCGAACCGTTCGTGCGAACTAACGACTTCGAAAAATTTTAGCCCCGGATCCTACTATAACGGGCGGTTAAGAGGCAGGCGCTCGACGCCGCCTTGCCGCGCTCGTAAAGAGGCGCAACCCCCAACAACTCAAAAACTGTATTTTTACAGCGCGTTCAATCGCCGCGGGCCGCTGACACAGCTGTCGCATATCCCGCAAGCGGGGTCAGGGCTGCCCCCCCCCCCCCGCCACTGTAATCGGACAGCGTTTCAGTGCACGTATTCCGCGAGGTCCCGACGGGGCCATAGCACGCGCAACGCCACTCCGTATGTGCCGGGGACGGCTGTGCGAGTCTCCGCCGGGCGAGTGCATACTCTCCCGCTGAGCGCCCGCTCGCTGGCGCAAAGGGAGCGACGAGGTTGTTGCCGCGATGTGTGTGTGTGTGTGTGTGTGTGTGTGTGTGTGTGTGTGTGTGTGTGTGTGTGTGTGTGTGTGTGTGTGTGTGTGTGTGTGTGTGTGTGTGTGTGTGTGTGTGTGTGTGTGTGTGTGTGTGTGTGTGTGTGTGTGTGTGTGTGTGTGTGTGTGTGTGTGTGTGTGTGTGTGTGTGTGTGTGTGTGTGTGTGTGTGTGTGTGTGTGTGTGTGTGTGTGTGTGTGTGTGTGTGTGTGTGTGTGTGTGTGTGTGTGTGTGTGTGTGTGTGTGTGTGTGTGTGTGTGTGTGTGTGTGTGTGTGTGTGTGTGTGTGTGTGTGTGTGTGTGTGTGTGTGTGTGTGTGTGTGTGTGTGTGTGTGTGTGTGTGTGTGTGTGTGTGTGTGTGTGTGTGTGTGTGTGTGTGTGTGTGTGTGTGTGTGTGTGTGTGTGTGTGTGTGTGTGTGTGTGTGTGTGTGTGTGTGTGTGTGTGTGTGTGTGTGTGTGTGTGTGTGTGTGTGTGTGTGTGTGTGTGTGTGTGTGTGTGTGTGTGTGTGTGTGTGTGTGTGTGTGTGTGTGTGTGTGTGTGTGTGTGTGTGTGTGTGTGTGTGTGTGTGTGTGTGTGTGTGTGTGTGTGTGTGTGTGTGTGTGTGTGTGTGTGTGTGTGTGTGTGTGTGTGTGTGTGTGTGTGTGTGTGTGTGTGTGTGTGTGTGTGTGTGTGTGTGTGTGTGTGTGTGTGTGTGTGTGTGTGTGTGTGTGTGTGTGTGTGTGTGTGTGTGTGTGTGTGTGTGTGTGCGAATGTGCGTGTGTGCTGTTTGGCCGGCCGATATTAGCGAGGACGTCGGTGGCGCCCGGTCGTTGTTTACACGCTCCGCGAGGTCCGCCGCCGGCGCGCACGACAGCACAAAAGCAGCAGCCGCATCGCGAGCGCCTTCTCTTCTTCAAAGCTGCGAAGCACCCCAGCCGTTGCGGATTGTTGCCACTAAAATTCTGCCGCCGCCGGCGCCCCAGGCTTTTCCGGAGCAAGGGCGGCCGTCTCGCCGCCGGCGGGGTCAGACGCGCCGTCAAAACAGGGCCGCTTCGCGGAATGCCGCGGGAGCAGGACCTCGAGCACGGCGGCGTCGTGCGGGCTAATCGCCGGCCTCGAGACGGCAGTACGGGCGCAGCACTGCAGCCACCTTCGTGCTAACCCTGTGCCTGCCACTGCGCGGCTTGAAGAACGCGATATCTCTTGACGTCAAGGAGATAAGAGTTTTAAGTTAGATCGGTCGATTACGGGAGAAAAACGAAATGGTAAAGATGGAGTGGTTAACCAGAAAAGATTGTCCGGTTGCCTGACCCGTACTTGGTGGAAATGGAAGGAGCCGAGAAAAGATGAACAGAACAGAAAGGGAGGTGAGGGCGCTGCAAGGCTCTCTTACCTGGGGTGCCTCGACGCGTTCCCTCTCCACCGCGGAAGAGCGCATTGAGGTGCCCTGCTCATCTCTGTTACGCGTTTCATTGGATGTGTGCAGATGTACCTTGACATGACGCTTCGAAAATGTTTTTTTTCTTTTCCTTTCCTTTTTTTAAATTTATTTTCCGGGAACGGTGGATTGGAGTCTCAAGAAGTGGCGGCACAGGAAATGCCTGATGACAAAGTCAATTTAAAATTATGGCAGCAGGTATACGTACGTGGCGTAAGTGTACACCACAGATTGTGAAAACGAGCGGCATATGTTTCCCGTTTATTGGCATTGGCTCCCTGGTGCAGTATTCGGCCACTCCCTCCCAAATGACTCGTTCGATTAACCAATGGCCCTCAGTCCCCAGCAGCTGCGGAGCACCTGACCAAGGCGGCGGTCGGACCCGTAACGCAGCAGAGGGCGCTAAGAAACTCTGGAACCGGACAGGCCGCTAATCGAAACTGACCCTTGCAACGTTTAACACCCGCATCCTCTCGAGTGAAACTAGACTAGCAGGACCCTTTGAGGAACTATCAGCATTGTTTGCGATATCATTGGCCTTCGTGAGGTTAGAAGAACTGGTGAGGCTTATACATTGCTGACAAATGGCCACGTCGTCTGCTATAGAGGACTACCGGATAAGAAGCAGCAGAAACTACGGCATCGATTGTAGAAACACTAGAGGAGAGATGTTCGTAGAATTCGCGGAAAGGAATACGCTTCGAATAATGAACATCTTCTCAAGGAAGCGTTGTGACAAGAAAGTGGACCTGGAAAAGCCATAATTGGTGAAACAATAAATGAAATTGATTTCATACTTTCTGCCGATGCCAGTATAGTGCAGCATGTAGAAGTGTTAGGTAGGGTAAAATGCAGTGATCATAGGTTAGTGAGGGCTAGGATCAACCTCAATTTGAAGAGAGAAAGAGTAAAATTGCTCAAAAAGAAACAGGCCGCCAGCCCAGACGAAGTAGACCAATTCACCAATTCAAGTAGACCAATTCAAGTAGACCAAAAGCAGACCAATTCAGGTTTGCACTTTCAAATAAGTATGCAGCTTTAGAACATAGAGATGAAAATGACATAGAGGCAATGACTCAAACCGTAACTAGGCTGGCTTCAGAAGCAGCAACTGGAGAGGGAGGTAAGGCACCAAGGCAACCAGTACCTAAGCTCTTCCAAGTAACAAAGGACCTAATAAAGAAACGACAAGGAATGAATGTGTCCAACTCAAGAGATCAGACAGAATTCGCGGAACTGTGAAAATTAATCAACAAGGAGAAAACAAGGGATATTCGAAATTATAACGTGAGAAAGACTGAGGAAGCAGTAAAAGATGGACGCAGCCTGAAATCAGTGAGAAAGAAACTTGGCATCGGGCAAACCAAGATGTATGCACTGAAAGATAAGCAGGGTAATATCATCAGCAATCTCTAAGATATAGTAAAAGCGGCGGAATAATTCTATAGTGACCTGTACAGTAAGCAAAGCAGTCACAATACCTCCATTCAAAGTAGTAATGAACAGAGTACAGAGAGATGGAGTTGCGATGGATAGGAGAACTAGCGATGAAGTTAGAAGGGCTTTGCAAGACATGAAACAGAGAAAAGCGGCAGGAGAAGATGGACTACCAGTCGATTTAATCAAAGATAGAGGAGACATAATGCTTGAAAAACTAGCAGCCCTTTATACGAACTGTCTGTCAACTTCAAAGGTCCCAGAGAACTGGAAGAATGCCTACATTGTACTAATTCACAAAAAGGGAGACGTTAAAGAATTGCAAGATTGTAGGCCCATTAGCTTGCTTCCAGTATTATATAAAATATTCACCAAGGTACTATCCAATAGAATAAGGGCCACACTGGACTTTAGTCGACCAAGGCAACAGGCAGGTACCAGGAAGGGATACTCTACAATTGATCACAACAATGTCATCAATCAGGTAATCAAGAAATCCGCAGAGTACAATCAGCCTCTCTATATGACTTTCATAGGTTACGAAAAGACATTTGATTCAGTAGAGATACCAGCAGTCATAGAGGCATTACGTAATCAACGGAGTACAGGACGCTTACGTAAATATCTTGGAAAGTATCTACAGGGATTCCACATCTACTTTAATTCTCCACAAGAAAAGTAGCAAGACACCTATAAAGAAAGGGGTCAGACAGTGAGACACAATCTGTCCAATGCTATTCACTGCGTGCTTGGAAGAAGTATTGAAGCTATTAAAGTGGGAAGGCTTAGGAGTAACGATCGACGGCGAATATCTCAGCAACCTTCGGTTTGCTGATGACACTGTTCTATTCAGCAACAATACAGACGAGTTACAACAAGTTCCCCTCATAACCCGCCCCAGCGCCCAATCGCAATATATACTTAAAACTCCTCTTTTCGTTCTTTTCTCCCCTCCGCGCCATCCCAGAGGGACGAAACACGCACTCGACTCCGCGGCAAACACTAATACGGCAAACACTAAGCTCGGCAAAGAGCAGTCGCCGGGCCCTCAAAGGGTTGCACGCAGAGCAGAGTGACACGCAGTCCCACATAAATCTCCACAAACGCGGCCGCAGCGTACGCCCCGGCTCATTAGAAATACCGTGCAGCAGAGGCGCAGGATGAAGAGCAGCGTCCGTGTGATTGACACGAATCGGCACACGTCGAACTAGCGCGTCCGCAATTCGTGGGAAGCCGGGCGGCTCCATTGGCGACGAGGCGATAATTAATGCACAGAGTCGATGCGCAGTGCGACGATCCAACTGCCGTTTGTTTGATTATAAATGAGTAGCGTATACTCTCTCCAAGTAACCTTGCTAAAGCTGCCAGAGCTGGCAATTGTCCAATTTCCTTATTAACAGCCTTTCAATATCACTGTGCAATTGCTGGTTAGCGGAAATGAGGCAAATCACAGACCACGGCCTGCGAGATTTCCAGTGCGCCGTCTGGTCATGCCGAAAATTCACGCATGCAGGTTCCCAACATTCTGAACTCTGCGTCATTTTCGGCCAGTGGTAATGGTGATGTTTTTCTTCTTTTTGTTTCCCTCCTGTTTCGCTATCAAAAACGTCTCGTTTTGGAATCTTCTAGCGGCGTGTCCGCTCGTATTTCAAACGCGAGTTCTTCCACATAGGTTGCTCTATATCGACACTATCTGAAATCTGCATGAAGAAAGGCTTTGTACGCGATCTAAAATTCCATTGCAGTTTTCATTTAACCGTTGATTGAATTTCTAAAAGTCCCAACATAGCGAACAGCGTAGACAACGGGATGAAACATTACGAATAGAAGAGACGCGCTATTCGCACATCATTTGTCCAGCATGTTGACGGAAAACCGGCTAACTCAGCTCAGGCGCGGTATAACATAGCCGCTCATTTCACTAGATTCCTTTATCATTCGCGGCTTTAACATCCGTGGTATGTAAGTAAGGCAGAGAGCCGCTTGGATGAAGAGCGGGAAGGAAAAGAATTGAATCGGAATCGTTACATTATGCCGGCCCAGAATTCTACAACGTCCCCAGCGGAACCTACTGAGGCATTACAAGGAAAGGAGAAACGTCTGCATATTTTTTACGCCTTTGCTTTTTCTCTCCGCTATTATTTCGGTCTTTCATTTTCTCTTCCCCTTCCCATAGTGCAGGGTAGCAAACCAGAATCTCCGTTTAACCTCCCTGCCTTTACCACCCCATTTATCTCTCTCTCTCTCTCTCTCTCTCTCTCTCTCTCTCTCTCTCTCTCTCTCTCTCTCTCACACACACACACACACACATTAATCGAACCCGCTGCGCGGCCTCCTGCTTTGCCGCTATACACGCAGGCATAGCAGACGATGTACTGCTCCCACGTTCCCACCTCCTGCATCATGACGTCGCGACAGAAACCACCTATGAAACGAAACAGGGTTGAAAGATACAGTAGCAAATTATCTAGGGCACTGACCTATCCCAATATTTTTTTTCTGGTTTCTAAATTCCGCGGCCTTCATTTAACACACACACACGCACACGCGCACACACACACACTCACTGAAAGCTATGTCTCGTAATACCACTTCAAGACAGTGGAATGTAATGTACAGCCTTGTCTAAATTATACGGATTACACTGCGCACTGACGACATGTGCATCGTCCGACTGTGGGGTGCAGTTCCCGACACTCCCGGATGGTGAGTATATACGAGCGTACTTCCCATTTACGAGGCTGTTGGGACTTGTTGCGTGCCGCGGGAATTTCTTAAACTGCCTTACCAACATCCTTGCTCCCGCAAGCAACGTAGCCGGTATATTTTTTACGAAGAGTGTATATTATTGAATACATACGTATATCCCTCTCATCTGCATAGTTCCAAGGGCCCGAAAGACGAAGCGATATACTAGGCAGGTAAGTTCGTAAGTTCGGATTGATAATACTCAGAACAGGAGTTAACAGTGTCGCACCGGAGATGCTGCGGCGCCAATTGGGAAACGACTCTGAAAAGAAATAAACACGGTGATATACACGAAGGGCGAAATGTGCAGCAGCCTGGGGCTCATAATTCGTTTCGAGTGCCTGGCACAGGCAACGCGGTGCATCTAATCGGTGCCACAGAGTGTTTTCCCTGCATACGAGGAAATAAATAAAGAGAGAAGATTTGAGGTAGGGGGCGGGAGTGGGGGGGGGGGGGGGGAATGGCGCGCGCACGTAGCGGTAAACAACACACCCCGTGCAGCACGTAAGCGCGTCAGTGCGGAAAAAAGCGCTAAAGAAGCGCATACAGCAGAAAAAAGAATAGAGAACACTCCCGAGTGAAATCTGACCGAAAAACAACCTGCACGGAAGGAGGCGCTCGTAAACATCCCGCACAGAGTAATCGCTAAAGGCGGCGGAAAGACCCAAAGCGTCTGCAGTGAAACTCGGGCGCATAGCGGGATAAGAGCGCTGGCTGTGCACGCGGATGTCGCAACGTAACGGTGCTGAAGAGAGATGCGGCGTGAAGAGGAAAAACGAAAAGCTTCGACCAAGCAGAGCACGCAAAATCGCATGCAAATCATGTGCGAGAGGCAGTTAATTCCCCGGGTTTTTCCCGCCTAGCGAGGAAGGCTACACGTCACACAGCTAGCGTCGAAAGAAGTGCATTTGAAACTTCATCTTTTGTTTCCGGAATCTCGAACGCTCTCCTCCGGAGACCTCAGACGTGGCTGAAAAATGCAGTAGACGTCATCGCGCGACGCGCGATGAAAGACGGGCGCTGCCAATGACGCGCGAAGTGGATGACGCTATGTGCACTCTGCTATAACGCGTCGACTCTTCCAGGAATCAGGACGCACGCACGCACGCACGCACGTACAGCAAAGCCAGGCACGCCAGCGCGCTTTGCGCGACGACGCCAGGCGTGTTGTTTTAGCGGGGGATTAGCAAAGCGCGGCGACTTCCCGTTTCTCCTTCAAGGTGTTTCGCCGACGAGCCGCAGTTCAGCGGACACAGTCGGCTCGCGTCGCATTACCACAGCACCAGAGGGCGACGTTCTCGGAAAGGTAACGAACGCGCGGAGAGATGTCGGACGCGTGTGTGTATGACACCGCGAACGGTGATCCCCGAAGTTCTCGGAGGGACACCTGCGTTGCCGTGGCTACGCTGTTCTACTTTCTATGCATGGAGTAATTGGGCGGAGGCGCGACGCGAAAACGGTCCTGCCCTTGCATTCGTGTGCTTCGAGTGGTCTAATTGGCCCTAAGCCTCCAACTCGCGCAAAGCACAGAGGTGCTTCTTCTGGATGACAAAGACAATCAATCAATCAATCCTAGGCAGGAAACTAGCGCTCTGCGCTCGAGCACACCTGAAAGGAAGTCATTCTCGAAACAATGGACACAGAAAAGTTCAGCAGAGACACTTACGACTGGAGGGAATGCGAAAGCATTTGTAGTCGCCTTGGGGAAATGTTTTCGCTTAGGTGTTCATCGGTATGTCGTCGTGCACGTTGTAAATTTGCACGGCATTCCTTTTTTTGTTCCCTTGCCTCGTCTCCTACGGCGTGCTTCCGTGGACGACCACGTTACACAGACGCCGCGGAGGTACACACTTCGAAGTGCATCCCAGTAGACACAGCACCGATAAAATCCGAAGGGCCCTATAACGTAAAATTGTTCCGATACGTTTTTATTCCAATCTCCTGACGTCAAATCTTCGTAACCGCCGACGCAAGCACCGCGCGGTGACCCGCAGGGTTGTCTAAACAGACCAATCAAACGCTCTCCTCGTTTATAGGAGGTCACTTTTGTTTGCTTTAAACACGAATATCATTGCCCACACTGAGCGGCTTGTCTTATCTAATTGGCTGATAAGAGCCGAGGAGCACTCTCAAGTGGAGAGGGATTCCATGGCGCCGAGCCAGTGCAATGAAAATTGATAACCAGATGAAGAGGGTGGTGCCGGCGTCTGCGATTGGTCCGTTTTAGCTTAGCTTGCAGTGGCTGGTAGAAAATCGCGGCGGCATGCAATGGAAGGTTAAGAATGCCGCTAAAAAGGATCCTCAGCAAAGAAAAGTTGGCTGAGCGAGGTCGTAAACGTGCGGAAAGTGCTCGAAAACGTTACACGGCCACGCAAAAAGTTGTATTGGACGTAAATAAGCCCATGCTCTCCGGCAGGTGCGAATAGCCAGTGCCTGAGCGATCGGCGGCAGCCATCTTTTATTCCTTTCGGAACAGGGCAGCCTGCGGCTATTTAGAGAACAATTCAGTTTTGTTCGGCATATTAATGTGTCTTTAGAGCGTACACGTCACTTTGACGCAGCGAGCTCTCGCGGTTTTGTGACGTCGCGTGACAGGCAGGTGAAGTGCGTGCAGCCCGAAAACTGTTGACCAAGAGCAGAGGGCTAATGGCGAAAAGGCGCCGAATCAGAAACAACATTTTTTTCTTTTTTTCGGTCCAATGATGCGTAATCAGTGTGTACGCGTCATATATCAGATGGTGAGCTGTCGCTGTTCGCGTGACGTCGCGTGACTGACTGGCGAAGTGGGGCTTAGCACCAAGAAGTCTTTGACCGATCGCGGAGGGCTGATCGCAGAATCGGAATAGAAAAGTTTGGAATAGCTTTACGTTATAGCGCCGCAAATGCCGCGCGGGAGGCAGCGACGTGACGTGTGGAATGACGCGCGCACTAGGCATACTTCATTTTATACACTCCTGATTTGGCATCGAGAGTGCGTCGCAGTAGACAGAGCGTCCACGAAATCCGAAGAGCAAGTGACACGTGGGCGGCAGTGACGGAAGCAGGAGGGACACGACGTGTGCTGTGACGCGCGCACTACAGGAACAGCTTTAATCAACCGTAACCGTATAGAGCCACCGTGGCGTTATGGAAGCGTGCTCGCCTCGCACGCCAGAGGACCGGGCTCGATTCCCATCCAGACCGAAATGTACCAAAGATTCTTTTCGATTCCATTCATTGATTTCGTTTACAGAAACCTGCCCGACAAATTTGACGTCAATCCGAGCCCTTTTGACGTGTTTTTACTCATCTCGCCGTCGGCCATATTTGGTAGCATCTTTCGGTCGAGCCGCCGACGACAACGCCGGATTTTCGCGTAATGGGGTATATAATACTTTCGCATTAGAACTAGCTAGGTTCTGTCGGGCCCAGTCGCACGTGTAATCGTCCTCAAATAATTAACGTTCGAGAAGTGCCCGTACCTTTTACGTGCTCTGTTTCACACTAATGCAGCGTTATACACTGTGGAGGCTATTGCTGGTGCGCCAGGCTATCAGGGGCGCCATCACGTGAACACGTGCCCGCGTTCTCCTGCGCAGAGCGTATCATATGATCAAATCATCGTCTGCCCAGCCTCGAGTACCTATAGTGTATATATTCGCCATGTATGGCTTCCAATTGAGTGCAACATTATTTTAAGGCAAAAGCCTTAAATCTTAGTTTCAAGGTTGCGCTGTGAGGTACAGAAAATATCGCGTGACCCAAGGAAGGCCGGAAGCGATCCAAAGTATTAATAAGTAATAATAAGTAAATTTAATTAATGATTTATTCATGATTGAATTAAGGTGGACTAGCGTTGATGGAGGTGGATTAAGGCCGGTTAAGGTGGATGAAGCAAGATTAAGGAGGATTAATGTCGATTAAGGCGGAATGAGGAGAGTTCATGCGGATTAAGGTGAATTACAGCAGGCTTTACAAGGCCTTCGCCTTGGAGTTTCTTAGGCGATAGATAAGGACGCCTGGACATTTTGGGGGGAAACTATACAACGAACTGTAACAATATTTTAGTAACAAGACTGACCGGGACACGATTTCTTCCGAGTAGGCGCGTCCTCTTCCTGTTCCGCTTTCTTCAGTGTATGTTTTACACCAAGCCGTCCAATTTTTCGGTGCCTCTGATCGAACAGGTTGGGCTGACCCGGTGAAAACCGAAACGCGAGCAGCGCTCGCAAAAAGGCCGCCGACTGAATTACGAGTCTCGTCTTTCAGATAAAAAATAACGCAACTTTTTTTATTATTGCTGTTATAAGACACATACGAGAGCAGTTCTACACATGACAGTGAGGTGCTCTACATAGATTACCAACGCACCACGCATACGCGCCACAGACCCGTCCTCTCGTGAGAACTCGTGCGCGCAGGCGCACACCATGCACGCTCCAATAAGCACGGCTTATACACCGCGCACATACGTTCATTCTTAAGCGATTACATATGCATCTGCAAACGCACGTCGTTCGCCGCGGGCTGCGATGCGCTTTCCGAGGGGAAAGACTGCGCACCGATAATCGTCGCGCTCTTATCTCTTAGTCGTCACCTCTAACGCAGTTCCTCGCTTGCATCCGAAACACGCGGATGCTACAATCGTTCCCAGATCGGCACACACCACAACAGCAAGCGTGGCTTATAAGACAAAATGTGATGCAGGGTCGGTGGCGAGGAACGGGTGCAGCGAGGATGAGAAACGCACCAAAATACTCCACCTAAGCTGTGTGTGCGTGTCTGTGCGCGCTGGAAACCACGAGAGTGTGATGATTATTACGAGCGAATTGCCCTTCCAAACGGAGCGTAGGAACACGCCCACCCCATTTGTACTATTTAGGTTCATACGGTACTTTACCTATCGTTAGACACGTATTTTAATTACAATTTCTTTCTTCGATAGTTACACCATGATTATCTGTGATACAGAATTCTGAGGCTATGTGCAAATTCTTATTCCAGTTCGGGCTGGTTCTTCCCTACATAAACCAAGCGTCTCTCGCTTATGTTTATTTCACCAATACTTACACGTTCATGAATTGCCTTTGAAACTCAAGGCTTCACTGACCACATTTTTGAGCACTCTTTTGTATGTTTTGACGTTCCTACAAGAGATGCGCAATTCCCTCCGCAGTATTTTTGCGTCCTAGACGCCATTCGAACGGCGGGCTCTACACGCCATGGCGCTATAGTGCAACTCTCGTCATGTAGCGTTGATGTTATCAGCCTTGTATCGCAGTCATTAATTAAATCATCCAGTTTGCCACTGAAGAAGACCCGAGGCCACCTGACCATTTCGTATGAGTTGTGAATGCGAAAGCCTTATTAAGGTCAAATTGAACGCCGCTGAGCGCGGTCCATCGAGTTAGCCAACTCCTCGCGGGCAATTGCGAGCGCGTTGAGACGCTTGGCGCAGTTTGATTCGGTCTTACGGAGGCTCATTCAGAACGCAGGCGAAGAGCTTGCGCGGACAAGGAACGCGCACGCAACACAGGCTTCCAAGAGCGAGGGTGACGTCGCGGCGACGCCCTCTCCACTCACGCGAAACACGACGCGCTATAACGTGGCAATAGACAGTTTTACATTGTTCCATTTCGCCCGCTCTGCTCCTTCGAGGCGCGCTCGCGACGCGGCGTCGCAGCCAAAGCGGGCCTCCTGTCGCTAATACGGACGACAGGAGGCCGGCTTTTCTTCGCTCAATGAGCCGTTTGACGCTTTCGCATCGAAAGGAACTCCGCGAGAAGGGGCCACCGGCCGTCAGGGGGACGCGGAGACGGCAGGAGCGGGGCAACGGCCGAGCAAAAACGGCCGTCGCTGTATACGCGCAGTGCGTATAACGCTCGCCTCCGGTCCGACGGGAAACGCGAGATACATGCGACGACGACAACGCGCGCACAAACGGCCCAGCGGGAGCAGTAAACGCCAGTTAACGGTCAATACGTGCCCCGCAGCCCGCGCACCGCAGCAGACATGTATACTACGTAGTACACGCGCATGGGCGAATGGCTATAAAGCGCCTTCATGCGACGGAGGGGGACGGCGCTCGCCTGTCCGTCGCCTTGAACACAACTATATACTATAAGCAGAAAGGAGGAGACGGAAAATGAGCTTGGGTTGGGCGAGGCGACGACGTCCGAAAAACAAAGGGGTGCCGGCTTTTAGGATAGTCCAATGCGACAGTGTGTTGCATGTGCAAAGACTGCGGCGTTACGACCCAAGGCCCCCGGGCACGGACGGGACGCGGCGGGGTTACACGGTCTGGCTATAGGGAGCAACGGAATGCCTGGTGGCGGTGCAGTCGCGGGCACGATATATATATATATATATATATATATATATATATATATATATATATATATATATATATATCACCGTGGCACGGCCATACGCACTTTTCGCTCGTTAAAAGAAAGAAGAAAAAGACGCTTAGCAAAAGGAAGGTTGAGAAACACTGGATATTTTCACTTCATACTAAAATCGGTCTCGAAATGGCTGCCGTGGCGTCATCGACACTCTTCGCGGATCCTGCGAAAGGACGCGCTGCGGGGGTCCTCAACGTCAGACCTTATTGGTTAAGAGTTTGTAAAGCTTTTTCGTTTCAAAGGCAGCTAACGCACTTGTTGAGACGTGGACCAAAGGTAAATCGCACAAACACGAGAGCGCTGAACGAATGGCCCTGGAGGAACCAAATATATATAGCGGTTCTGCACGAGTCGGCACTGGCTCCGCACCGCGAACTTGGTGGACCAGAATTTTAAGACGCGCTTCACACGTTAGGTCAGTTCGAATTTCTTGCGGTACTAAGCGCGTGGTGGAGCCAGTGGTGACTCGTCCCAAACTGCTGTCCTTTATTCAGTGTCCATGTTTGAGTGATATAGTGTTCGTCAATGTCTTAACGGGCGCGTTGCCTCTTAAACGATAATGGCCAAGCAACTACAGCTCATCAATAGCTCCTGAGCAAGTTCGCTTCTAAAGCTACCTAGAACGTTTAGATTTCACTTCGTACGCTCTCCCGCCCGATAATCTTACCATGTACACAGTTTTGATTCGGTCATAGGGTAACCAAAAAATTTCAACAGCCTAGCTCGCACGTGGGTAGCTTTCGGTAATCTATATTCGCAGCCTTTCTGACACCGAGACAAAACTGCGTGCGATACTCCGAGACCCGAGCCTAGAAATTTCGGCCCATCGAAGGACCGAGGAGGTGCCTGTAAGGCATAGCCTGGTAGCCACCCCTCCCTAAACCAAATTGACGAAATAAAGCTGTTTCCTCCTCCTCCTCTGTCAGAAGTTTTTGCGTCAGAGCGGTGTCTTCATGATGTTCAAAAAAGAAAGAAAAAAAACTCAACGATGTATACTAAACGACAGACAGCTGAGGGGAAGGAGGAGGGCAGGTATGTTAACCAGCAATGCATTTGGTTGGCTACCCTACTGTGAGGGTCGGGAAAGAGGGAATACGAAGATGAGATAGCAAGTTGCTAGAGATTCATGGTATATAAGAAAGTGAAGGCGTACGAATCACGGAGAGGTTAGGAAAATGGACAACACCCTTCTTCGATAACTGTTCTTGTGTCCTTCATTTTGTACGCCTGCCTTTCCTTACCATCAGTATACTGTATAGCTATCGTACAATCCTTACTTTCTGTGGTGCACAATCTATAGCGGCGCTGCGGCGAGGTCTTTCTGCCGCACATCGCCTTGCCTTCTTTTCTGAGTTTTCAATTTCTCTTGTCACCTAGAGTAGCATTTTTTTAACCCGATCACGTACGTAAATGATTCATGAGGAAGTCCCCTATAGTCGGCGACTGAATTGGGGACCGCTTGGTGTCTCGTTCTTCATTCGGTAGTAGTTTGAAGGCCGGCCGTTACAGTTGCACGTGAGCTCGGCGACTGTATAGCCGCCCGTATACTATATATTACTTGAACGTGGGGCAGTCGAGGGATGGAAACATGAAAGAGGACCGTGGACCTCTCTATAAGTGCTCACGCACTTATTTTCTAAGTTTCGCAAATTCCACCATACGCGTTTCTATCCTTCGACTGTCCCCACGTTGAAGCACTGACTTCAGCTCCGACAGAGCTCCTTAGCGTAGACTGGCTCGCTGACGATCTTTCACGGAAGCAATAATTAAGAAGATGACGTAGGTCAATATCGCTGTAAAGCATATACGTCACATACCTACTAAGAGTTCGTAGCACAGCACCGTAGATATGAAGAGAGAGAAAAAAAAAAAAAGGTTAAGACCCACGTCGCGCAAGCCGAATGTTCTTTTTCAAATACCAACGTGTGTCGTCGCCTATTAAACTATCTATTCACATTGGCGCAGCAGATGCAAGTGATGACGTCTTTACACGCTATCGCCCTTTCTTTTTTATTTAGTCTTTTTTTTTCAACGCAGATATTGTACCTGCGTGTGAGGTCGTCAGCATAGTGCGAGCCCAAGTGTGGACTTGGTTGTTTTCGCACGTACATAATCATCATGGACTTTCATCTTTGTCTTCACTTTCAGCCTCGTGAGTGTCTTCTATATAAAGCGTTCGGTCGGCCTCCGTCTCAAGTGGTAGGGGTGCTGGGACGGACGTTCGGTCATCTTGAGATGTCTCCAAGATGTGAAGGCGAAGAGAACGAGGCGTACTATACAGGGATCCATAGGTTTCCCGCGTGATGATGATAAATATGGAGACAGAGCACGCCATCTCTGGAACAGCGCGAGCTGACACCGCAGACGACTGTCGGTGGGGGGGGACACGCTGAGCCGGTCGATCAACATCGGACACGACGCATTCTTTTTTTTTTTTTTTTTTTTACCTTTGACGTCATCAGTCTCAACGCAGTTGTACGCATTATTATGTGCCTCACTGAGCAGTCATCAAAGCTGCAGCTGCAGAACTACCAGAAACCCTTTCGCTGAAGGAAGGGATGTAAGATTATCAATACATAAAATTAGCCGTATAACTACTATCACCACACTGACTTTAGGAGCAGAAGAGTGGTTCACGGTGCGATGCACAAGGAGGCATTATTTCACTATACCTGCTAGTGTCTTCATTTCATAGGCACGAAGATAAGGGAAGGCTCTCACGATAGGAAATCAAGTAGCGTTTATACGTTGCGTTCGATGAAGATTTAAAATTCGTTCTGTTCGTAGACATTTCAACAAACTCCTATACACACATTGTTACGCACAGCTTATGAAAGAATAAAGGAACAACAACAACAACAAAAAGCGTAAGCCATGCTCGGTGCTATACTGTTCGGCACATCTGGATCCTTTTTTCCCTTATATTTCTATATATTATTTTCCTATATTTTCAAAATAACAACTTAAACACGACTGCTTACGAAGTACAGCATCTTGAACAGATATTGGGAAATCATTCCAAGGACCAGCGCAGTTCTTGAAGCCAGTCTCGCTTGGACTTCTTTTACGAGCCAATAATGCCCTGTGAATAATTAGTGCCAATAATGCAGAAGTACTATGAATAACTGCCGTATAAATCAAACGGCAGCTCAATGCCCAGCTGAGATTGTTCTTTTTTTTTTTTCATCGTACCGATGTCAGTTAGCCCTGAAAATCGCATCAATACCTCAAGCGTTCTTGCGGATATGCGCTGGTGAAATTCCAAGTTCATACGAGAAGCATATCGACAGTCAATATCGGCATCACTTACACTTAAATACAAGAATTCAGACAGCGCAGCACGGTATAAACACGAGAACCACAGGACACAGCGCTGTCCTGTGGTTCTTGTCTGTGTCGCGGTGTTTAAACTATGCCATTTAACAAGATGTAGCAACCAGCGCAATGGAACCCGCTGTAAATTTAGACTTTGTTTACGCCATACCGGCAGAAGAAGTGATGCCGTATTCGTATGTTTCTTTTTTTTTTTCGGTTACATTGGGAAAAGTCCGCAAGCGCGTGCTTCAGCAGCTGGTCGGATTATGATAAATTTACCAGAGGCAAGCACGACAGCCAGCGGCACAGACATCTGACGACAAAGCGGCGCACTGGCGTTGTTAAAAAAAAAGCAAGAAAAAAAAAAGCAAGAGAGAATAAACATGGGTAAAGGCGGGAAATGGCGACCTGGGAAATGCGTAGAAGACGCGAAAGAAATGAGAAAACAGAAACAGCGCGCGCTTGTCTCAAGACCCTCTGGCTTCGGGCGGGAACGCCACAAGCGATGATGATGTAGCTTCCTCTTTGCGTTCGTGTACAATCACGACGAAACGAAAAGGAAAAAAAAAAAAAGAAAAAACACTAATGCGTAAAATTTGTGATGCGGCGGCAAACTGCGACGGAGAGTCCTTGTTTTTTCCAGTCCGTATACAGTATTTTTAACTACAGCGCATCACTCCCTGGAGAAATTTAGAAAAGTGAATGGTGACGAGTTGTGGCTAATAAATTCTCTTCCTCAATAACGTCCGCGATTCGTCCCAGTAATCGCGGAAAGAACACGTGTGTTAACGCATTTTGAGCGAAATTCGCAAATGATGCGAATCATTAAAATTTGTAGCTTATTTTCCACGGACTGCGCCAACATGGTTACTTACACAAATGCCGACAGTTAAATAAATTTAAGCGATCTCGCAACTAACTGCGGATATATTGCCAAACGGCGACTGGACGGTACTGCAAATCGTGTTGTATATCCATAAAAACAGTCGTACGATTATATTTGGCGAGAACACAGATGAACTACGCAGCTCAGACGGCACTTATGGGAGGTAACACGGTCAGGCCACGGTTCTCTATTCAGTCTTGCCTATGTACAACTACTCTTTTTTTTTCTTTTTCAGCGTCTACTGCCGGCTTACCAGACTGGCTGTGGATTGAGAGAACAGAGAGCTTCGCCGACGACCGCGGTAAACGGACCGAAGCAAACCGCCCGATCTCGTTCCTTTTTTTCTCTCCTGTTTCCCACGCGTCTGCGCCGCTGCAGCCGACGGAGAGGGGCCAAGAAACGCGCGCGCGCGAAAACAAGTCCCCCAAAAGAAAGAGCCACCAAGAAGAAGAAGGCTAACCTCCTCTAGCCAACGGTTATCGGGCGATGCCTGGTGCGGCGGCGCTTGCTCCGCTTGCTGCAGGGCGTTCAACGAGTCTTTCAAATCCTTGGTGAAGCTCAACGGGTACCCCTGAAGTTTGGGCGGCGGCGGAGGCTGCTGAATGGGGCAGCTACACAGGCGGCAGTTCGGGGGCACTGACGACGAACAGGGTGGGGCGAGCCGAGCACGACGGGTGGTGGTGGTGGGCCAGCAGCCGAACACCTCCATCTACGCGGCCACACGACGGGTCGTTGTGGACGCTGCGACGGCGCAGCGGAGCCAACGCGCGGCATGCAGCGAGGGGCTGCTGCTGGTGCTCCTGCTACCGGCGGCGGTCGGGCGTTGGTGCTGATGCTCACGGTCCGCCGTGCTTGCAAGCGCCTAGGATAAACGCGCGCACACGGCAAGCAGTACGCACACCGTCACAACACACGGCACGGGTACGTTGCACAGCACAGCACACGGTGCGACGGCCGGGCGGCGAGCTCAACGCGCGTCTGCCAAAGCGGGCGTCCCACTAAACAACACAACGCGCGCGCCACGGCGTCGTACGGCAGGAGAGTACACTGGCCCGGCGGTGACGCTTGGCGCTTCGGGCTCCCGCCACCAGGGGTTTGTTTACGTCCTCGGGAAATGACCTTCTGCGTACTCGCGTCCCTAGGCGAGTCCCTAGCGGTCCCTAGCGAATTCCCCAACGGTACCTAGGCTTATCCCCAGGACGCTCCTCTCCGGCGTCCTACGCCCGCCCGGACGGCCCCTCCGTCCGCGGCGCGACCATAGCGCGACGCCGGCGATCGACGCGCCATTTTGGCCCCTCTCCGCTCTCCCGCTGCGGTGCCTCGCCCTCACCGTCATGGAGCGCGCCACCCTCAACCCCTCAACCCGCTCGCGTACCAGGGCACCGTTTTCGCAGTGGCGAGCTCTTTCCGGAAGGGTACGCACACAATAGCGCAGATGAGGCCCAGGTTATTTTTGTGCCCTGGCGACCTTCGTCACTGTGCTGCTCTCTTGCTTCTCGTGGGCCGCGCAGCATTGCAAAGCTTTCGAGTTTCCTAAGTCACATTGCCCAGAAGCCGGGCAAGAACGTTGCTTCCTGTGCGAAAAATCAGCACATTCGTTTGAAAATCGTCACACGTTTACGTGACGGTTGTGCATCGTGCCATGCCACAAGCTTTCCACTTGGCTCTCTGAAGTTAAAAGCGATTCATGATCCTTATGGCGGGATTTCTTAGATCCGGTTGCGCCCACACGTGTAATGTATACTGTGTTGTGTGATGTGTAACATGTGCAACATGTGTAACGTACAGCATAAGTCAGGCCCGAAATTTCGGCTTGCAAGACAATGCAGACGCTAAGGTTTCTAAAACGCGCAGTTAACCTGGCATTCGAGAATATACTATCGAATGATTACGGAGTCCGTTTGCGTAAGCGGAGAAACGTGATAAGCTAAAGAAACAGTGCAATCTCGGACAGAAATTTCCAGCAAGCAATATACGAACTTTCGCGCGTTGGCATGGGAAAAAAATAAAAGCAGAAACTGTAAACGTACTGGCGCACAATTGTCACGTTTCATCGCAACCCACCTGCGGCCGGTTGTTTCTTCATCAATTTTCATTTTCCAATAATTTATTATTTATTTAATTCAATTATTAATAAGTAGAAGTAATTTCCCCTATGCGGTCCTCGTTGTCTTTGTTTGTTCGCTTCCTACAATATGACTAAGGGCTCCTCTATTTCCTTCTTCTCCTTCACACCCACGCACACACACATATATAAGCACCTTCTGGAAGTCCCAGGGGTCTGTTTTACCACTGCCTCAAATCTACCCAAGACTTTGCAAACGCCCTCACTGTACATCCCTGATGCAATTCCTTCAATATACCCGGCACTTTTCATATGCTTTACTATATGCGAACTTTGTAAGTCTACGTTCTCCCGCACATATGCAACGCGTGTTCCTGCGCCGACTCTATACCGGCGCCGACGTCTAGCTGGGCGTTGCGACGGTCTGGTATGACTGCGTCGCTGGCTATTCTGGACGCCGTATCCTAGAACCTTCCTCCACTCAAGATTGCAGAACCGCCTGCCGATGGGCGTAATCACTGCGTTTGGATGACACATTCTCGGCAGTTCGTGAGAAGTGGAGCGTCTTCTTTGTCGAAGGGGCGGTGCTGTAGTGAAATCCATTGGTCAAATCGATGGAGTGATCGCTCATTAACCGCTGCCCTCCGACTCCGCGTTCTGCCCACTGGACTGGTCAGATGGCCGCCTCGGGACTCCGATTCGTGCTGCTCTGATGGCTGTTCTTTCATTAATGTCGAATTCCGATGACGGATCGAGTCGGAGTGGGCGACCGACTCCGAGAGCGGGCGACTGATTACGTCGTAGAGCGATGCCTATAAATCCGAAATTGGGACACGAGCCCTGTCGCAACCAGATACACAGGTATACACCGCGTCATTTGCGTGCCGGTTCGTTTGCACCTCCGGCCGCCAGCGGCGCATTCTCGGTAATGCATGGTGTAGTGAGCACGACCCTGCAGAGACGTGGAGAAAGGCGGCAATACAAGCACTATTTCCTTTATTGGTCGTTATTATTGGCCTTATTGGCCTTATTGGCTTTGTAGGTCGTTTGACTGCTCCCAAGTTCACACTACATCTAATACACATACGTGCAAATGCTCAAGAATGCGGCCGGGAAGACGGCCGCTGCAGTAGCTGAGGCTGTCGCTTGCGGCAAGTGCACGGTCCTTCAGTTCCCTTTCATGTCCCTTTTCCCTAGCGTATCCACATTTCAATGAATAATGCTAAATTAGAAAACAGTTATTTAGCCCCATGCTTCTCCTCGCTTCATTGTCTGCAGGCGTAACCCGGTTTTAAATAAAAAAAAATCGAACCCCGCTCTGTTTTGCTTGCCTTCTCGTCGCTATTTCGACAAGCAAATTCGACCAAAGCTGCATTCTCTCCAGCAATCTGAGCAGCCACCGCCTTGCGTTTCGCCAACACATTCCTGGGTATACATGGCAGCCGAAGCCACGAAATAGCGAAGCCGAGCACTAGGCATATTCCCCCCTACACCCCCCCCCCCCCCCCTACAGTGCACGAGACAGGAATGCACCTTTCGCTGAGAAAATATTCGCCGGCCTTTCGAAGTACTTGGAGGCGGCATTCTCGGCGCCCCCATCTTGAAAACCGAGGTGAAGAACAAAGACGCCGGCGGAGAGGCAAAGCGTGTGCCCCGTTACAGCGCAGACGGGGCGAAGCTCAACCCTCGCCGACCAAGTGGCTTCCCGGAATCCTAGAGGTTGACCCTTGTCTGACCACCCCGCAGAGTAAATGGACTTGTTTTGGTTCACGGACTCGCCAAGACGCCGTGAGGAACATTGGGAATCGTTTTTTAAGGAGGCGCCGCGTAAAAGTGTTTTTAGGGGCTGTCGCTGATTTGCCCCGAGGCGTAAACAGTGAACACGAAAGCTAAACCGATTTGATAGCACGAAAGCTCGTTCGACGTGCTCCTCTAGGATAGAGTGTGTGGTGTGTTTGTATGGACGACCCGTTTATTCGACATCTGCGAAGGACCAAAAGAAAAGCCAATTTTTATCGTGTAATTCAACATGAATTATATTATCGTATCGAGCGCTGTGCCTGGTATGCCAATTGCATTTCTCTGCATTGTCCGGAGTAGCACGTCAGGCAAACAGCCAGGCTAACATCTCCAGCATATCACTAAATCTTGTTTCTCTCTCTCTCTTTCTGAGCAGCCTTTGCAAGTTGTATTCTTTTGTTTCAAATGCACTGTATCCAATTCTGTAAAACCCACTCCTGCTTAAGGCCTGAAATACAGACTAGCAGTACCAAATAAATAAATAAATAAATAAATAAATAAATAAATAAATAAATAAATAAATAAATAAATAAATCGAAGGAAGACTTTCAGAAGACCTTCAGAAGAGCGCTTCTCCACACTGCACATATTTCTTTTTACAGTGACTGATCGCTAACGTCGTTTGCACATCACGGCGGACATTCTCATTACAACTGCACACACGTTGAGTACGGTAGCTCCTCTGAGGCTGCATCTGAATTTCGGGTTACGGACGGGCCTGGTGGTGCAGCTGCAGTGCAGAGGAGCTTGCTTCCGAGCCTCCATGAGCAAACACCCCCGGGCTCCAGTTGCGTTCGCGGAGCCGTCGCACGTCGCCAACAAAGGTCGCCGTTGTAGTGGGTCCCCGGTAATTGCTATCATCACGTCGTCATGCCAAAGGAAAAATAATATTGCTCCATAATATTAACGAAAAAGAGGGACCTTCAATTGCTACCGAGTCTGACGGTTAACGCTGCACCAAACTGAGCCACCACGACGCCGATGAAGTGCGAGCGCTTATGAGCGGATATCCGGCAGTTCAGTGTTACACAATTCTGTCAGCATGCGCCTTACGCTGACATCATTTTTGGCCCAGTAACACTATCTGCTAAGAGTTCGTTCGGGCCTCTCCTATATCCGAAAACTGCCTATATAGCATGACTTCTTTTATTGTGAGAAGAATTGGTTCGGTCGGGAAAAGCCGGTGGTTCATGGAGTAACAGAATGATGGTATCGGATTAGAGTGACACATTGATGCAGTAATGAGATCTAGAAATATGCGGGTATAGGCTGTGTTTGGTAGACAAAGAAAAAAAAAAGAGGGAGACGGGGAAGAGTGACGCCTCTTCCCCGCAGTTAACTTGGTTAGTCTTTAACGATGATGAGAATGAATTAACGGTAATGACGGTGGTGGTGGTGTTGATGCTGAATTGAACATCCAGTACAATTTTCTTAACCTCGAGCTTTGCAATTTCTCATTCCGGCCTACGACAGGAACGTACAATTTTCTTAACCTCGAGCTTTGCAATTTCTCATTCCGGCCTACGACAGGAACCCAGTTTAAGCGACGGGTTTGGCTTGCTCAGGGGGCCCATCATCATCATCATCATCATCATCATCATCATCATCATCATCATCATCATCATCATCATCAGCCTGGTTACGCCCACTGCAGGGCAAAGGCCTCTCCCATACTTCTCCAACTACCCCGGTCATGTACTAATTGTGGCCATGTTGTTCCTGCAAACTTCTTAATCTCATCCGCCCACCTAACTTTCTGCCGCCCTCTGCTACGCTTTCCTTCCCTTGGAATCCATTCCGTAACTCTTAATGACCATCGGTTATCTTCCCTCCTCATTACGTGTCCTGCCCATGCCCATTTCTTTTTCTTGATTTCAACTAAGATATCATTAACTCGCGTTTGTTCCCTCACCCAATCTGCTCTTTTCTTGTCCCTTAACGTTATACCAATCATTCTTCTTTCCATAGCTCGTTGCGTCGTCCTCAATTTAAGTAGAACCCTTTTCGTAAGCCTCCAGGTTTCTGCCCCGTACGTGAGTACTGGTAAGACACAGCTGTTATAAACTTTTCTCTTGAGGGATAATGGCAACCTGCTGTTCATGATCTGAGAATGCCTGCCAAACGCACCCCAGCCCATTCTTATTCTTCTGATTATTTCAGTCTCATGATCCGGATCCGCAGTCACTACCTGTCCTAAGTAGATGTATTCCCTTACCACTTCCAGTGCCTCACTACCTATTGTAAACTGCTGTTCCCTTCCAAGACTGTTAAACATTACTTTAGTTTTCTGCAGATTAATTTTCAGACCCACCCTTCGGCTTTGCCTCTCCAGGTCAGTGAGCATGCATTGCAGTTGGTCCCCTGAGTTACTAAGCAAGGCAATATCATCAGCGAATCGCAAGTTACTAAGGTATTCTCCATTAACTCTTATCCCCAATTCTTCCCAATCCAGGTCTCTGAATACCTCCTGTAAACACGCTGTGAATAACATCGGAGAGATCGTATCTCCCTGCCTGACGCCTTTCTTTATTGGGATTTTGTTGCTTTCTTTATGGAGGACTACGGTGGCTGTGGTACCGCTATAGATAGCTTCCAGTATCTTTACATATGGCTCATCTACACCCTGATTCCGTAGTGCCTCCATGACTGCTGAGGTTTCGACTGAATCAAACGCTTTCTCGTAATCAATGAAAGCTATATATAAAGGTTGGTTATATTCCGTACATTTTTCTATCACCTGATTGATAGTGTGAATATGGTCTATTGTTGAGTAGCCTTAACGGAATCCTGCCTGGTCATTTGATTGACAGAAGTCTAAGATGTTCGTGATTCTATTTGCAATTACGTTAGTAAATACTTTGTAGGCTACGGACAGTAAACTGATCGGTCTATAATTTTTCAAGTCTTTGGCGTCCCCTTTCTTATGGATTAGGATTATGTTAGCGTTTTTCCAAGATTCCGGTACGCTCGAAGTCATGAGGCATTGCGTATACAGGGTGGCCAGTTTCTCTAGAACAATCTGCCCACCATCCTTCAACAAATCTGTTGTTACCTGATCCTCCCCAGCTGCCTTCCCCTTTTGCATAGCTCCCAAGGCTTTCTTTACTTCTTCCGGTGTTACCTGTGGGATTTCGAATTGCTCTAGAGTATTCTCTCTTTCATTATCGTCGTGGGTGCCACTGGTACTGTATAAATCTCTATAGAACTCCTCAGCCACTTCAACTATCTCATCCATATTAGTAATTATATTGCCGGCTTTGTCTCTTAACGCATACATCTGATTCTTGCCAATTCCTAGTTTCTTCTTCACTGCTTTTAGGCTTCCTCCGTTCCTGAGAGCATGTTCAATTCTATCCATATTATACTTCCTTATGTCAGCTGTCTTACGCTTGTTGATTAACTTCGAAAGTTCTGCCAGTTCTATTCTAGCTGTAGGGTTAGAGGCTTTCATACATTGGCGTTTCTTGATCAGATCTTTCGTCTCCTGCGATAGCTTACTGGTATCCTGTCTAACGGAGTTACCACCGACTTCTATTGCACACTCCTTAATGATGCCCACAAGATTGTCATTCATTGCTTCAACACTAAGGTCCTCTTCCTGAGTTAAAGCCGAATACCTGTTCTGTAGCTTGATCTGGAATTCCTCTATTTTCCCTCTTACCGCTAACCCATTGATCGACTTCTTATGTACCAGTTGCTTCCATTCCCTCCTCAGGTCTAGGCTAATTCGAGTTCTTACCATCCTATGGTCACTGCAGCGCACCTTGCTGAGCACGTCCACATCTTGTATGATGCCAGGGTTAGCGCAGAGAATGAAGTCTATTTCATTTCTAGTCTCGCCGTTCGGGCTCCTCCATGTCCACTTTCGGCTATCTCGCTTGCGGAAGAAGGTATTCATTATCCGCATATTATTCTGTTCCGCAAACTCTACTAATAACTCTCCCCTGCTATTCCTACACCCTTAGCTGGGTAACCCTTAGTATAGGTGCACAAATTCGCATTTATAAGGTACATTGTAACTGATATATATTAAGTTACATTGTAACTAATACAAAATATAAGGTACATTGTAACCAATATAAAATAAAAGGTACATTGTTACCCTTGAAAAATATGCAACTTTAGAGGTTACGCTGTACACCCTTAGCTGGGTAACCCTTAGTACAGGTGCACAAATTCGCATTTATAAGGTACATTGTAAATAATATATTATAAGTTACATTGTAACTAATACAAAATATAAGGTACGTTGTAACCATTATATTACAGGGTACATTGTTACCCGTAAAAATATGAAGCTTTAGAGGTTACGCTGTAGTCCTTTATTTTCTAAAAGCAAATGTAACCTCTAAAGGATGTGTTAAATTTAGGGGTTACTTCAGTAACTTATACGGATATTTTCTTCTTGATTGCATTCTATTTTTATAGCCAAACTAGAAAATTTGCACTGTTCCACTACAAGATATTGCCATCTCGAATTGGGGCGATATTGTCATGCCTGCCAGCTGGCTATGTTCTCACCTCAGATTATAGTTATGCTGGTGTTTAAATTGTGGGACTATAAAAGAAGAGACTTTCACTGTCAATGCATTTCATTAAAGCTTTAAAGACAGCATGTAATTTGCTCGGGTTGGTGTCGACCCAAACATTTGTCTTTCAGTCCCATAATTCAAACTTCTACATGACAATCTGTGGCGAGAAGAAATCAGAGGCAACTGACAGGCATCACAATGTTGGCCCCATTCGAGATGCAGAACATTTTCAATCATGACGCCATGATAGATTTTATAGGTTAGCTATAACAATACAGCGCAATCACAATAAAGACATCTGAATAAATAGCCGAAGTAACCCCTAAATTTAACATAGCCTTTGGGGGACAGTTCCTGCTTGACTGCCAATATAACTCAGCTGTGTGTTTCTAACATATACTGCCTCTGAGTTAATGTCCCTCTAAAATATGTGGAAGCCAAAAATACCTTCAGTTCCTAGAGTATTACATACTTGTGCAGAAAAGCCACTATTTTTTAAAAATCCATCTTCCAAAGGCACAAAATTACTTGAAGTACACTCAATGAAGAAAAACACTTGGGGAAGCAACATATGCATGAGTATTGTAGATTGGCCATAATAATTTAGTTCAGGTGAGCAAAAGCATACTGCAAAGCGCTGCTGGCAATAATATTGTGACAATGAGTTGTTTTAATGTAGTTGAAGGCAATGTCATTATTTCACTTCCTAACTATGCACCTAGCCTTTGTAATAAGCTGTTCCGTTTAATATTCTGTGAATGTTCTCGAAAAATAAGTTGGAGTACTCTCAGGTACGAAATTCTTTATTACAAGTTTTTTGTTGAACAAGGTCTGATACAAAAATACCATCCATGAGACCTCCCATATACAGTCATTGAAGCACCACTGTGTGAAATGACAAACATCAGAATTGATGCCATTTAATAACTGCAATACTAGATTTCTGCACAGGCACAGATATATACCGATCTGCTCACTGAGCAAAGGGCAAATAGAGTGCATTACATTTTGCAAAACAACCATCTACGTGGGTGAGTTAAATGCTTAAGCTATGTTTATAAGAAATTCTGAGGCCTATGAATACACAAATGAAATAAAATTAACCAGCCTTCACCACAAGGGAGAGGAACAAATGACTAGAGCAAGTAAATGCACTGCTTGTGACTAGAATTAAACAATGTATGACGTGAAAAAAACAGCTGCTTATGGTGTAAGCCTCTCCCATCTTTGGAGCTAACTAACCGCATTGAAGTAAATCACACACTATGTTGTTTTTTACTTTCACTTCAGAGTTGGTGAAAAACATGGAAAGCAGCGCGAACAGCACTACTCCCTAGAGTACATTTTTACTGCTTAGGAGCGCAGAGAGACGTTTCAGACGGGTAGAAAGCAGTCCTTTCACTAGCTTGTCTCATGGCAGCACAACTTTTTGCACGAGAGCAAGGATTTGGTAAAATGCAAATGGATATTCTAGGTTTTTAACATAATATGCCAAAAGGCAAAAAATAAGTGCCCGTTGTAGTTCAGACGTGGAGACAGTGATGACTTCGGCTTGGCTGCCAGCAAAAATACACATCTTCTCAGGAGCGCAGTAAATGTGAGGTGCTGTTACTTGGAGCTCATCAGCTGGCAATGCCATCTATGAAAAGAAATTAAAGATGATATAAACCACTGCCCGAAATTTATTTATGTAGTTTAGAGCACGGCATGCATGTCGCATTTTCCCACATAATAACACAAAGAGATGTACGAACAAGGGCAAAAGGAGAGAAGTCAGCTAGGAAAGCTGGCACTAGTAAAACGGGCAGGTGTGTTACTCACAGTCAACATGCATTGACTTTGCCTTAGTAGTTTGGATTTCCTAACTCACTGAAAACAACTAACGCTCAAAACTCGCATCTGTAGCCTAGTGTAGGTTGAGCCAGTTCCCCTGCGTTGTTTTCTTAATTGTTCGCATCTCTTACCAAAGTTTTCGTGGAAGAAATATCTCCACAAAAAGAATGAATAAAGTCCCTTCTTATCTGTGTAAAAAATTTTATTCAGCCCAGGATATAAGCAGAACTTATTTATCTGCTGACATCTGTAGCCCATTATTTTAATGCTCGTAAATGAAAGGCAAGAAGAGGTCACACAACAAGCAAGACAATGCACAAGATCTTCTCCCACGGCATAGATGTAAACCACATATCGGCACCATCAATAGCATATGAACCAATATATATATATATATATATATATATATATATATATATCGGGCTGGTATTGGTAGTATAATAAAGAAAAAGATGGTGCGCCACACACTGTTATTGCACAGTACATTTCTTTCCGAACGTTTCGCTTTGACAAAGGCTGGTCCACCAGTCAAAATGTACGTCGCACTTTTTTTTTCTTTATACGCACTCATGTTCACTATACTGACGTCACTACATATAAACGATCTGTCCAGACCAACATTACTTGCAAGAAAACCTAAGCCAAAACTATTACTATTAGAGCCCATTAGACCAATTTCATTTTATACACATTAGGACACATGATTGTATCTGAAAGCTGATGAGAATCGTCGTAATAAAGCAGGGCTGTTCAAGCAGCAGTACTTTCATATCGAATTCAAGTATAATAGAAAGATGAGCCCTGAATATAGAATCAAATCCATTTTATATGCATGAACTAAAGTACAGTGCGTAAATTGAGATTTTCTGTCATTTGGTTTCAAAGTTGTTGCAGTTGTCAGGATGACAAGCAACTTCAGAGAGAGGCACTAGCTCAAATTCCTTTCATTTCTCAGGACACCTGCACTGTACCAGCATACCTCAGCTTATTCTGGAATATTGTGGTCACTTTGGTCTACGTCTGCATTCTTTTCAGCAAAGATGCATCCGAACGACACCACACTAGCAGTAAATATTCCTGAACGGCAAACCGGCCTCCACTGACGTAGAACGTCTGCCGCGCGAGAGGTGTCTAATGTAGACGGAAATTCGGCCGGCGCACCGCCCGCCGCCAAAGCCACCTTGCCGCCTCACGTCCGACGGGCCAATCGACGACCGCGAAGCTGCGCGCCTCCGCCACCGGCAACGCAAACATCGGCTGCAGCTTCTGTTCCACGCAAATCCCCGCAAAACAATTTCCACTACATAAAGTGATGCGTACATTGTACATGTTACGCAAAACAATATCCACTGTCAAACGTTAAACACGAACGAGAGCACGGATACCTGTCCAGCTCAGCTGCACTGCACGGCTCCCGACGGCAGACGACGGGCGCGGCTGTGCTCGCATCACTGCCAACGGCGCCGCTAATATTCGCGTATTTTCTTGCATTGTGTATAATTATTGCGAAGAGCGACAGCAACGGTATGCAATATTGCGGCTTGTGAGCGTCGGTGATTCATTCCGAAGCGCCAGCCTTCGCTTCGACGTGAACCGGAAAAGGCCTAGCGACGATATCGGCGCCGCCGAGCGATGAGCGGCGGTAAGGCTGCCGACGTTGCCAGAACGACCACTCCTCGGTCGCTACTTCGCTGTACGAATGCGACACAAACGGGTCCCGGTAACATCATATGATCACATCCTATCTACGGCAAGTAAATCTCGCCGTTCGCGAGGAAAGCCGCCGTCGAATGGCGGCCCGCGAACGGCGCGCGATGGCCTGCCGTGCCGGTAACGTGGACAAGCCTTAAAGTGTCGTTTTTGAGTGTGGAAGAAACATGGATGTATTTCCGCGCAAATCGCTGCTTACCCCTTTGCTTTCTCTCTCTTTTTTTTGCACTTCCCTGACCTATAATGAAGGAAAAGCTGCAGCCTAGCTATATGCTGAATACAGACAAACCAGAACAATGCAAGAACACTTACCAAGTTCGTCTATTTTCCCATGCGATCCGGGGCTGTGGTCGCAGTAGTCACAGCGAATGTTCGCCGAAATGAGGACACTGAAGCGCTCACAGTCACAAAATGGCTCTTTGCAGCGGCCGCGCATTATCCCAAACAAGTCTCTGTTCGTCACTGCCACTGCCACTGACAAAATTGGCGCCGAAACTAGCAACAAAACACATATACACAGCTCACAACGCCATGTTTGCAGATACCTCCCGTCATGCAATGCTAAAACTATATACGGAAACGCGGAGAGATGACATAACAACATGGCCGCTGCTTCTGTACTGAAGTACAGTAACTGAAGCACGATGCGGACATTCTGATCCGGCTGCACATATTCAAACGAAAACAGAGGTTCGTTGAGGGTAAAACAAAAACACAATCTTATGGACATAGTGCGCTCTTGGAAACAATGCTGCTGCATTGAACATAATTATTCTTTATAGCTATCATGGTGGTAGAACTTCAGCCAACTGTACTTTTCATCTGTCTACAGGGCTCCGTGGTAATGGAGCGGCTGTATGCGGCTTTTCCGTGCTTGGTTTGCTGCGCTGACATGCATTGGCGCGTTGCATCAACCGTGTTGCTGCTGTACAATATAGGGAAATGTGGCGTGTTGCAGACGTTGACTCGTACCGTTGCTGAGTGCACAAAAATAATGGGAGAAACGTGCCAAGCGTTTTAATGATTGCATTTTGTTTGCTCCGAATTCGCACCTCGGCTGCAAAGATTGTTTGCTAAAATGCTCAGTTAATATATCTTCCGTTGGGGGCAACACTCATTAATTTCTTTGGACGCTTTCTGGGCAACGACGCATTGCGCTGGATGGCTGTAATATGAGGAAAATGTTCGCACATCAGTCTGCGATTGAGCTTGCTCCATGAATGCAACCAACCGAATTCGCACTGAGTAAACACGGCAAAAGGCCCTTCCAGGTTCCTACCATATAATAATAATAACCATACTTCTTTTTTCTCGCCTCATGAAGAAGGCAGAAGGGCCAGAGGAGCATTATTTTATCATGTTATAAGCTAAACGTATGTCAAAAGGGCTCCCCAATCCGTGAATGTGAGACCCATAAGAAACAACAAAAACACTTGCGGCGGCATGTGTCGGCAGCGGCATGCGACGGCAACGAGATAGATTTCTGCAGGACACATGTAGGGTCTGTGAAAAGTGCTAATTGTATATAATACTTGCTCAGTCGATGGTTGTACTTCCGGCAAGAATCGTCATTATTCTTGCAGAGCGTTCTTTTCCCGCTGCCTACTTCCGATATGCGGCTCTGCCGGCTCAATGAGTAATTTGCTTTCAGTCAAAATTTGCGACTGAACACCCGTACAAGTGCTTATCAAGTGGATCAACCATGTGTGCACGCAGGTAACTTATCCTGCGCTTTGTTAATGTGTAAATTGCGAACTTCCCCTCCATATATAATGTCTCCGTGGGGTCTCGGTTAAAGGTTACTAAAATTCTATAGGTTACAATATAGAGGTTACATGCTGGCAGCAGATCGATGTAACTAATAAGCAGCACCCGTCTCACTCAGTTTCGTCATTGTAACCCTTAGCATGAGCAATATAATGAAAACATCAAAAGGACGGGCGAAGTAACCGTTATTTTATTCGTTACTCACGTTTGTAGGTATACTTATAGGTTACCAAGATTAGAGTGTAGTGCCTATGCCATATTCCCCCCCTGCCTTGTCTCCAGCCTGCTTCTTGCCTACCTTGGCATTGAAGTCGCCCATCAGTATACCGTATTTTGTTTTGACTTTACCCAACGCCGATTCCACGTCTTCATAGAAGCTTTCGACTTCCTGGTCATCATGACTGGATGTAGGAGCGTAGACCTGTACAACCTTCATTTCGTACATCTTATTAAGCTTCACAACAAGACCTGCGACTCTCTCGTTAATGCTATAGAATTCTTGTATGTTACCAGCTGTGTTCTTATTAATCAGGAATCCGACTCCTAGTTCTCGTCTCTCCGCTAAGCCCCGGTAGCACAGGACGTGCCCGCTTTTTAGCACTGTATATGCTTTTTTCGGCCTCATAGCTTCACTGAGCCCTATTATATCCCATTTACTGCCCTCTAATTCCTCCAATAGCACTGCTAGACTCGCCTCACTAGATAACGTTCTAGCGTTAAACGTTGCCAGGTTCATATTCCAATGGCGGCCTGTCCGGAGCCAGGGATTCTTAGCACCCTCTGCAGCGTCGCAGGTCTGACCGCCGCCGTGGTCAGTTGCTTCGCAGCTGCTGGGGACTGAGGGCCGGGGTTTGATTGTTGTGTTCATATAGGAGGTTGTGGCCAAGTACTGCACCAGGGTGGCCAATCCTGCTCTGGTAATGGAGTGCGTTAGCGGTTCTGGTCACCGGGATCAGGCCACACTCCAGGCCTGTTTATGCAATTTTATCAACACGCGGATTTTCTTTTTTTTTTATCCGGTGGAAAATTGCGCGGCACCGGGATTCGAACCACGGACCTCTTGCACGCGAGGCGGGTGTTCTACCTCTACGCCACCGCTGCACCGCCACCGCAGGGGGCCCGCGGAGCTTCGAATATGCTTGCCCGCGGGTTCATCTCAGCAAAGTGGCGGTGATACCGGCAGTCAGCGAGCCCAACTTTTCCGCGATCTCGCCGCGTTCTTCACTGCGAGTTACCAAGCAGCAACTTTGCCAACAGTTGGACACACATCTGACTGTTGTTTCCTGACATGTGCTGAACTAACGCGGTGGTCCTAAAAAGGCCGCCGTGGCAGTGCAGCCAAACTGGCTCTGAATGAAGGACCAGCCTCAGGCGGAGAAGCTAACAGCGAGCTGTTTGTTGTTGTTACGCGTCGTGCGTTCTCAATGACACGTGCCCAAAAGGCCGCTACTCGCTGTGGGGGCAAGAATAGAGAACCCCTCCGTGCATCGTTCTCTGCCGTCCATACTTCCTTGTTTCTCGCTGCGCCTGGCACACGGGCTCGAGTCATCGACCATCCCATTCGCCTATTGTCAGACACTTTCTGCGGAAACACAAGGACCTTTGAGAAAGGTCACTCCTCTGCGTGAAGAAAAAACAAGTTGTGAAACTAGCTATCAGCGGTAAGTTGATTAAGCAAGGAGCAACACAAACGCGAAATATAAACAATTAATGATGCGAGTTATATGTCGTTTGACCGGCGACTTTCTTGATTTTGTTCTATATCCACGTAATTCTGTCATCGCTATATGAATGAATTAAGTTTCATTTTTTAAGGTGAAATCCTTAAGTGGCTCGTTGCAATGGTTCATACACTCTTAAAAAAGTTCGCACCCTGTGGTGCGTATCTTGTCCCACAACAATAATCGTCATCTAGCTGTATTGCCCGCATTTCCTTTCCTTAACGCTGCGAGCACGGCACTTCCAAGTCACGAATGACATGCTCTTTATCAGCGTGACATAATATTATCGACAGTAAAGTAGCGATCGCAGCATTTTGAAGAAAGGTAACGCAAGCAAGGCAGATGACGACTATTGTTCTGGGACAAATGTACGCCCCAACGGGTGCAAATGATTTCAGAGTGTATACACTCTTAAGCAAAATTACACCCTTTAAGCGCGTATCTTGCCACACAACGATAATCGTCATTTATCTTGTCCGCGTTTCCTTTCTTTAGCGCTGCGATCCCGGTACTTCTAAGTCACGAACGGCATGCGCGTTATCAGCTTGACAAAGCATTCTATGCAGGAAAGTAGAGAGCGCCGAGTTTTCAAGAGAGGAAACGCAAGCAAAGCGGATGACGATTATTGTTTGGGGACAAGATAAGGCGCGCAAGGGGTGTAAACTTTTTTTAGAGTGTAGTCCAGTGGTGCAAAAAATCAGTGAGCTAAAATATAGTATAATCAGGAATGGCTCATACCCAAGCTAGCAAGCAAAGATGCAATGGCTGAGAAACTTCTGAGGAGCGTCTTCAACGTTTACTGGCAAGAGGGTTGCGAGTGTGCCTTGGGGTTCCGCAGGCTACCTCGAGTTCTTTAGTAATTGCTGAAACTCGTCACTCACCATTTCCAGTCATACGAACGGTTGAAACATGCCGACATATTTATCGCATCTTAACCCAACACGAGAAGCATCCATTAAACCTCGCGCTTACCAAAAGAAACAGAAGCAAACTTCACGACGTTGTTCGAGAACATAAAGCATTATTACCAAGATTTGAATTATGCAAAGAGGATGTTTGTTACCCTCCCTAGGTGTTAAAATGTCCTAAAATGTAATTATCGGTTGACGGGATTATATCTAAGAGAGACATGTTCATAGTAGCCGCACAACAACTGGCACTCTTCCAAATTTACTCCTTATATTCCCAGTACATCCACGTTTATACAGCTAGATGGTTCGTGTCATAAAAATTTCTTGACTTCAGCATTTGTCATTCCACATTTAGCGCTAAAGCAAACATTTAAATTATCCCGAGAGACACCTTCCACCGTGGCAGAACTGTTTGCAATCCTGTGTGCTTTGCGTTTCATAGCATCAGAAAAACATTCGCAAAAATGGGTTATCTTTAGCGATTCGCAAGCCGCTATCACATTACTACAGAGCAATCAGAAAAATTCTTTGAACACTTTGCTATTGTTTGAGACATTCAAAAAACTTACAAAAGCAAGCGCGATGAACCACGTAATTGCATTCCAGTGGATACCTGGGCACTGCAATATTCCTGGTAATACTGCAGCGGACGCAGCTGCAAATCGGGCGCACAATAACGCGGAGACAACCAACCTTCCCCTATTGCGTAGTGAAGTCCGTCTGCTCCTGAGACAGATTTCTTGTCGCCTCAGCAAAACTACCTGGTTTGATCAGCAAACTAAAAACTCGGAGTTATACTTTATAGACCCATGCATAAACTTATCAATGCCGGGAAATCTAAGAGACAACAGAAAATTTGAAACATTGGTGCACCGCCTGCGTCTTGGTACTGCATTTACGAAACACTTCTTGTACAGGATAAAACGTGTCTCTAGTCCGCAGTGTTCTAATTGTAGCGATCCAGACGAAGATGTGCATCATCTTCTCCTCGAGTGCACGAAATACGATCCACAAAGAAGGGTACTGCAAGCAAATTTGTTGTTATTAGACAGAAGACCATTCACTCTAAAAAAGATACTTGGCCCATGGCCAACTGCGGGCCTTCAAAAAAGAGCGCTTCTTGCTCTAAAAAAGTTTTAGAGGACACCAACATTTTGGGAAAATATTAAGTATCAGATGATCCGAATACGCTAAATGAGTAACATAAACGTTGTTCGTGGTTCATAATTGGTTTCTGTAGTGATCACAACTTTTACGCAATATGTATAATTTTGTTCTGTACTTGCAGTGCATTACATGTGTTGTGTGTTTTCGCTGTTCAAGATATCTGACTTTATGTATGCGTACGTGGACTGAACTAATGCACAGAACTTTGCGACTCATGTATTGTCGGACTGTATATTTTTTATTCATCCAGTGTTCTAGTGAGTGCCATATTTTGTGTCGCTATTCTCCCTTTCTACGCAAATTTGTTTCCTTTGCCAAGTGACAAGGAGTAGCCGGTGCCACTATAAAGGCGCCAACCTCTCCTAATATTCATTTCAATAAAAAAAACGAAATAAAAAGAAAAAAAGTACAAACAAAGAAAGAACCAAAGCAAGATGAAAAGAATGAGAACGAAAGAAAGAACGAAATAACATTTAGGCGGCGCATCAGATGCTCGTATGTATTGTTGAAGCGGTCGACCTACAGCGCGATGCGTTCACTTCGCCCTGCGGCTCATTATGTCTTGCAAGTGGAACGACCCCTCCGATCGTATAACTTAATGCATTACCACGTGTGCAGCTGGCTTTTGCCTTTGTGTGTTACAGGAGTGTAACATGCTGCCGAACTCATCTGAACAGAAGGGGCTCACTTGACGTAGTCGGCAAGAGGGAGAGAGAGAGAGAGAGAAATAGAAGAGAGGAAAGTCTGGGAGCAGGTAAAACCTGCGTAATCAACCTGGCTAATTGACATTCAGTCTCCCGTCTGGTCTTTTCTTGCCTTTTTCCTATTCTTCGCACAATTTTATACAAACGACGGCATGGTTTCGCTCTCGGCCGCGCAACAGATAGCACAGAACAACCGTTGTGTCCGCGCCTGATTGAGGAGGACGGGACATCTGCTTGACACACACACACACACACACACACACACACACACACACACACACACACACACACACACACACACACACACACACGCACACACGCACGCACGCACGCACGCACGCACGCACACACACACACACACACACACACACACACACACACGCACGCACGCACGCACGCACGCACGCACGCACGCACGCACGCCGTGGTTGCTCAGTGGCTATGGTGTTAGGCTGCTGAGCACGAGGTCGCGGGATCGAATCCCGGCCACGGCGGCCGCATTTCGATGGGGGTGAAATGCGAAAACACCCGTATACTTAGATTTAGGTGCACGTTAAATAACCCCAGGTGGTCGAAAATTCCGGAGTCCTCCACTACGGCGTGCCTCATAATCAGACAGTGGTTTTGGCACGTAAAACCCCATAATATAATTTTTTTAACACACACGCACACACACACACACACACACACGCTAGATGCGCACTCGGTGCTTCAAATGACAAAATTCATCATATCTACCATGAATACGATGGTACACTTTATCATGAGGAACACACCATACGCCGCCGGCCGAATAGCATCACGGGCACCGCCGAAGCACTGACACACGTACGTTTTACAGTCTTCTCATGTTTTCTCGATAAGTGAGCATTAAGAGTTGCCATAAGAGGGTCTGCGCACATGGGAAAGCCAGCGCAGCGGCACGCAATTGAGGCTAAATATATGCGCGAGAGCCTATACGCTTCTGGTAACGTATTCATAAATATGATATATAGCCTTCCGTCGACGAGCCACTCACGCACGAGGCCATTGTGCCGGTCCACTGCTGCGGAAAATGTTCTGGTAGAATTCAAGCGATAACAGCCTCTTAACGGCGGCATGAAAGTCTACAAGTTATAGTATTTCATTAACAGACAATTACTTTTGGCATCATATATACTATACCCCGTCCGTCCGTCCACCCATCCGAAACGTCATCCCACTGTCGCCATGCCTTCGTCTATCGCCTTCTTTGTTCCATCGACGTTATTCTTTCTTCGTCTGTTTATCGTAATCACGCTTTCATCATTATATACCGTGATTATGCCGCCTATGTGACGTCAACGTCGTCTTTTCAACGTCGTCAGACAATCGCTGTCATCGGCATCCATTTTCAGACCGTCAGCGTCATGCCGTCATGCTCGCGCCGTCGTCGTCATTCCAGGGGCCCTATAACGTAACACTATTCCAATATGTTTTTATTCCACTCTTCTGACGTCAAATTTGCGTAACCGCCGAAGCAAGCATCGGGTGGTCACCCGCAGGGTTGTCTCTACAGACGAATCAAACGCTTTTCTCGTTCATAGGAGGTCACTTTTATTTGCTTGAAAAACGAATAACATTGCCTACACTGAGTGTCTTGTTTTATCTAACTGGTACACAAGAGGCGAGGAGCACGCTCAAGGGTAGAGGGATTCGATGGGGCCGAGCCACTGCACTGAAATTCGATAACCGGATAAGGAGGGTGGTGCCGCTTTCCCTTACTTAGCTTACGGTGGCTCGTCGACAATCGCGGCGGCATGCAACGAATTAACCCTTAAGAATGACGCTAAAACGCATCCTCAGCAAAGAAGAGTTGGCAGAACTAGGTAGTAAACATGCCGAAAGTGCTCGAAAACGTTACACGGCCACGCAAAAAGATTTATTACACGCAAATAGACCCAAGCTCTCCGGCAGGTGCGAGTAGCCAGTGCCTGAACAATCGTCGGCAGCCATCTTTTATTCCTTTCGGAACGGGGCAGCCTGCGGCTATTCAGAAGAAAATTCAGTTTCGTTCGGCATATTAATGCATCTTTAACGCGTACACGTCACTTTGACGCGGTGAGCTTTTGCGGTTTTGTGGCGTCGCGTGACAGGCAGGTGAAGTGCGTGCAGCCCGAGAACTCTTGACCAATAGCCGAGGACTTATGGCGAAAAGGCGTCGAATCAGAAATAACTATTTTTCTTTCGTTCGGTCAAATCATGATAATCTATGTGTGTACACGTCATATCAGATGGGCAGCTGTCGCGGTTTTCGTGACGTCGCGTCGTAACAGACAGGTGAAGCGGGGGTGGCTCAAAAAAGTTTTTCACCAATCGCGGAGGGCTGATTGCAGAATTGGAATAGAAAAGTTCGGAAAAGTTTTTCGTTATAGCGCCCCAGCTTCGGTATCCTCCATTGTCGTCATACACTCTTCGTACCTCTCGTTGACCTTATGCTGTCGTCGTAAGGCCACCATAATTTCAGAATCGTCATCTGTATAATTGTGGTCATGCCATCGCCGTAATACCACCTCTGTCGTTCCATCAACGTCACTCCTTCTTGGCCTTTCTACCATCGTCACTGCGTCGTTGTCATGCCCATGGCAGGGAAACCCTGGTAAACGACTGCCATAGCAAATTAGGCAGGTATCTTCGGTAACAGTATATTCCGCATATTCCCGAAGCATCAGAATTCTCGGGATGATCACTACAGAGGCTTTAAGTACATGCGACTTCCACAACACGTTGTGTCGCTACAATGCTTGAATGCTAATCGCTGCACCGTCGGCAGCCATCGGAGATGGGTTCTGGCACAATTTTTTTGCTACACATGCATACAACATGATAGCAATGCTAAAGGTGAAGCCCGTGAAGGCTTTTCGGCATGTGTGCCTCGATTTTCATAATTTTCGCAGCAATACAAATTGACGTCCTGTTTACAGCCTGCACCACACTTCAAAACTGACGAAAGAACACTAAGAAGCGCACAGCAAATGACATATTAGACAATTTGGACATGCATAAAAGAAAGAAATGAAAGCAACAACAGTATAAACAGGACCAAGGCGAGTGATTATACAGTGCTCATGTCAGCAACATGCGAGCACATATTCCTTGTTGGCTATCATTGGCTAACAGCTAGGCCGGCTACGCAGTTTTTCTCTGGCTCAAAACGTCAACATGGCGGAATTTAGCAGCGTTTATAATAGCAACCCCTGTACAATCGAGCCCCTAATCTGTGCTATAGGCCAGTTTCCGGACCTGATGTTCCATTTTTGCTCGGATATCTGAAGCCCTTCCGGTGTGCAAGCGGCGTATACGTTCCGACACCAAAGCTCAGAAGCAGTTTTACGAACGTCGAAGAGCAGTTGGAAACAGGAAAGTCACCTGGCGTCGTACATACAAGTTGTGGTGCGTAGACAGCGAACAAGCACGTACAAGTCAGCGATACCAAGAATTTTTCAAACAAAGGCAACAGGAGAATTCTATAAGCTACACGAGACACAAGGCTGCATATAACGTCACCGCACAGCATGACGTATCCACAGGCCACACGACCAACAGACAAAATTGATTACGTGTCCGTATATCTAGAATGTATTTGAACACTATACTGTGCGTACGATGAAGAGGGGCGCAGGCAAACTTCCCGCACTCTTCTTCAGGCACGTGCGATGCCTGAAGCATGTCACAAGGCGTATATAGTTAACCACGTGTTTTTGGACACTTGCTTTCGTTGTTAAGAAAGCTCCATAGGAGCAGCTAAAACGCCTGCATCTTAAATGCTTTAACTTGTTCGGTGTTTTGTTTTTATCTGCTATCACGTACCTGACCAGACGGGATTCCGCCCGGCCATTTCGAAATATGTGATTCACCGGAACATCGAAATATGTGGAAGGTTAAACAAGCAGTTTATCAAAATAGAGTGTGTTAGCGCTTTTCTTTCATCACCATCAACTATATATTTAACGTACGCTGCATAACTCAAGCGTATCCCAGAAATCTCTCATTACCCGTGTCTTGCGCCTGCTGACTCTTATGCGTGCATAGATCCTAATTTCATCACATAACCTAATCATTTCATACACAATCGACGGCGTTTTCCCATACCTGGCGCCCACTCTGTTGCCTCCAACAGAACAACACTTATTTCCTCTACGCTTCCTTGTAGTGACCATTTAATGTCATCGCCGCTATAACCTGCAGACGGGTGATGCAGTATAATGCAATTTGCGGAAGGCCGCCTTCACGGGGCTGCGAGATTGTGTATGCACACTTTCCAGAGCTTGTGGTCTCATCCTTTCAAAGCTCGGCCCGACGGTGAAGCCTCGCCTCGCTGACCTTCCTGCGTCGGCGGCGATGGCGTCTTGAGCACACAAAGGCCCTGCTCGCGAAAGGTCACCACGAAAAACAGGTGCAAGTGCAGCGAACGCCGAAGAAACGAGGCTCCACCTTCCTTACGATACGGACAGGAGACGGCGTCCTTGGGAGAAAAAAAAAGAAAGAGAAAACACGGTATGAATGCGGCCGCAGTGGCCGCAGGTGCGTATGCACGAAGCACACAAACATACGCAAACGCGGACGCCAAAGGTGCGCAAACATTTTAAGACACGTGACACTCGAAGCACAGCGAAGGCGACGCCGACGACATGTGCTGCTACCACTGCATGCTTCTGCTTCTACTACTATACTCGCGGACAACATTCTGTGGCGGTGAAGGGAAAGATACGAAGGCAAAGCGCGCACAAGTGAGAGCACTTCTGAAAAGAGTCCCGTGTTTTCATCCACGTGAGTTTAAGCTGGGGAAGAGAAAACGCCTAATTAGCAACAGTTAAATAAGATAAAACAGACCACTGAGCGTAAAAGTTTGCTTATCTTGCGGCTTTTCTCTTCCGCGTCTGGGCAAACGCGAAACCTTCGCACGTGAAGTTCCGTTGATTCAGCGTCTGTTCCGCGCAAAGAAAGTTGTCCGCGAGTATAGTGTTACTGCTGCTGCTGCAAGTGGCTCCACAGAGCAAGAGTCCACAAGTTGTAGTCGTTATATCATAATCATCATCATTATTATCACCACCACCATCTTTATGACCACTGTAGGACGGAGGCCTCTTCCAGCGATCTCCAATTGCTCCCATGTCTTGTGCCAGCTGACATCATCTTATGCAGGCAAATTTTCTCATTCAAACCCACCACCTAGAACACACATATGAAGTATTTATATACCAGGTGTTTCATTGTGTGCAGAATTGTCTTTCTTTTAAAATTTTCTTGTAAAAGAAGTGCCGTGGCTCTTATATTTTATATTTACCGTATTTACTCGAGTCTAAGCACCCCCCCCCCTTTCTTTTTTTTCACGATTGCGACGCCCAAAGTGAGAGGGGGTGCTTAGATTCGAAAGATATAGAATGACCCCCTCCCTCTTTTCGCGGCGACATCACGACGATATGGGTACGTATCGTCGTGATGTGTGTCTCTCATGCGTTCACAAGTAGATGAAGAATTGCACAAGCTGAAAGGCATGACTTTGAACTGTTAAGGCCATCGGGCCTTATAAAGGCAGTCTTCTCGTAGCCGATGTTGTCGACGGCAATCTACCAGTAGCCGGAACGAAGGTCGATGGAAGAAAAGTACTTCGCACCGTGGAGGCAGTCGAGGACATCATGAATGCGTGGTAAAAGATAAACGTCTTTCTTGATGATCTTGTTGAGGTGCCGGTATTTCGCGAAGAAGCACCAGGTGACGTCCTTCTTTTACAGCGAAGCTGTATATGGCTAATGTTTTGTGCATTCTTGTTCTCCGTGAACAAAAACTATCATCATAAATGGCTCATACCCCCTTAAGCAAGCAAAACATGCAACGGCTCATAGCCCCATAAGGCAGAGGCTACAAAGCAAAGTGAGGCGAACAGTGCATAAATTATTTCTAATCACGCACACAACATACAGAACAGCATCTCACGGGAGTATGAGCCATTGACGATGACAGTTTTCGACAGTTCCTTTTGGCATCTCACTGACGGCCAACAGGTTTGCCGACCGATTCGTGGAGTTTTTGCTTGCATTGCTCCCAGCTCGTCAGTTTTTTTCTCGTGATTTCGAAACCAGACACGTGCGCGCCTTTCAGGTAGAAAATTGTGTTTGCCAGCATAACGGTTTGGTCCCACCTGTTATGGGCGCTGACGCGTTCGTACATTTGTAGCCACTCATCGACATCAAGATTCTGCAAGTCGCGGGGCTGCGACAGGATGACTGTCGGTGTCATGGTAGCGGTTGCTTCTGACGGCACGGCGGCTGTCCCTGCACCGGCTCCGTCGGTCGTCATGTTGTTAGCAGCCAGCCTACGTCCTCTTCGGAGCTCCGTCGTGCACAGCAGTACCCAACACTTACACCAAGTATGTTGCGGAGGAAAGAAGCAAGACGGGAAAAGTATTTACAGTATGTACACGATTGACAAGTTGTTGTTGTTGTCCTTAGTGGCTGTGGCTCATACCCACAGCGGGGGATTGGCCATGAATACGGTGTTTAAATTAGGTGTATTAAAACAAGGAAGTTAACAATTTGAACGTCAGAGCTTGAAAAGTAAAATTGTTGTGTGTCGAAAAAAAAAAAAGCAATCAGAAGAAAACCGTGCATAAAAAATCAAGTAAATAAATAAGTAAATAAATAAATAACAGCTATGGTGGGGTGGTTGGACGGTCAATCTAACATGGTAATCGATTGGTTTCAATTAGTTAAGTTTGGGTTGCCAAGCAAACATTTCTGTGACTGAACCCAATAACGGAGACTGCAAAAGATAGGATCACAGGCACTGATAAATTTAGGCCAATATCGCGAAGCGGCATTTCCAGTAGTAGTTTTCTTACGACAGACAAACGCCTGCAAGACAAGAAATGGTCTATTGTCTCCGTTTCGCCACACAATGAGCATAATGGTGAGGGTACCAGACTAGACCTGTGTAGATAGAAGTTCAATGTAGCTATACGGCAGCACGGCCTAGTGATAGACACTTCAATTTTTCGTGTTTGGCAATAATGTATGTGCTAAGGCCACATAAGATGTTGGTAATGCACAGAGTTCGTAATTGCGGAGCCTGATACTGCCTGCATAATGACATTCCTGCAAAATTTAGCAGCAGTGACAAGTCCACAGCAGGCCAGTCACTGGAGCGTCGTCTTCTTCAGCCCCAAAGCTCGCGCTCCTCTTCCTCACTGTTGTGTAGAGCAGCGTAACAATATAAGAACTACGTATGCCTGTATGCAAAAGTGGTCTATCGTGTTTGTGCAGCTGAAAACATGGAGAGGAGGAAAGGTTCTCCCTTGACGAAAGCTTGCCTCACATCACCGGGAACACCGCGTGTAAAAGTGCCGCGCGATGTGGATCTGCAATTTTAACTCCGAACAAAATTTACCTCCTACCTCGTGCAAGTTTCGTCGCAGTGCCGCGGCCCACGCGGACCTTGTGCGTGTACAAGTGTCGAGCGAACATATTTACCGACAAACACTCGCAAGGCGAGCGGTGTTTTAGGAAAGCCATCATCATGACGCTCGTAATACCGGGAAACCCTGTGTGCGAACACGTAATCGAGTCAGAGACGCGGCGCGACCGCAGCGTTTTCTCCGTCTTGTCTGCAGCGGGCGGCTTGCGCGAAGTCGTGCTGCATAGCGCGCGGAAGCCACGTAAGCGCGCCCACGACCCCCGTTCGTCTCCCTTCCTATTGTTCCTTCACCCGTTTACGCCTCTCTTTCCGCATTCGCGGAAGAAAAGCAACGGCGTGCCCACGCACGCGGGGCACCCTCATACCCTTGGACAGACGCCGCCAACACTACAAGAAAGAACGCGCCTGCGTAAGCTGCTACGGTAATTGCGGACACAAGCACGCAGCCTACGCTGGCCGCAATGGCGAGTGTGTACGTGCGCATACCGTTGGCCGTGAATAAATCCGGCGCACAAAAGAGAGAAGTGGGACGGACACGTGCGCGCCATGCTCTCGGTCGAAGCGAGCATCTGGGGAAGAAACGCGAGCCGCGGTGCGAGAAGGGGGCCCCACGGAAGGCAGGGGCGCGCATTGAGGCAGGGGAGGCCGAAAGGAAGGCGCGAACAGGCCGCCACTTTGACGCCGCCTGAGGAGTTTTTTTCTGGAACTTGGAGGTGGGGCGCGGGGGGCTCGTTACCAAGTGGCGCCGCGCTCTTGCAGCGCGCCGCAACGCTATTACCACCATTGTTGTGGACGTGACGGCGAATAAATGAATGCGACGACACACTGCGATCGGGATGAAAACCAGTCGTCAGGTTCGTGTTAACGCAAGCAGGCCGAGGCGAGTTCAGTCGAGCCGCCAGCCAGGGGCGGATTGACTCGCCCAAGCCGCTAGGCGAGATGAACGCAAACGTACGTGGTCGGAGCCAGCTTGAGGTTAGGGAGTTGACCTTGCTGTTGTTTTGTGACCCAGTTTAGGCGACTACAGCAAAGCGCAGGACAAGTTCACACACTGCTGTATCGGCCAATAACCGGAAACGAAGCACGCAGGTAGGTTCCGCGAAAAGGGGACGCGGGAAACATCCACGCGTGGAGAGAAAACGGATTAGTGGCTGCGCAGTAGAAAAGGCACTAGATCTGCTCGGAACAAAAGGGCAGACGGCCCGAGCTGAAGGGCAGCGTTCGGTAGAGGGGCATGAAGATCAAAGGCAGCGGGTGCTTGAGGTCACTGCCACCACTAATGCCCATGCGCTTCCCAAATGTCCCGTCGAGCGTCTCGGTCACGGAAATTGGGCGACGTGACACTGCCCAGCCGGTTTCATGTTTGGCATCCGCGTGCGCCTTCTGAGAATGCCAGTGAAAACGGCGGTAGCTTTGCCACCACTTAGCCGGCTACGACCGAGGGATGCGTTTGTGTGCGACCGCCATCGGGTCCCAATTATGGTGTATGGATTTCAAGCGAACCGGCCCACGGCTGCACGGGAGACAGAGTTTTCTCAGTACTGGCATGACAGCCCGCTGTCCGGCAGATATGCAGTCAATAAGCCGTGGTTTCATGGAAACATTCTAGCATCTTGCATGGCGGCCGCTTGGAGGTGAAAAGGGGAGGACATCAGGGGCCGATACTCGCAGCCCGACGTAGGGGAGAGGGAAATGACACGTGTCTTTGAGAAATGCTATCCCGTGGCGTGTTGTAAAGAGTGCCACTGTTTACAGCAATGCCGTGTGCGGCACGAAGGTGGTGTGCTATTGGTTACAATGATGTGAAATCGCATGTGTGATTGGCTGGTTTACGACTCCTTTGTGCAACTGAGGGCTTAAAAAGTCATGTTCTACTACTTTCTTCCCTTCCTTACTTCTCTTTTTTTTGTCCCTCTCTCCCCCTCCCCCCTGATGCTGAGCCGTGCTCCCTCACGGGTAGCAGAAAATAGCGTCATTTTCTCCTTCCTCCGAATCACTATTGTAGTAATCGCACCGCTGGCACGAGTTGTTGGGGTCTCGGTGCTGACGCCCGTTATTGCCAATGGGTCGCAAGCCCCAAGGGTAGCGTTGGCCTGGCGGCCTGTGGCACTGGAAGCATCCGAAGGTCCCGGCAAAGCAAGAGAAGACTGGTAACAGAACAACTTGTTTATTCTAACATAGCAAAAGAGCGGCCGGTCTGGTCGACCGAAGTGGAGAGACGGGAGAGCACGTAACTCAACAGTACAAATCGGAGCCTCTCCCCTGGCGTCCGGGGGCAGCTGCTCTTATACTCTCGGCGTCGCGGTCCAAAAGGGAAGGTCACGGGATGAAGGTCACGGGATGAAGGTCACGGGACGGCGGAGCATGAGCCCACGACGGCGCGCACGGTCGAACCGAGAGACCTGCTGAACCGAGTGTAGTGACGCATCGCCAACCCTCACTTGGGGAGCTCCGCTCCCCGGCTGCCGCGCTTTGACAAGCGTGGGCACACACACACACACGCACACACGAAGACACGTGGCACTGAAACACGCCTGGACACACTTGGCGGGTAGGCGTTGCGGCGGCGTTGAACGGGCCAAAATGTCCGCCGCTTTGAACAAAGCCCCGGCGTCCGTTGCATCCGCGCCGGCATTACCGCGCGTTGTAGGCGAAACGTAACAGACCGCCCCGCCGGGGGAAGGAGATCCCGATGGTCAGGGGACTGCATCCGCTGTCCGGAGGGATGTCGCTCGATGATGCTCATAACCGAAGTCGGGCGTCCTTTGGCGATTCTTGAGCGCAGCGCACAGAGAAGCCCTCGTTCTCACGTTCAGGTGCACACAGGACACTGCAAAGTGACTTCGGGAGAGTTGACATTTTTGTTCTCGTTTCCGGCAAGCGTTAGAACTACGCCGAAAGTCAACCGCTCAGTCAGCAAGCACGGCACAACCCTCACTAAGCCCTGCCAGGCTCTTTCCCCTTTTATACTGCTGCCTAGTTCCTTACAGTAGTTTAGCAGCACTCAGAACGCGTCCACAAATCGGAAAATTGCACTAGAAAGCACATCATCACTTTGAAACACTATACAAAAGCAATAGGTTAAAAAAATCCTGCCTCAGGAAGAAAAACATCAGTAACAAGCAATTTTGAGGCTGATTCCCACGTTAGGGGCTTCGACTTAAGCCATCGGCGTTACCGTTGAGACTCCCCTTTTTGTAACGCACCTCAAAGGAATATTGTTGCAAAGCGAGGCTCCAGCGCAGGAGGCGGCCATTTTTGGGAGAGATGGTCTGCAGCCATTGGAGAGGGCAGTGATCCGTTTCAATGATAAACCTCGAGCCAGCTAGGTAACATGACAATTTCTGAACGGCCCACACGATACACGCACACTCTTTCTCGGTGGCGCTATACGCCTGCTCACGACTCGTCAGCTTACGACTAGCATACAGGACGGGGTGTTCTACTTCTCCATTTTCCCGTTGGCACAGTACAACGCCCATGCCTCGCTCACTAGCATCACACTGAACAACGAACCCTTTTGTGTAGTCGGGCGATCGTAGCACAGGCTGGCTTGTTAGGGCGCTCTTTAGGGCGCTAAAAGCTCTTTCCTTCGTCTCATCCCAGACGACTGTTTGCGGCTCTGTCTTTCTTAGAGCATCCGTCAAGGGAGCCGCGATATCAGAGTACCTGGGGATGTACCTCTGATAGTAGCCGGCGACACCTAAGAACGACCGAATATCGGTCTTCGTGCGCGGTTGCGGGAAGTCTCGCACAGCGGCCACCTTTATTTCAGAGGGGCGGCGACGACCCCGACCAATCACGTGTCCGAGGTAGACAACCTCGGCCTGTGCTAACTGGCACTTGGGAGCCTTGACTGTCAAGCCCGCATCGCGCAGGCGGGTTAGCACTGCCCGCAAGTGCGCCATATGCTCAGGCCAGGATGCGGAGAATATCGCTACGTCGTCTAGATACGGTAAAGCGAATGCTTGCTGTCCCCGCAACACTTTATCCATGAGGCTTGAAAAGCAGTATGGCGCGTTCTTCAAACCAAAACTCAAAACTTTAGGACGGAATGTCCCCATTGGTGAAATGAACGCCGCATACCTACTAGCCTTTTCTGTAAGTGGAACCTGCCAATAACCCCTGACAAGATCTAGGGTGGAAATAAACTGAGCGCTACTCACTCTCTCAAGGCGCTCCTCGATGTTAGGGATCGGATAAATTTGATCCTTAGTGATGGAATTAAGCCTGCGGTAGTCGACGCAAGGACGAGGTTCCTTGCCCGGTACCTCAACTAAAATCAAAGGGGAGGTATAATCACTCTCACCCGCTTCAATAACACCGAGCTGTAGCATTTTCTTTACCTCAGCCTCCATAATATCGCTCTGGCGGGGTGACACCCGGTACGCCTTGGATCGTACTGGCTCTGGGGAGGTAAGTTCTATGTCATGAGTAAGGACAGAAGTCCTACCAGGCCTCTCAGAGAACAGACCTTGAAACTCTTGTAAGAGCTGGTGTAGTTCGGTTTTCTGCTCAGGCGACAGCGATGCTTTACTTATTAAGTCACTAATGACTTGATCGGTGTCTTTCCTGTTCGTCACTGAGCCTAGTCCCGGAAGCTCGACCGGAAGCTCTTCTAACTTTCCCGCATCGGGAATTTCCTCTCCAGTATCTGGGCCCGCTTGCACAAAACTCTTTAGTCCGGTCTTATTCTGATATTCAGGCTCATTCGAATCTTATTGGAGGCTTAATCTTCCCTAGCCGATAAGTCGCTTGCACGAAAGAGACTAGACGGAAACAAGACACCAAATTAAGATTGAAATGAGACCGAAATCTAGGCTGCTTCGAGCTGGCTTATCCAAAACTTATTCAGTATTTTCCAACATGGCTGCCCTGTGGTTGGCCCGCCTCGAGATGCTCTCCGAGCACTTGCTGCGCCGCGAACGTGTGTTTCGCGACAGGACAAATCCGCTGGACGCCTTCAGCGAGGAGGAGCTGCAGCGGCGCGTACGCTTCGGGCGGGACGGCAAAGTATTTCTTGTCGAGTTCCTTCGCTCCGAGATCGAGCACCCGACGTGTCGGAGTGGTGCTTTGAGCGCCGAGCTGCAGGTGATGCTGGCACTAAGATTTTTTGTCTCCGGATGCTTCTTGATTACTGCCGGAGATGTGATCGGCGCCCACGAATCGACCGCAAGCCGCACGGTACGCCGGGTTGCTGTCGCCCTCGTCCGTCGCAGCAGACATTGGATGAGGTAAGCCTCTCTCCAACCATTTATTTTCTACTGCCCGTTTTAGTAGACAGCTTTAGTACTGCGTCATAACGATAAATACGCCGCACGCAAGTGCTTTGTGGAACGTAGGAGCGCGTGTCGCGTTAGGAATTTAGTGCTGCGAAATGCCTACGTGCGTAGAGGGCGAGCGTTAGACGCCGGGCGCGTCGGAGCGCATTGGCCGCGTCCGCCAGTACGTCGAATCATCGGTGGAACTAGGCTCTGTTGATCTCGCTAATGTGATGTAACGTGTGGCCGCGTTCCCGCTTCGTCGAACTTTAAATTTGAACAAGCTGCGCTGCCAGAACATCAGCTGACGATGTCTCGAATGTTTGCACCTACTCGACTGCAACGAAGCTAACTGATTGCACGTACCGCGAAGGTGTCGCTCTCCGTGAATGACGTTTCCAGCCTCAAGTGAGCAGTTCGTCATTTTGTTCTTTTAAGCCGACGTCGTGCGTAGCTGTGTGATGGTCAGCACGAAATTAACACTATATACGTGTGCCTCCCTGAATATGTGCGTGTGTCATTGTGTGCAAGACCGCGCATGACATCGGCGTGAATCTAAAGGTAACCACCTTCGTTTTCTTTCCAGTTGGCCGTCGCCTAGACAGGTGCGGGGAGTCCAAGGCTGCTTCTACGCTGTCGCTGGCTTTCCGCGCGTCGTGGGTGCAATTGACGGCACGCATGTGCGGATACAGGCTCCTGGAGAGCATGAAGAAGCCTACGTCAACCGCCACTTTTATCACTCCATAAACGTTGAACTTACTAAATAAGGCAGTGGTTTTCTCTCTTATGATACGGACCAAATCTATTTTTTCTTCTTCGCTCCAGTGATGGCTCTTGAGTCGCTTGGCGGGCCGTTGCGACGACATGCTTGAAAACACGCGCGTACCGTCAACGTTTGGAGCTGGTTCGGCTGCTTCTGCAGGGGTGACAAGCGCGGGAGTGCGGCCGGATGTTGACATCGAATCGCGGTCAACTATTGGACAGCGCGAACGCCTGTCGCCGCCGCAACCAACTTCCGGCCCATTCCCCATCTCATTCCCTGTCGACGGCGAAATTTCCCACCTAGGTACTAAAAGTACCTAACGTCTTCAATAAGTCCGGACTATAGTTCAGTCTCGTCGGTTCGTGCAAGCGAAACATGATGGCCGAAAAGTCCAGTCTTATTTTAGATTACAATAAGACAAGATTCGGATTTAAGTCTAGACTTAGAGGCTGGCGTTTGTGCAAGCGGGCCCTGGTGCCTTTAACGCTACAGGCTCAATTTTATCCCGTTCGGGCGTGCTCTGAATACCAGCTTGCTGCGCCTCTGACCCTTTCTCATCGTTCATCAACGTCGGCCCCGCAACTACCGCCTTTGCAGCGAGCTCCCGAACCTTCGATCTGGTTAAGGCCTGAACGCTAGCCTCACCAAACAAAAGCCCCTTCTCGCGCAGGAGGTGATCGGACCTGTTCGAAAATAGGTACGGGTACTGGGGGGGCAGCATAGATGACACTGCGGCCTCCGTCTCAAGTGCTCCGAAAGGTCCTTCAATAAGCACTTTTGCTACCGGCAGACCCACGCTATGAGCTTCCACTGCTTGCTTGATCCATGCGCACTCGCCCGTGAACATATCGGGTTCTACGTAAGAGGGGTGAACTACATCCATTGTAGCTGCGGAATCGCGAAGCACTCGGCACTCTTTCCCGTTCACGAGGAGGTCTCGCATGTAAGGCTCGAGAAGCTTCATGTTCTCGTCAGTGCTGCATATAGACAAAAACACGACTTGTGTTTTTGTTTCTGGACACTGCGCCGAAAAGTGACCCGGCTTCTGGCACGTATAACAAACGCGCGCTTGCCTCGTCTCGAACCGCTTTCTGCGTTCGGCTTCGGTTGCCGCCGTCTCCTTACGTTCGGTCGGACTGCTTTCACTCGCATCCGAACTACGTGTGTCCCCCTTTGCTCTCATGGGCGTGAACTTTGGCCTCTCAAACTTGGAGCCAAATTCACCCTTTTGACCGTCCTTAGCTCCACGAGCCCGACGCGTCACAAACTCCTCGGCTAACTCAGCGGCTCTAGCCACCGTACTAACGTCTGGCCTATCCAAGACCCAGTACCGCACGTTCTCAGGTAACCGACTATAAAACTGTTCTAGCCCGAAACACTGCAGAACTTTCTCGTGGTCACCAAACGCTTTCTCTTCTTTGAGCCACTCCTGCATGTTTGACATAAGCCTGTACGCAAACTCTGTATATGACTCACTTCTGCCTTTCTCATTTTCCCGAAACTTCCGACGGAACGTCTCCGCTGACAGCCGGTACTTTTTTAGCAGACTCGATTTCACTTTGTCGAAATCCTCTGCCTCCTCTCTCTCCAAGCGAGCGACTACGTCGGCCGCCTCGCCGGGTAGCAAAGTGAGCAAGCGCTGTGGCCACGTTTCCCGAGAGAACCCCTGCTTCTCGCACGTTCGCTCAAAGTTAACCAGGAACAAACCAATGTCCTCTCCAAGCTTAAACGGCCGCATCAGGTCAGTCATTTTGAACAATACTCGTTCTCCTGCACCGTGTGCCTGACTTCCATTACGAGCGCGTTCCATCTCTAACTCGAGACGCTTCATTTCCAAAGCGTGTTGACGGTCGCGCTCTTCTTTTTCTTTCTCTTTTTGTTCTTTAAGTTCGCGCTCATCTTTCTCTTTCTGTTCTTTTCGTTCACGCTCATCTTTCTCTTTCTGTTCTTTAAGTTCACGCTCCTGTCTTTTTGCCGTCTCCCTCTCCTCAATGGTCTCAAGGCATTCCGACAGCTCGTCATCCTCAGCTTCTAACTCAAGAATAGCCCTTAGCAGTTCTGGTTTTCTGAGTTTGTCTGAGACATCCAGACCCAACTCTCTTGCAAGCTCCAGCAATTTCGGTTTGCGCAACGACTTCAAATCCATGGCTGCTCTGAATGCTGCTTTCTCTACTGCCTACTATTGTCTTGCCGCAAACTAACCCGGTAGCAACGACAACCACAATTACCAGCTCTGTTTCTAACACTAACAAAAGCCTGGCAAAACTCCGAAGAAGAAAGTCCCGCACTCACCAAACCTTGCAGCCAAGACTTCAGCGCAGTCGTTCCGCTGCAGGCAACCAGTCATCACACAGGGCTCGTTGCGCTGCTCCCGGATGGTCGATGTGCTGCTCAGCATACAGTCAACCGCATCTCTTCGCTGCTGGCCTCCGTTGTCGCGATCTCACCGCTGGCAACCAGATGTTGTAATCGCACCGCTGGCACGAGTTGTTGGGGTCTCGGTGCTGACGCCCGTTATTGCCAATGGGTCGCAAGCCCCAAGGGTAGCGTTGGCCTGGCGGCCTGTGGCACTGGAAGCATCCGAAGGTCCCGGCAAAGCAAGAGAAGACTGGTAACAGAACAACTTGTTTATTCTAACATAGCAAAAGAGCGGCCGGTCTGGTCGACCGAAGTGGAGAGACGGGAGAGCACGTAACTCAACAGTACAAATCGGAGCCTCTCCTCTGGCGTCCGGGGGCAGCTGCTCTTATACTCTCGGCGTCGCGGTCCAAAAGGGAAGGTCACGGGATGAAGGTCACGGGATGAAGGTCACGGGACGGCGGAGCATGAGCCCACGACGGCGCGCACGGTCGAGCCGAGAGACCTGCTGAACCGAGTGTAGTGACGCATCGCCAACCCTCACTTGGCGAGCTCCGCTCCCCGGCTGCCGCGCTTTGACAAGCGTGGGCACACACACACACACGCACACACGAAGACACGTGGCACTGAAACACGCCTGGACACACTTGGCGGGTAGGCGTTGCGGCGGCGTTGAACGGGCCAAAATGTCCGCCGCTTTGAACAAAGCCCCGGCGTCCGTTGCATCCGCGCCGGCATTACCGCGCGTTGTAGGCGAAACGTAACACTATATATAGAGAGCGGAGCTTCGGGCTTGGACTCGGGCAGACGCCTCGGCGTTTGAATAAAGCGTCACTTTATCGGACAACGGCTCTTCCTTCGCGCTGCCACCGTGCACTCGAATCATCGAGGGCCGCCGACTTCGGACCTTCAACACGTTCCCTCCTTAACTAGTGTTGAAGCTACCAGAGGACAAAGGGAAAGGAGATTAACTGTCGGGTCAGACTCGATCACCTCGACTTCTGACTCGACCTCCTCTCGTCGAATTCACGTAAACGAAACTTATGTAACGGTTCATCTCGAGACGGCGTTGACGTAAATCTCTACAGCTGGCGTGGGGAACGAAGGCCACGGGTCCTCAGCGAATAACAAGTGTGGTGTGTCTGAACCGAGACTATCAGAACAAGAGCTGGAAGGGATAACGGTTCTCCAAAGATACGTAGACCGACGATATCGACCGCCCCTTAGTGCGTGGACCTGCATGTTTGTATAAAGAGCGCGTACTGTGTTTACAGTGCAGCGACTTTCGAAGGATATGGCTCGAGGCAAACTCGGCATATGGCCGTCCTTCGAGTTAAACAGCCGTGTGCGCTCTGCATCGTTGCTGTACGTGACCACGGGGAAGGGTGAAATGAGCGTGCGCGTTTATGCGACCATAAACAAACGGCGTGTGCGTGAATTGCCTGCAAGATGAGAACACAGCGTTGAGTGCAGGCATAACAGCGCAGAGAACTACAGTATCGGTTGTCGCGACTGCGATTACATATACTTCTTTAAGGCTTTCCCTTGAATCCGCTGTACTCTGAATGTCATGTGGCTACTATACAGTCTGTCGTCTCCGAGAAAGGTCGCACAAGCATCAGTCCAACGGGATATGTGTTAGCACTGCAGCGTAATTGAGACGGGCGTTGTAACCTTTGTATACCGAGGTGGTTAAGGAGAAAACTCGTGACAGAGGGCCCTATTCTAGACAGCGTCTAGTTCCGCCATGCTTCATCGTTCGAGGCAATCAGGGGGGACGTGCCAGGCTCCATTCCTTACCGATGCGACCGCGTCCGAGACTCAAGCATGATGCTTATTTCGGTAGCGGCGATATGTCCTTGATATAGCACCCAGAGAAAGTTGGAAGGTCCAAGTATCTATAGTATTGTAGAAGTCAGAGGGGGACAAATGCGTGGGAACAATTCAGTACAGTCGGTTGTTACCTCTCAGTACGGTGATGAGCATTCCTTAGACGTTTACCACGAGGCAGTCCTGTCCCCAGCGCGCGCCCAGACGACGCCGAGACCCGAAATAGACTGCGACGCGCGAACAAAGGAGCTCACCTCGAGGGACAGCTACTGCGCAGATTACTCTACCTGACCCTGACAAGCTGAATTAATTGATGGAAGGGGCCAACGTCGAATGCTACCGTGGGTATTCTAAAAATGCAACGGCTCATAGCCCCGTAAGGCAGACGCTACAAAGCAAAGTGGGGCGAACAGTGCGTAAATTATTTCTAATCACGCACACAACATACAGAACAGCATTTCGAACGTTGCTCACGGGAGTATGAGCCACTGCTCACGGGAGTATGAGCTATTGCTCACCGGAGTACGAGCCATTGACGATGACAGTTTTCGACAGTTCCTTTTGGCAGCTCGCTCACGGCCAACAGGTTTGCCGAACGATTCGTGGAGTTTTTGCTTGCATATTGCTCCCAGCTCGTCAGTTTTTTTTCTCATGATTTCGAAACCAGACACGTGCCGCGCCTTTCAGGTAGAAAACTGTGTTTGCCAGCATAACGGTTTGGTCCCACCTGTTAAGGACGCTGACGCGCTCGTGCATTTGGAGCCACTCATCGACGTCAAGATTGTCGGTGCCGGAAAACGTTCCTGCAGGTCGCGGGGCTGGGACAAAATAACTGTCGGCGTCGTGGTAGCGGTTGCCTCTGTCGGCATGGCGGCTGTTCCTGCACCGGCTCCGTCGGTCGTCATGTTGTCAGTGGCCAGCCTACGTCCGCTTCGGAGCTGCGTCGTGCACAGCAGTACCCAGGCACCAGCCTCTTTCCTGTCTTCTTGTATGCTTCCTGTGTGCGTCTTCTTTTGGCTATTTTTTTTTTCTTAAATAAAAAGCTACCGTGGGAACCGCTTCGACCTCGGATTCCCAGATTGCTACGCACTAGCGCCATATGCGGGGGCGAAGGTGCAATGTAGGAGGCGCAGACCGGCGGAACGGTGCGGCGGCATGGGCGGGATTTCGAGACCCATTCGGCGATTGTGGTTGACCGAGATACAGTCATCAGATTATCGAGTCTATAGGCTCCTAAGCAAAACGACGGTATTAAAAGAGGAGGCCTTTGGTGCAGTGGAGAGGTGTGCTGACGTGTCCTGATGGGAACTCGGACATTTAATAGGCTCCTACATGGAGCCAGTGTAAACACAATGTAAAATAAACTCTATTTGCTTCATTCCTACTACCAGACGAACTCGTCAATGGTGGATTCCTGGCCCAAACGCCACCTCGAGCCGCAACACGGTTTAACATGAAAGGGAAGTCCGCTGGACGTGACTGGAGCAGTGCATGAATTAATTACAGGCAGACAATGGCCACGAAAAACGACACCACGACGCCGGAATGGCTTCGCGAAGTCGCGTTTCACATCTCTGGGGACAATTTCACTTTTAACGTGACAGCGTTAAGGAGCTCGTGTCGCAGAAAAGCCGGTGTCGTCCGCGTCGGCGGCGTTGGCCGTGAGCGAAAATTCCTGGAAGGCAATTCATATATAAAAACTACTTGCAAGATGGGCTGGGTGGAAATCGAACCAGGGTCTTCGGAGTGTGAGACGGAGACGCTGCCACCCAGTCATGAGTTCGATGGTTCAAAGCGAGACAAAAGCGCATCTAGTGACTGCGGTGTTGCCTTAGAAACGTGCCGTAGAAAGTTATACTGCGGTGTATATCGGTAATTATGAGCATGTAAATTACAGAAGTCGCAGTTAAACGACTAGCGAAGTACGTTTCCGCTACATTTCTTCTGCACTTGGCGCACACGCAGAGCCATCTTGCGGCAAACACAGAAGACCCCCTCCTCTCAATGTACGGTGCTGCCCCGACAGGTGGCGCGCCACTCGACCGCTTCTCCCCTTCGTCTCGTTTGAGCGCATTGGGGCCGCGCGGGGACCGGTGCGAGGATGCCCCAATACCCTTGCGTTTAATAAGATTTCTCGCTCTTTCACCTTCCAACTTCCAGCGTGCGTCACTCGAACCCTCGTGTTTAGGCGACGCGGCTCCTCTTTCCGCTCACAGCGCGATTCCTAAATGCAGCGTCCGATGCGGGACGCTTCTGACGTGATCGCTGCGCATTAGCGCGTCTGGTGGGAAAGCGTCCCCTCCGATGTGTACCGTGCTGCTGGCGAGGAGTCATGCGTCTGCGTGGTGCTCCTGGAACAAATAATTAAACAAAGTTGTGCTGTGGACTTAGAAGTGTTGTATATGAAAGCTATGTCTTTGTGTGACTCAAGAGCATGCCGAGCGAATGAGTGGGCCGTGAGAACGGGGTACGATAACGCTATCGCGTTCCACTCTTGAAATCGAAGCTTACGCGTCCTCTAATGTTTTCGTGGTGCAACCTATGTAACGTTCACCTGGACGCCCGCTATAGCGACGGGCATTCTGCAAATTCAAAACTACGTGTGAAGTGAGAATAGCGCTTGAGGAGGTGGGCCATTCCTATCGTCACCTCCGCTTTCGCCATATCGCCGGCAATTACTTCATCTAAGCGCCGCTGTCCAAAACACAAAGTGCGCCACGAGTCGTCCGTTATTTCACAGTACCGCGTAAAACAAAATATAAACGCAAAAGAAACCCCGACACGCCATTTAGCACTATGCAGGGAAATTCCGCTGGATCACCAGACCTCGCACATGAGCGCGAGGAATTCATCTTTTCTCCACTTCATCATCGAACACCTGAACATCGAACACCTGAAGTGTATACTATTTCAAATGTGAAGTTCTACGCGCCTCTCACTCTATTTGAGACGGTGCGGCGGGGAGAATTATAGCACTATGCAGGGAAATTCCGGTGGGTCACCAGACTTCGCACATGAGCGCGAGGAATTCATCTGTTCTCCAGTTCATCATCGAACACCTGAACATCGAACACCTGAAGTGTATACTATTTCAAATGTGAAGTTCTACGCGCCTCTCACTCTATTTGAGACGGTGCGGCGGGGAGAATTATAGCACTGTGCAGGGAAATTCCGGTGGATCACCAGACTTCGCACATGAGCGCGAGGAATTCATCTGTTCTCCAGTTCATCATCGAACACCTGAAGTGTATACTATTTCAAATGTGAAGTTATACGCGCCTCTCACTCTATTTGAGACGGTGCGGCGGTGAGAATGATAGAACGTCCAATCTTTCTTTTAAAAAGCTTAGTGCTCACTCTCTCCCTGTTTTCCTTTATCTATTCCCATTTCCCGTACCTCCAGTGTGGATCGGACACTCGTCTGGTTCACCTCCCTTCCTCTCCTTGCTTCCTCTTCTCTTCTTCCCACTGTATGGGGTGAAAGCCGATCTTTTGTAGATTCTATATGCTTCACGGCTCAACCGCAGTGGAGTTATATATGTGCTTCTATCGTATTATGCGATTTCTTTCTATAACAAAACTGGTGAAGAATTCTGCCTCGGGAACACGAACTATTAGATATAGACTCGTCTCAAGGTTTTCGTACATAACCATATAGCTGTAAGCAGAGCTTGATTGCAAATATCACTTATGCGTGTTGCGCGTAGTTTGCAGTAGCATTGCATAAACGACGGTTCATTACTTACGTACATTAATGATCCGCAGATTCACAGTAACAAAGCAGCCGTATACACGTATAGGGGATCCCTACTCATGGCCACCGAGTGGTTAGCGCTGGTTTGCTGCACCAGGGAGCATAACCAGCTTTACTCTGCGTGAACAAACGGTATATACATGACGAGGACTGCCCACCGCGAAGCTGTACGAGGGAACGCGGGACACAGATATTCAGGCGGTCGCCTTGTATATCTGATAGCTCGTGTTTTCTTACGCCGAAGCTAGTTGCGGGTATAACGTATAATGCTTCTCATGCACGTTTGGACAAATGTAGCACGGAATACATGAATAAGTCACCTTATGCGTGGCCTGACTACAAGAAGGTCATGGGAATTGTTTTTGCTTGGTTATATCAACCTACGCTATATAGATTTATTGCCAAGAGTGATAAAGGAAGAAAAGCAACGCGAATGCTCCACTTATTCCGTGCACTGTACTTTCCTGACGTGTTATGCTAAACGGACACTAAAGAGACTCACATTAAATATGTAAAGTTCAGGTATAGATTATCCTTGGAAGACTGCATGTGTTTGCGTTTCTCTGGCTAAAAAGAAGGGATGGTTGTTAGTGGAGCAAGTGAAAGCAGAACTCTTTTTTTTTATCGCATGGTTTCCATACGGCACGTTATTTAAACAAATGGGCGCAGTCCTCCTTTGTGAATCATAAGTTGCTTGTGGAACTTACTGTCCATAAGTAACCGTTCGTAGTCTGTGGGGTGGTCCGTCCTTAACCCGGCACCTCTAGGCAGGTTCTCTCTTGTAGCCTTTGTCCCTGGACACAGCCTAAGCAGATGGCGAGCTTCCACTGCAGACGCTGAGGCACATCACTTCGGGCCCTTCACTGGGTCTTCAGAGGCTGGGACCCATAGACCCACGTTAGGGGAGGCGTAAGTGCCGCCCCTGTTCGAAGTTTGCGAAGAGAGATAGAGTTAGGTTACGAAAAAGGGGACCAGACGCACGGGGAGATTAGAGCACGCGTCTCTCGTCAGGGAAGATACTTTCGGGTCTATGCGAAGATGAAGCCGGGTGTCGGAGGGAAGTAGGGGAGCTGTCCTGTAAAGAAGATGAAGCAGAACTTTATTTTCTTGAATTTCTCGCCAAAGTGGCGGCACCAACAACACCACTCCCACGTCACGTATTCAGCGGCCCGTTTCCGCGTATTTGGGTCGTTACTATGCGAGAAAAGGTGAAGCTGCCAGGCAAATAAAGTGTGTCCTCTCTCTCTCTCTCTCGCTCTGCTTGCTTTGGAAACGAGAACGCAGTTTTCATTTACTGACAAGCTATTAATGCAGCGCATATAGTAACGTTCTTGATGCGCTCGTGCAGGGAGTTTTCAGTTCTGGGAAGCAAATGCCTAATTAGTTAATCACTATATACTAAATATCACTAAAATTTCACTTCCTTTTCTTCTTTCTTTTTTCTTGTACGAATGCACTCTCCATGACCGGAAATAAATGTGAACAAATATTATTCTTCTTTGATGTGCAATGGTTTCCGGGCTTTGTGGAGATAAATAGCGAACTCATAGTCAAATTTTGCCCGGCGTAGAAAACTATCTGTGTAGATAGTGTGGCTGCAGAGAACGGTCAGTGCACAATTTTCTGTGCGATGTGCGAAAGGGTGCCTCAGAAACAGCTCATAGAATTCCCCGTTTTCCATGTCGTCCGAAACTGGAAAAAAGCGCCGCCATTAAGTCTCACCGGAAGCGACGCAGAAACCCAGACCCCGCCAAATTTTTACAATTGCTGGTAAGTACAGCGGGGTACGGCACTTCCGGAGGCGCTGGACGTTTCTGCGCAGGCGTGAGTAAGAGCGAGTGCGAGAGAGGAAATGTGGGGGCTTTTGTTCCTTGAATATCTTAAGCCTAGGCACTATGGAGAAGTTTCTTTGCTCGTGTTGTATGCGTTTGTTCCCTAGCGTGCCGGCATTGCGAAGTGGAATCGAGTCTGTTCACGCTGCGACTCTGGCTGCCCGCGCGGTGAGGCAGTGGGCGCAGGTGATCGTTGTGTCTGAAGGTTCGCCCGATTGACTTTCTCGCGCCTGCGGCGCTAGTGCTGAGTCAGTCATGCCGGATAAAACCTTTCTTGCCCCAACCTTTCTTGCCTAAAAAAAAAAAAAAAACATCACTGATTTTTTCAAAGGAGCAGTAGGGGCCGTAGTAGAGGCCGGGCCTGCTTTCCTGGTGCAGTATCTTCGCCCTTGGCATGCTTTTCGTATGCTGCTGTCTGCGACCTTTCAGGAACATTTTTGAGCGGTCCCCTTTGAGTGAAATAAACGCACAGCGCCTTAGAAACCGCGGTTGAACACCACTGCCTGATGTCACGCTGTGAGGATTATTGGCTTTGCGTCTCACCCACGCTAGGTCAGCTTACCTTAGGTTTAGGTTAGGTTAGGTTAGCGTAAAAGGCGTTAGGGTAGCGCGACGTATTCTCATAGCGGCTGCAGGGGCGTCGATCGTCACCAGCAGCCTTTCAGTCACTTACGTTCGACCGCAGTTGCTAAGGCGCTCGACCTTCCAGATATTGAATATATGCGGCCCGGCCTTTACTACGGTCTTCACTGCTCCCACGGAAACATTTGTGATGTTATTTTCAAATTACATCACCGTAAGACGCGAGAAAGCTATAATCTGGAACGAATGACTTAGCACGAGAGCCGCAGATGCGATAGAGTCTGTCCGGCACAGCGATCGCCAAATGGGGCGTCAGTGTCTGCTGCTTCAGCTATTTCACCGCGCCGGCAGCCAGTGTCCGAGCGTAAACAAACTCGACCCCACTACGCAATGCCGGCACGCCTAGGGACAAACGCATACAACACGCGCTAAGAAACTTCTCCTCCGTAGTGCCTACGCAGAGTCATATATTCAAGGAGCGAACCCCCCCCCCCCCCTCCATTTTCTCTCTTGCACCCGCACTTACTTGCGCATGCGCACAAACGTCCGACGCCTCCAGAAGTGCCACGCCTCGCTGTACTTACTAGCAATTTCAAAGTTGCGACCCGGCCTTATTCAGAACGACTAGCAGTTCGCTAATTCACATACATAGTGTACATACTTCGCGTACTTTGAAGGCTGAAAATAGCATAGGCACCATAGAGTTTCATATGAAACTCTATGATTGCCACAACTTCCAGCGCGCCATGTGCAATTCTGGGAGTGACCCTCGTGTCCCTTATCGCCCTTATCGTGTAGCTGCGCAGCAAAACGTCAGGCCCGCCTGTCGTCTGCTGCGGGGCATTCTGAACGCTGTTAACTAAAAAAAAAATCAGTGGATTTGTTAGACTTGCAGCTTTGCCGTATTTTACTTTGCCGCAATTACAAATTGGGCTCATGTGGGATATCGTTGCGCTTGGCCTTTAACTATCTCCGGGCAGACCGGTTCAAAATCAATCGCACGTAACGGAAAAGTGGGCAGACGACATTATCTTAAGCTCCTTCGCCTCGCCTCCGCAGTAATGGCCTCTCCTACTAGTACAGGGCTACCGCCGCATTTGTCTCTCCATAGTTACGTTCAATCTAGCCTAACGCCTGCGTGGGACGCCAAGTAAACGTGCAGCTGTTCACTTCGACACTCCCCATTGCTTTCGAGGGCGTGCAAATGCGCGAGTGTGGCCGCTCCCACAAACTATAGCGGACGCTGTTCCCAATTACCGCGCGGAGAGCAAATACTGAAAGACGTGGTCGCCGGAGGGCGTTTGAGCGTGTCGTCCAAATTTACGAGCACGCGCGCGCATGGAAGTGTTCGTGGCCCTGCGTGTGTATGTGCGTGTAAGTGTGCTGGTATGTACTTCCATGGTTGTGTGCGCACGTGTGCGTGAGTGAAGTATTGCGTGTGTTTCTGTGCGCCCTAACTATAGTGTACGTACATGCGAAGCTTTCACGCGCAGACGTGTGTGTGTGCGTGCGTGCGCGCGCGCGCGCGTGTGTGTGTGTGTGTGTGTGTGTGTGTGTGTGTGTGTGTGTGTGTGTGTGTGTGTGTGTGTGTGTGTGTGTGTGTGTGTGCGTGTGTGTGTGTGTGTGTGTGTGTGTGTGCGCGTGCGAATGTGCGTGCGCGTAGCCACCGCGTAAGTAAGCAGCAAGAAGCAGCTGTAGACGCGGGGTACCCTCACACCACGACGACGAGGGCCCGTAAAGAAAGCCCGAAAGCCCGTTTCGGCGGCGGCGAACGACCGGCACGCAGTCTGAGCAGAGCAGGGCCAAACGACCCATGCATTACGCGCAGCAAACCCCGTGGGCGACGGCGAGGGTAGCGTGCGCGCGCCGTCCCGCAATCCATTCATGCAGACCACGCGCGCACGTCGTCGACGAACGCGTCCGCACACAAAAGGCGAGTTAATCCCACGGAGCCTGCAGCCACGGCTAGTCAGCCAGCTCTCTCTCCTTCGACGTGTAGTAAATGGTTCCCGTCAGTATATATGACAAGAAACTAATTGCTTCGGGAGCTGTTTTCTCCCGCGAGTTATGCGCTCGCTTTTCGAATTAATGGTGCCCAACACCGACGCTGACGCCGCGTCGTACAAATGGCGGGCGCATGCAGTGCGCGGCGCCATGTCGGCTCGCTGCAGTTCTCGGTGTCCGCGCATGTGCTGATGAGCGCTTCGGGACAACGGCAAGCGGGCTCGTTCAGACTTCGGCGAGAGACCGAGTTCGCGCTCGCGCTTGTGACTCTCACTCACTTTCGCCCACCCTTTGTCGTCCTGGCAACCAGCTAAGCTACCATATACTGGCGCTTAAAGCTTAAACCATGAATTGTTAATAATGTTGCTATTGCTCTTTATTTTTGAGTGAGTGGGGCTCCAAGTGGGTGGGTGAGTCGGCAATTCGCTGAATGAGTCGTAAAACGACCGGCCCCGTGAATGAGAGGGTAATTTGCTGAGAAGGATGTCAGCGAATTAGAGAGAGAGAGGGGGGGGAAAGCGACGGAAAATATTTTGTCATTAGCCAGACACGTGTCGAGGAGCAGCTGGCGGCACACAAAGGGGCCACGATCTTCCTGAATGCAAACAAACAAACAAATAAACAATAAAAAATGCATGAGGTGGCTTAAAGAAAATCAGGCGCAGAATTCGCGAAGCTTTTCGTTCGTAAGTGCTGTTTTTCATTGGCTGATCACCTTCGCTAATAATATGTCCTAAATCCCTAATGGCTGGCTCGAACGCTTTTAGCATATAAGAACTTTACGTTAATACGGGCCCAGATTCGCAAATAATGAAAGTTTTAGAGAATCATGAAGCCCCTGGTGTCCCGATTTCCAAAAAGTGGCACGACGATTTCCAAAAAGTGGCAAACATAAGTGCGGCTAAACTTTCATAGTCGTCGTCGCCGTCATCATCGCACAAAAATTGGCGCAAAGTCAGCAGTCACTACACCTATTCTGTAGCACTCGCTGTGCCCCATTGACACTCATTCTATTTCTTATTATAGTAGATGTTAGAATCGCACCGCTGGCACGAGTTGTTGGGGTCTCGGTGCTGACGCCCGTTATTGCCAATGGGTCGCAAGCCCCAAGGGTAGCGTTGGCCTGGCGGCCTGGGGCACTGGACGCATCCGAAGGTCCCGGCAAAGCAAGAGAAGACGGGTAACAGAACAACTTGTTTATTCTAACATAGCAAAAGAGCGGCCGGTCAGGTCGACCGAAGTGGAGAGACGGGAGAGCACGTAACTCAACAGTACAAATCGGAGCCTCTCTCTTGGCGTCCGGGGGCAGCTGCTCTTATACTCCCGGCGTCGCGGTCCAAAAGGGAAGGAGGGAAGGTCACGGGATGAAGGTCACGGGACGGCGCAGCAGGAGCCCACGACGGCGCGAACTGTCGGGCCGAGAGACCTGCTGAACCGAGTGTAGTGACGCATCGCCAACCCTCACCCACAAGACGGCGCGAACAGTTGAGCCGAGAGACCTCCAGGCTCCTCATTCGGGGAACTCCGCTCCCCGGCTGCCGCGCTTTGACAAGCGAGGGCACACACACACACACGCACACACGAAGACACGTGGCACTGAAACACGCCTGGGCACGCTTGGCGGGTAGGCGTTGCGGCGGCGTCGGACGGGCCAAAATGTCCGCCGCTTTGAACAAAGCCCCGGCGTCCGTTGCATCCGCGCCGGCATTACCGCGCGTTGTAGGCGAAACGTAACAGACCGCCCCGCCGGGGGAAGGAGATCCCGATGGTCAGGGGACTGCATCCGCTGTCCGGAGGGATGTCGCTCGATGATGCTCATAACCGAAGTTGGGCGTCCTTGGGCGTTTCTTGAGCGCAGCGCACAGAGAAGGCCTCGTTCTCACGTTCAGGTGCACACAGGACACTGCAAAGTGACTTCGGGAGAGTTGACATTTTTGTTCTCGTTTCCGGCAAGCGTTAGAACCACGCCAAAAGTCAACCGCTCAGTTAGCAAGCACGGCACAACCCTCACTAAGCCCTGCCAGGCTCTTTCCCCTTTTATACTGCTGCCTAGTTCCTTACAGTAGTTTAGCAGCACTCAGAACGCGTCCACAAATCGGAAAAATTGCACTAAAAAGCACATCATCACTTTGAAACACTACACAAAAGCAATAGGTTAAAAATCCTGCCTCAGGAAGAAAAACATCAGTAACAAGCAATTTTGAGGCTGATTCCCACGTTAGGGGCTTCGACTTAAGCCATCGGCGTTACCGTTGAGACTCCCCTTTTTGTAACGCACCTCAAAGGAATATTGTTGCAAAGCGAGGCTCCAGCGCAGGAGGCGACCATTTTTGGGAGAGATGGTCTGCAGCCATTGGAGAGGGCAGTGATCCGTCTCAATGATAAACCTCGAGCCAGCTAGGTAACATGACAATTTCTGAACGGCCCACACGATACACGCACACTCTTTCTCGGTGGCGCTATACGCCTGCTCACGACTGGTCAGCTTACGACTAGCATACAGGACGGGGTGTTCTACTTCTCCATTTTCCCGTTGGCACAGTACAACGCCCATGCCTCGCTCACTAGCATCACACTGAACAACGAACCCTTTTGTGTAGTCGGGCGATCGTAGCACAGGCTGGCTTGTTAGGGCGCTCTTTAGGGCGCTAAAAGCTCTGTCCTTCGTCTCATCCCAGACGACTGTTTGCGGCTCTGTCTTTCTTAGAGCATCCGTCAAGGGAGCCGCGATATCAGAGTACCTGGGGATGTACCTCTGATAGTAGCCGGCGACACCTAAGAACGACCGAATATCGGTCTTCGTGCGCGGTTGCGGGAAGTCTCGCACAGCGGCCACCTTTATTTCAGAGGGGCGGCGACGACCCCGACCAATCACGTGTCCGAGGTAGACAACCTCGGCCTGTGCTAACTGGCACTTGGGAGCCTTGACTGTCAAGCCCGCATCGCGCAGGCGGGTTAGCACTGCCCGCAAGTGCGCCATATGTTCCGGCCAGGATGCGGAGAATATCGCTACGTCGTCTAGATACGGTAAAGCGGATTCTTGCTGTCCCCGCAACACTTTATCCATGAGGCTTGAAAAGCAGTATGGCGCGTTCTTCAAACCAAAACTCAATACTTTAGGACGGAATGTCCCCATTGGTGAAATGAACGCCGCATACCTACTAGCCTCTTCTGTAAGTGGAACCTGCCAATAACCCCTGACAAGATCTAGGGTGGAAATAAACTGAGCGCTACTCACTCTCTCAAGGCGCTCCTCGATGTTAGGGATCGGATAAATTTGATCCTTAGTGATGGAATTAAGCCTGCGGTAGTCGACGCAAGGACGAGGTTCCTTGCCCGGTACCTCAACTAAAATCAAAGGGGAGGTATAATCACTCTCACCCGCTTCAATAACACCGAGCTGTAGCATTTTCTTTACCTCAACCTCCATAATATCGCTCTGGCGGGGTGACACCCGGTACGCCTTGGATCGTACTGGCTCTGGGGAGGTAAGTTCTATGTCATGAGTAAGGACAGAAGTCCTACCAGGCCTCTCGGAGAACAGACCTTGAAACTCTTGTAAGAGCTGGTGTAGTTCTGTTTTCTGCTCAGGCGACAGCGATGCTTTACTTATTAAGTCACTAATGACTTGATCGGTGTCTTTCCTGTTCGTCACTGAGCCTAGTCCCGGAAGCTCTTCTAACTTTCCCGCATCGGGAATTTCCTCTCCAGTATCTGGTGCCTTTAACGCTACAGGCTCAATTTTATCCCGTTCGGGCGTGCTCTGAATACTAGCTTGCTGCGCCTCTGACCCTTTCTCATCGTTCAACAACGTCGGCCCCGCAACTACCGCCTTTGCAGCGAGCTCCCGAACCTTCGATCTGGTTAAGGTCTGAACGCTAGCCTCACCAAACAAAAGCCCCTTCTCGCGCAGGAGGTGATCGGACCTGTTCGAAAATAGGTACGGGTACTGGGCGGGCAGCATAGATGACACTGCGGCCTCCGTCTCAAGTGCTCCGAAAGGTCCTTCAATAAGCACTTTTGCTACCGGCAGACACACGCTATGAGCTTCCACTGCTTGCTTGATCCATGCGCACTCGCCCGTGAACATATCGGGTTCTACGTAAGAGGGATGAACTACATCCATCGTGGCTGCGGTATCGCGAAGCACTCGGCACTCTTTCCCGTTCACGAGGAGGTCTCGCATGTAAGGCTCGAGAAGCTTGATGTTCTCGTCAGTGCTGCCTAATGAAAAAAACACGACTTTTGGTTTTGTTTCTGGGCACTGCGCCGAAAAGTGACCCGGCTTCTGGCACGTATAACACAGGCGCGCTTGCCTCGCCTCGAACCGCTTTCTGCGTTCGGCTTCGGTTGCCGCCGTCTCCTTACGTTCGGTCGGACTGCTTTCACTCGCATCCGAACTACGTGTATCCCCCTTTGCTCTCATGGGTGTGAACTTCGGCCTCTCAAACTTGGAGCCAAATTCACCCTTTTGACCGTCCTTAGCTCCGCGAGCCCGACGCGTCACAAACTCCTCGGCTAACTCAGCGGCTCTAGCCACCGTACTAACGTCTGGCCTATCCAAGACCCAGTACCGCACGTTCTCAGGTAACCGACTATAAAACTGTTCTAGCCCGAAACACTGCAGAACTTTCTCGTGGTCACCAAACGCTTTCTCTTCTTTGAGCCACTCCTGCATGTTTGACATAAGCCTGTACGCAAACTCTGTATATGACTCACTTTTGCCTTTCTCATTTTCCCGAAACTTCCGACGGAACGCCTCCGCTGACAGCCGGTACTTTTTTAGCAGACTCGATTTCACTTTGTCGAAATCCTCTGCCTCCTCTCTCTCCAAGCGAGCGACTACGTCGGCCGCCTCGCCGGGTAGCAAAGTGAGCAAGCGCTGTGGCCACGTTTCCCGAGAGAACCCCTGCTTCTCGCACGTTCGCTCAAAGTTAACCAGGAACAAACCAATGTCCTCTCCAAGCTTAAACGGCCGCATCAGGTCAGTCATTTTGAACAATACTCGTTCTCCTGCACCGTGTGCCTGACTTCCATTACGAGCGCGTTCTATCTCTAACTCGAGACGCTTCATTTCCAAAGCGTGTTGACGGTCGCGCTCTCTTTCTTTCTCTTGTTGCTCTTTACGTTCGCGCTCATCTTTCTCTTTCTGTTCTTTAAGTTCGCGCTCCTGTTTCTCTTTTTGCTCCTCCCTCTCCTCAATGGTCTCAAGGCATTCCGACAGCTCGTCATCCTCAGCTTCTAACTCAAGAATAGCCCTTAGCAGTTCTGGTTTTCTGAGTTTGTCTGAGACATCCAGACCCAACTCTCTCGCAAGCTCCAGCAATTTCGGTTTGCGCAACGACTTCAAATCCATGGCTGCTCTGAATGCTGCTTTCTCTACTGCCTACTATTGTCTTGCCGCAAACTAACCCGGTAGCAACGACAACCACAATTACCAGCTCTGTTTCTAACACTAACAAAAGCCTGGCAAAACTCAGAAGAAGAAAGTCCCGCACTCACCAAACCTCGCAGCCAAGACTTCAGCGCAGTCGTTCCGCTGCAGGCAACCAGTCATCACACAGGGCTCGTTGCACTGCTCCCGGATGGTCGTTGTGCTGCTCAGCATACAGTCAACCGCATCTCTTCGCTGCTGGCCTCCGTTGTCGCGATCTCACCGCTGGCAACCAGATGTTAGAATCGCACCGCTGGCACGAGTTGTTGGGGTCTCGGTGCTGACGCCCGTTATTGCCAATGGGTCGCAAGCCCCAAGGGTAGCGTTGGCCTGGCGGCCTGGGGCACTGGAAGCATCCGAAGGTCCCGGCAAAGCAAGAGAAGACGGGTAACAGAACAACTTGTTTATTCTAACATAGCAAAAGAGCGGCCGGTCAGGTCGACCGAAGTGGAGAGACGGGAGAGCACGTAACTCAACAGTACAAATCGGAGCCTCTCTCTTGGCGTCCGGGGGCAGCTGCTCTTATACTCCCGGCGTCGCGGTCCAAAAGGGAAGGAGGGAAGGTCACGGGATGAAGGTCACGGGACGGCGCAGCAGGAGCCCACGACGGCGCGAACTGTCGGGCCGAGAGACCTGCTGAACCGAGTGTAGTGACGCATCGCCAACCCTCACCCACACGACGGCGCGAACAGTTGAGCCGAGAGACCTCCAGGCTCCTCATTCGGGGAACTCCGCTCCCCGGCTGCCGCGCTTTGACAAGCGAGGGCACACACACACACACGCACACACGAAGACACGTGGCACTGAAACACGCCTGGGCACGCTTGGCGGGTAGGCGTTGCGGCGGCGTCGGACGGGCCAAAATGTCCGCCGCTTTGAACAAAGCCCCGGCGTCCGTTGCATCCGCGCCGGCATTACCGCGCGTTGTAGGCGAAACGTAACATAGACCACGGGCTATCTTTTTTACGCATTACACGATCTGTCTCAACTTCCATTTACACTTTACGGTGTACGAAACGTGCGGTCAGAATGGCACATTGCAACATCACACGTCGTCCCATTACCGCTGGATCAACAAAACGACCGATATTTACTGTCAATGGCCCACTTTCTTCTTGGTTGACTTTACTCCCGCTGCTTCTGATGTCTTATATGTATCCGATATCAGGACTGTCCTCTGTCGCCGACCAGGACACACGCTGGGGGATCCGTCAACTTACAAACCTAGTCATAATTGATCCCGTGCCCTGCGGCGTCTCTCTCTGCTTCGCTACCGCACAGCCCCTATAGAGCATAATAAATGCACGTCTGCCAGCCGTGATAGGGTAACGGTAAATTAGATTGTCGATCACGTGGTGCTTCGAGGCACCCAGCAAAGCTCACGAAGGGAAAACAAGACTCCATGTCTACATTAACAAAGCCCGTCGGAGAACGCCACTTTGTCCCGCGGACAGCAACATTCCCGGGTTGTAGGTCCGCACATCTTTCGGCGAATGCCTCCGAGATCGCGTGCAGTGCGCCTCTCGAACTCGGAGGCTATGCCTTGGCAACCAATTGTGCTCCACAGGCAAACTCTTAGCACATGTGGAAAAGAGGGCGCCATCGGAGCCCTGGTACGCTTTGCGGTGGACCAAACCAAATACACACATACTACGCCTGCCGTTGAAATTAATTTTGTGAGTCTTCACATTTTGATGATGCGATGAAGTGACTGGCGCAATCCAGAGAGATTCTGGATGTATTTTGTTTGCTCTGGTAACTGTATTGGCATTTCATCCCCACGTATGGTGTAGACGAAGCTAGACAGTGTCGTTGATTGTTCACAGTATAGAAGTGGCATGCAGGCTGGTATAGGCTGCCGCCGTAATGAAGTTTAGTCTCTATACTCTCTCCTCACTCCTCCTCTCCCTTCCTTAGCACCCTCTCGGACACATTATTCGGAAGTTGACTGACAACCCCTTCAGCTATCTTACAAGAGGCGTCGTTGGTGAAGGCGCTGGGCCGCCAAGCGACCACTGCAGGTGCGACACTGTATGCGCATGCGCGTGATCGACTGCGTGCCCGCAGCCACGGCTCGTTGAAACTATACGAAACTGCGAGGAAATACAACTACGTGTTCTTGTCTGTCCACTTCGAGAAGGAAGCAATTTCTCACGCGCAGCGACGGTTCGTATATAAATAAACGGGGCCACGCAAGGTGCCACGGCTCGGCCGCCGCGACGGCGAAAACTGCCGGTCGCTGCTATCTCGAGTGCGCACGACTACACCAGGCACACAGACCTGTTCAGCGATCAGCGAACCCGCTGTGGAACTCCACTGCCTACCTCAATCAACGCAGCAAGCATGCAGGTCACAGTGTCTGCAGAGGACTTGAACCCGTCCGAATACAACCCCCGGGACTGGAAGCATGTCCTGTCCATGCACGCGTCCCGTCGGAACACGACCGGAGCCTCCAAATCGTCTCCCGCATGCCCAGGATCCAGCATGGGGACGCCACAGAACGCAAACGCCACGACGCCATCGCCGCCCGCGTTCCAGCCTCGCCAAGAACAGCTGCGCGCTGCGAGAGCAGCAGCGTTCAAAGGTCGCCAACTCGCGCCGTTGCCTGCCGACGCTTACAAGGTTGTCTACCGATCGCAGGGAGGGCTCGCGCTTCTCGACATCCCACCGCGCCCGCTACTCGCCACAATCACGCAGGCAGCGCAGCTACAAGGCCAACAAGACATCCAGATCCGAGTTCATCCCACCAACAACACATGCACCATCGCCACCACGTGCCAAGAGACCGCCCTCAAGCTCGTCAATCTCAAGGAAATTACACTACGCGACCGAAAATATGCTATCACAGCCTACATCGCCCCACCAGCCGGGGCGGTGCGCGGAGTGATCACGAACGCATTTTGGGATGAAACCCCCAGCGAGGTCATCACAGACCTTCAGGCCCGAAATTCCGAAGTCCCCATCATTGATGCCCGACGTATGGGGAAAACACGCTCAATCCTTATCACCTTTGCCTACGGACCAGTTCCGAGGAAAATCATCTACGGCGGCGGTGTCCACCTATGCACGGTCTACCGGGGACACATCGACGCCTGTGCGAACTGCAGAAAGCCAGGACATCGAGCAGATGTATGTACCCTGCCCCGCTCCCATCGATGCCCAAGATGTGGCGAAACTCATGAAAGAGTGGACCCCCCAACCTGCGCTCCACAATGCATTCTCTGCGGTGGAGGACACATGACCGGAACAAGTGGATGCAAAGCAAATCGAAGAAGTCCTACTACACGCCAGCCGCGATCCACTCAAAAGAAGACAGAACATCAACAACACCATCGATTCAGTCCCAGCCCGCGTCGACGCTCCGGCAGCACAGCTTCTCGCTCTTCGGACGCTCGACATCTCACATGGGCCGACCTGGTCGCCGGAAGACATAACCCCCCGCTCACCCAGACTCCCGAAGCGCTGCAACAGGAACGGGAGCTCCAGGCCCTCAGGGAAGAGGTAAGTCGCCTTGCTTCCCTCGTCCATACCCAACCTCCGACACAATCAGGCCTCCCTAACTCCACTCCACCCACCGAGAAGGAATCTCCCAGCACACCTCCCACGAAAAAACAGCGAACCGCACAGGAAATACCACCCCCTCAGTTGACAGACATAGATGCCAAACTCGCAGCGCTTGAGGCTAAATTCGATCGTAAACTACAAGAACTCGAAACACGCCTCGAGACTAAACTCACTCACCTCGTAGAAACCCTCACGGAGAAATTAGAGCACCGCATGGATGTTATGCTTAACAAGATGCTCGAAAACATAGAACACCGCTTCACACAAATGCGTCCTTCCATACCCTCGCAACCCACCCTTCAGCCTACACAATTCACCCCTCCTGTCCAACACATTCCAATGGACACGCAACTAACCCCCCCTCTCCGCCCCCCCACGCTCCAGTATGGCGGCGCGGGGAAATAATTACCTACAAATTCTAACTTGGAATTGCCGTGGCTTCCGGGGCAAGCGTGCACCTCTTCAGCTTTTACTTCCTACACTCACTCCTCAGCCCCAAATACTTTTACTCCAAGACGCTGCACATTGCGCAACACTTCCCAGCTACACCTCAGTACATTCGGACGCCACAGACAAGCCCAGGGCGTCCACACTCATACACCGTAGCATCACTCACAGGGTACACCATATCACTTCAGAGACGCCCTGCGTGATCACTGAAATCATACACCATAAACACACGTTACCATCCATATTTATTGTCAACATTTATCACCTCCCATCACACCCGATGGCGTCTCTGGAGTCCCTACTTCGATCGGTGCACCGGCTGGCAGGAAAGCACCCCCTGTTAGTCGGCGGAGACTTCAACAGTCAACATACAGACTGGGGATACAAAACAACAACACACCGAGGTCGCAGGCTCTGGCTGCTCCTCCAGAACCTCCACCTCACCGTACACAACAACTTCCTGACGCCCACTCGGATCGGAAATAGCGTCAGCATGGACACCAGCCCGGACCTGGTGCTGACCCACTCCCTCCGAGGCGTCACCTGGACCAGAACACAATACACACTAGGCAGCGATCATTACATTATACAGGTCACTGTCCCATACAAACAACCCCGTCACACTTACATGACACACAAACTCATAAACTGGGACTCTCTCCGCACCACTCGGGCGGCCCGCTCTGACACCCCTATTTCCGATATCGACACCTGGGTGAAATCACTCCAGGATGACGTCCAATGCAACACAAAACTCATTGAAACCCCTACCGAAACCCCTACATTAGACACCCGACTGGCCCACCTCTGGGAGGCCTATCACAGCCTCCTAGAACGGTGGAAGAGGAATAAGCTAAACAGGACACTTAAAAAGCGGCTGGCCGCGCTGCAAACCCAAATCCAACAACATTCTGAGGAGCTTTGCCGGTCCAACTGGGGCCAGATATGCGACGGCATTGCTGGGAACCTGTCCACCAAGCGGGCCTGGCAACTCCTCCGCCACCTTATAGACCCGACGCAGACAAAAACAGCAACACAACACTATGTAACAAGACTCGTCCACGCACACATGGACAACCCTGACAGCCTCATAGATACACTTCAGAAAACCTACACCTCCCCAGGCATACCGACTCGCTTACCTCCCTACACAGGGCAGCCCAACCCCACACTCGACACGGACATAACGGAGACGGAAGTCAGAGCGGCCCTCCTGACTCTCCGTACCAGCTCCGCACCTGGCGCCGACCAGGTAACCAAATCTATGCTTCGTAATCTGGATGATCAATCCATCACACAGATTACGGACTACTTCAACCAGTGTTGGAGGGAGGGCACCCTCCCCCAGTCCTGGCGTCATGCGAAGGTTATTTTCATACCCAAACCCAACAAACCACTTACACTCCAAAACCTTCGCCCGATCTCGCTAACCTCATGCCTCGGAAAGCTTTTCGAGCATGTAGTGTTATCGAGACTCACACAACACATGGCGGAAAACGACCTTTACCCTCACAGCATGGTGGGCTTCCGCCCCCATTTATCCGCGCAGGATGCCATGCTACAACTTACGCACGACATTTTCGACCCCCTTATCCCGGGTCACACAAAGGCAGTCTTGGCTTTGGACCTCTCCAAAGCCTTTGATCGCGTAGAACACCATGCGATCATGACTGCCCTCTCGCCACTGAATGTGGGTGCACGTACCTACACCTACATTCAAGCATTCCTGACCGACCGCACTGCTCAGATACACTTTGGCCCACTCACCTCCCTCTCTTTTACTTTACGGAGTGTTGGCACACCGCAAGGGTCCGTCCTGTCCCCCTTTCTATTTAATATCACCCTAATCCCCCTGGCCCGACAATTGGCAATCATACCCCATCTCAAACACACCCTCTATGCCGACGACATCACGCTGTGGACTACCCACGGCAGTGACGGCGGCATAGAGGATACTCTCCAATCTGCAGCCACCCTGACCCAAAATTATGCTGCCAGTATCGGTCTTTCTTGCTCCCCAGAAAAATCCGAACTACTACTCATCAGACCTCGTAATCGCTGCTCCCCATGCTCCCCCATCACGATCGAGCTGGACGGACGCCCAGTGCCGGAGGTTGAAACCCTCCGAGTACTGGGACTCCATATCCAGAGTGACGGTAAAAACACCACCACCCTGAAGAAACTCAAGCAGATTGCAGGTGCGATCTCGCACCTCATTCGCCGGGTTTCAGCCCACCACAGAGGCATGAAGGAGCGCGACCTATGTCGCCTCATCCATGCCTTCGTCCTCAGCCGTGTGCTTTACACAACCCCATATTTACACTTATCCCGACACGATACTAATGCCCTAGATGCATTAATACGCAAGGCGTACAAAGTAGCATTAAAACTACCCATTAATACACCCACAGACAGACTACTCGGCCTGGGCCTCCACAACACTATCGGGGAACTTGTAGAAGCCCACCGACAGGCGCAATACATTCGCCTGACACAGACATCCACTGGGCGGCACATCCTGGATTCCCTCGGGATCCGGATACCGGCCAACGACCCTGCACTACTCGCCACCCCACGCCACATCCACCGTGAGCTGCTTATTAAGCCGCTCCCGAGGAACATGCATCCACAACACCACGAGGCGCGCCGCCGAGCTCGAGCTAAGGCGCTCCATCGCTATTACGGCCCCGAACCGGACGCCGTATGGGTGGACGCCGCATGCATGGGAGAGCAAGCGGTTGCCGCCGTGGTGGACTCCTCCCTCTCCCCACTCATCACACTACCCCTACCCGCACACACTTCCCCAGAAGCTGCAGAGGAAGCTGCCATTGCCATTGCCATCACCCATACGGAAGCCCGGTACATAATAACAGATTCAAAAACAGCTATACTAAATTTTGCACGAGGCCGAGTCCATGTTCCTGCTTTTTGCATACTGGACTCGCCCGTTGCACCTCCACCCCGCCATGTGGAGCTGATATGGGTGCCTGCGCACTCCGGGAATCCCGGAAACGAGGCTGCCAACCTTTTAGCCCGAGGTTCTATTAACCGGGCTCAGGTGGCCTCCGATCCCCGATTCACGAAGGAGCGCATGCACTCTTTCAGCGATCTGACGCAGGCTTATAGAGCAGCACGTCAGATCTACCCCCCACCTAACCCATCCCTAGACAACAGGCATGCGACACTGTGGAGGCGACTCCAGACCCAC